>NC_079908.1:13341706-13941706 GCF_024868665.1 Triplophysa rosa
GAATGACCAAGTCATTCTTTCCCACTCCTTGGCCCGCTATGGGGGCATGAGAAGCTGCAATTGCTGCCACATAGACCTTGAGCGTGGAAGGGGAGCGGCCCTTATCCAACAGCTCTTGTAGGAAGGACAGAATTAGTGATATGTCACAGGATTCTGGGTCTGCGCCGAGGGTTGTACACCAGGTGGAGAAGACAGACCACTTGAGGTTATAAAGTCGTCTAGTAGACGGAGCTCTAGCCTGTGATATTGTGTTCATGACACTCTCAGGGAGGACCGTAGGCTCCCGTCGAGAGGCCAAAGGTGCAGAGCCCACAGCTCTGGATGGGAGTGCCAAATCGTGTTGCCTGCCTGAGAGAGGAGGTCCCGTCTCAGGGGAATAGGCCACGGGGCTGCTACGAGCAGCTGAGACAGTTGCGCAACCCAGGGCTGGTTCTTCCAGAGTGGGGCTACGAACAGCACCTTGTGCGCCTGTTCTCTGATCCTCCTGATCGTCTGTGGTATGAGAGCAATCGGGGGGAAGGCATAGAGGAGCCGGTTGGGCCAGTTGTGGGCCAAGGCATCCCTGTCCTTCGAAAAATAGGTTGGGCAATGAGTGTTGTCTTTGGAGGCAAAAAGGTTGATTTCTGCCTTGCCGAAGACTTCCCAAATTTTCTGAACCGACTTGGGGTGGAGCGTCCATTCCTCTGAAGGGACGTTGTTCCAAGATAGCATATCTGCTCCCTGGTTCAGTCTGCCTGGCACATGAGTTGCCCTTAGTGAGCGCAGATTGCACTGAGCCCATTCCAAGAGGCAAAGTACCAGGGAGAAAAGGCGTCTTGAGGAGAGGCCTCCCTGGTGATTTATGTAGGACACCACTGTCATGCTGTCTGATCGGACTAAGACGTGGCGGTCCCGTAAGACCGGCAGGAAGTGGCGAAGAGCCAGCCATACTGCCTGCATTTCTAGGCAGTTGATGTGCAGGCCCCTTTCCTGAATCGACCAGTGGCCGAAGGCCGGTGTGCCATCGCACAGAGCCCCCCAACCCGTTTTGGAGGCGTCTGTAGTGACCACCTTTCGTCTGCATGTGGTGCCCAGGGGCACACCCTGCTCCAACCAAAGAGGATCCCTCCATGGGGCTAGAGCTGTTACGCAGACCTGATCCACCCAGATGCGTAGGCGTCCGAGACGCCAAGCGTGAGGCGGAACTCTCGGTTTCAGCCAGTACTGCAGAGGACGCATCCGAAGAACACCCAACTGCAGTACTTGAGATGCGGAGGCCATGAGACCCAGCATCTTCTGAAAGCCTTGAGGGGCGTGACGCTCCGGGCGTAAAAGAGGCCGCGAGCTGCTGAATGGCTAGGGCACGGTCTGGCGTGATTCTGGCCGTCAGACGGTTCGAATCGAAAACCGCCCCCAGGAACGAAATCCGTTGGCTGGGGGACAGAGCGCTTTTGGCGAGGTTGATTCTGAGTCCCAGGCATTCCAGGTGACTGAGGAGGAGGGACCTGTGGGACCTTAGCTCTTCCTCTGACTGTGCTAGAACAAGCCAGTCGTCGAGGTAGTTCAGAATGCGGATTCCCGTCTGCCTGAGAGGGGATAGAGCCGCGTCCATGCACTTCGTGAAAGTGCGGGGAGCTAGAGACAGTCCAAATGGAAGGACCATGTATTGATATGCAACCCCTTCGTAGGCGAATCTCAAGAATCGTCTGTGATGGGGGGCTATCTGGATGTGGAAGTATGCGTCTTTCAGATCCAGGGAGAAGAACCAGTCCCCTGGGTATATCTGCGAGAGGATCTGTTTCAGTGTAATCATTCTGAAACGCCGTTTCATAAGGGCGCGGTTCAGATGTCTGAGATCGAGGATGGGGCGGAGACCGCCATCCTTTTTGGGTACGAGGAAGTAGCGGCTGTAAAAGCCCGACTCGGTTTGAGTCTGGAGGAACCGGTTCTATGGCTCCTTTGTCCAGTAAGTTCACCAACTCCGTGCGCAGAACGTGTGAACTCGCGCTCTGGACTCGGGTGGTGATCATCCCGCGGAAACGCGGGGGTCTGCGAGCGAACTGGAGTGAATATCCTTGAGATATTATTCCCATTACCCAATCCGATATCCCGGGGATGGCCCGCCAGGCCTCGGCCCGTATGGCAAGGGGTTGAATGCATTGGGGAGGTATGCCGCCTTTCGGGGGCTTGACTCCTGTGGAGAGTGGAAGAGGAAGGTTGCTCTTTTTCTGACAATGTTTGTGTTTTATATAAGTGCCCGCTATAACAGCGGTGGGTTGTGCGGGCGTTAGAACAGACCCGGTCATTCACATTTTGAAACAAAAACACATTTTCGCCGGCACCTGGAACAGAACGGGGTGTTTGGGCGAACAAAAGAGCCTTCTTTGAAGGAGGTCCAGCCGCAGCGAGACACGGTCCCTTCCTCTTCCTTTCCTCGGTCTCAGGATGGTGCCTGAGGCGCAGGGTCCAGCGTGATTTTTGGCCGGGGTCCCTGACGCTGAGGGTGGGGGAAACGTCTCCCGGAGCGAGATCGTTGACGCGTCTCAGCTCCTGTTACCTTCTGGGCAGCGGGGGGCGTGGCCTTCACCGGCTGCTGAGTTGGTGTTGGCTTGGGGCGAGCCGACGCAGGTCTGGACCCGGGTCTCTTGGGCAGGAAGTGCTTCATGGCCTGCGAAGATTTCTGCGCTGCGGTGAAGCGTTCCGCAAAACCCTCCACTGCTGGTCCGAAGAGGCCGGTAGCGGATATTGGAGCATCGAGGAAGGGGACCTTGTCTGCTTCCTTGATCTCTGTAAGCGTCAGCCACAGATGGCGCTCGAGCACCACGAGACTGGCCATCGATCTGCCTATCGCCTGGGCCGTGGCCTTGGTGGCGCGTAGGGCGAGATCCGTCGCGCTCCGCAGCTCTTTGAAGGGCGCGATATCTGTACCGGACCCGTCCATGCCCTGGAGGAGTTTGGCCTGGTACACTTGAAGCACTGCCATGGAATGTAGTGCTGAAGCCGCCTGGCCGGCGGACGAGAATGCGCGTCCAGCGAGGGCCGAGGTGGTTTTGCATGGCTTGGAGGGATGGGTCGCTTTTGCCGTCCAACCTGATGGCCGAGAGGCGGACACAGATGTGCGGCCACCGACTCATCCAGGGGAGGTAGCTTCTGATATCCTTTTTCTTCCGCGCCGTCGACCGAGGTGAGAGCGGAGGAAGAAGAGGGTCGTAGACGGGCTGAGTAGGGAGCGCGCCATGACCTGGTGAGTTCATCATGAACCTCCGGGAAGAACGGTGAATTCGTTGACGAGGGGCTTGGCGGCGCCCCGGCAGGAACCATTCGTCCAGGCGGCTGCGAGCGGGTTCCTCCGGAGACGGACCACTCTAAGCCCAGCTCCTCCACAGCCTTAGTAAGGACCCGGAAAAGCTCGGAATCCAGACCCGGCGCGGGTTCGCTGTGCTCTATAAGACGGCAGGGGGGCGGGGTCGAAAGCCGAGCCCGACAGCTCCTCCCCGTCTGAAGCCGCTAACGACATGCTGTCGTCTTCTTCGAATTCGCTTCCGCCAAACGAGACCATCGCGGCGCGCCGGCGGACGCTGGTCGGCTTGGGAGAAACGAACCGGCGAATTTTCTCTCTGTGGAGAAGGCGAGGCACGCCGAGGGGACGTGAGCTCGCGCTTCCCCGAGCGCTTAGTTCCTCTACCCCGCTGCTTCGTCTCCGTAGAGTGAAGCAGGAGGGATCGAGAAGCGGATTCGCTCTCTGAGAAGAAAGCTATCCGCGAGCGCAGAGAGGAGAGACTCATGTTCTCGCAATGAGGGCATTCCGTCTCTCTGAGTGCGTCTTGAGCATGGGAAACTCCCAAACATGAGACGCACTCGCCGTGACCATCAGCGGCGTGCAGGGATATCCCACACGAATGACAGTGACGGCGCGGCATTTGCAACAACGCCGCAGGAAATTTGCTCATGGAAAATTGCTCTTTTAGAGTTCGCCGGATGGCGGCAGAGAACAGGAACCGGCGCTGCTGAGACCAGCGAATCGCTGAGCAGAGAGGTCCAGTCCGCTGCAGTGCTTTTTCCGACGGCGAAGCTATCAGTCCGAGTAGCGAGGTAGAAGTCGTCGCTGAAGGAGAAGAAATCTGAGGACCCTACGGTGATGTGTCTGCTTATATAGCCATAAGCCCCGCCCATTTTGGTGGGCACCATCGCCATAGGTCCGTGCAGCTTCGCTGCCATTGGCTCAAAGTTTTACTTTGCAAGCACCAATGGCCGTGCAGTATTCACTGCGTTATTGTAAAGCTTCAGTCATCGGAGAAAAATGAGTTTTCCCCATAGCGTCCTGCTACGCAGTACGAGTGAAGTATCGATAGGGAACACTACTGTGCTGAACTAAAAGTCAGACTTGGATGACTACAGCGACGCACAGCGAGTCCTCAATAAAGAGAACTTCTGTATGAAAGATATCCCAACGTCTCCTGGTCTCTGCTTCGACGAGGAAAAAGCTTCCTACAGTGCGCATTACCTGACAACATGCTTGAGAATAGTAAAAGTATTGTGAAAATTTGGATTTGAATTTTTTTCATTTATATTCCCCATTGTTGTTTTAGGTATGCTCATGCATGCATACTGAACACTTAATAGGTACATGCATGACATTAGCATTTTCACAGTTCTGTGTTGACACAGTTTACACGGAGACGACAACATTATGATTTTAAAAGCCTTGCACTTTGAAACACGTTTTCAAAAGTTTGCTTTTCAGTCCAACAAAATGCTGATGTTGTATAAATGAATAGCCAAAACAGATTAAGGTTTTCCATTTTTAGTTAAGCAGCCCATACAGTAACAAAATAAAGTGGTCTAACTAAGATGAATCTTATTAATCTTGAATCTTTAAAATCTACTTGTCTGTAAAAATTGAGCTTACAATGTTTCTGCCCACTAACATGCACAAATGTTCTTCAGATGTATTACAGTTTTTCTCGATTGCTTAAACACAATTCTTGAAATTATGCCTCGTATTCTCAAAACAGTAAACACAAATCCATAACATCTCACCCAATTCTCCTATTGTCAGGTCAAAATGAAGCTCTCTTCTCTAAACCATTCAAACTTGCTGAAAAACCAAACTTTTCCTGCAGACATGACTTACAAGCCCTCAAAATCACCTACACTGTAACATAGTCTTAGACACTGGTGAGATCAATTCAAAACACTGTTACTAAAACTCAAGAATAATTCAAGAATAATGGGACAGCTTAGTGTTTATTAGTATATACAACATAAAAGAGTGCACATAGAGCAAAGTGCAAGAATGAGCTTTAGGAAAAAATAAAAAATAAAACATTACACTACTGTAAAGTAGATGAAGATGATCTTACAAGACAAGAGCAGTTCAAAAACAAAAAGAACAATATAAACTGGTCATGCAACACCATACGGTACACAACTGCACAAATAACATTTACATTCAGGCATTTAGCAGATGCTTTTATCCAAAGCGACTGACAGAGAAGAAAAAGGAAACAATACAGTGAAGCAATTTGTCAATAGGAGGCAATGTAAAAAATATGGAATCCTCTGCACCTTTGGCCCAATTTTGTAAAAGTATTCCGTATTTTCTGCAAAAATTCAGAACAGGTAAAAAGGGTGTACACGTGCTACAGTTTACTGGATACAGAATAGAGAAATTTCTCTCATATAAAGTGTGTACTGTAATTATACTGTATGTTTACAGTAAGTAGTATAAAGCCCAGTAGATGATTCTAGGATGCACACTTACCTGTGCTCCTATTGATATTATCCTGAGATTCTGATTGGTGTGTCATCAGTTTTGCAACTGAATGTTTACTGATGGACAAATGTGTGCTATTTGAGTTTACATCTTGACACTTCAGTTCATTATATTGTGTGTTTGTGTTTTCTGAATGAGAACATGGTTAAACCTTTGCAAATTGAGTGTGTGGGGTTAGTGTATTGTTCTGAGAATGTGTTTATAGTTGTCAGAAAATGTGAGTTGTTTCATGAGTTGTGTGTTAGCAACCGAGAAAAACTGTAAGAATATAAAAATAAGGAATGGTCCCTTTTTCTGTTATTGTAGAAAATTGTATACGTTATAACCCTTGACACACACACAGTTCAAACATTTGACATGTACTGTATACTGTACAGCAGTAGTTCTCAAACTTTTTTGTTGTAAGACCCCCTAGAGTGTCCACAAATAAAGACTAATAATCTTAAATTAAATAATCTTTAATGCAACTAAAAACAATTAATATTTGAGTTGGTGGTCTTATTTGTCTGATGTTTGATTGCATAAAATCTATGATCTAAAATATTTCATAAAAGCCACAAAATCTGGCCCCCAGTTTGAGAACCACTGCTCTACAGTATATGTCACAGGTGCACACTGTAACAAGTTTACAAATAAAGTAAATATAAACAATAGTTAGTAGAAAACTGATATAATTAGAAAAATATTTAGACTGTATTATGACCTACTGTCAAACAAAGAACAACTATGTAATGTAATTTGTAATTTATTTAAAAGTGTTTGCTTGTTTTTGACAGTTTGCATTTATCAGACCAGAAATATGTTTCACACTCTTGCTCTTTCGCATTGTACATGTATTTTTATGTTTCAGTATATATATGTTCAACATTTTTTTTGAACCTCTGAAAAATGTATTCTTGATGCAATGCGGGACTTGAAAACCTTTTTGCGCACCGCCTTGATTTTTAATACATAGATTAGAGGATTAACAACAGGAGGAACTATAATCAGTTCTAAAGACAAAAAATTACGCAGACTCTCTGGAATGTCATTTGCACCGTATCTGTTATACATGGCACCAAAAAGCCAAGCAAAAATTAAATTCATAAGTGACAGAAAGTGTGGAAAACAGGTTTGCCAGAACTTTCTTCTGTTTTCTAGAGATGATTTACAGGCAGCAATGAGTTTAATGTATGATGCTATGATGACACCTACAAAAGAAAAAAGTGTGACAATAATAATATATCCTAAAAGATTATTAAAAGAACTTGAAGCACAAGACAGCTTTACAATTGACCAGTTGTC
Source organism: Triplophysa rosa (assembly GCF_024868665.1). NCBI lineage: Eukaryota > Metazoa > Chordata > Actinopteri > Cypriniformes > Nemacheilidae > Triplophysa > Triplophysa rosa. The sequence continues at coordinate 13,348,746 of NC_079908.1, forward strand.
ACAATACAATTTATCAATGTGATATTTACAAAATGTCCTCAAATTTGATAACAGGGCTGCTGGAACTGTGTAGCAGTTAGGTATAATCCAGGACAACAGAATTAATTTCAAACATGTGTTTTTAGTTAATTTGGAATGATAATCCAAAGGTCTGCATATGGCTACATATCTGTCATATGACATGACTGTTAATATTGTAATCTCAGTAATTAAAGAGCTGTAGATAACAAAGGTTTGCAGAGCACACATGTGAAAGGAGATCACATATGAATCCAAGAGCAAATTAGACAAAAATATAGGGTAGAATCCTGATGCTCCATATATCACATTTACACACAGATTACACAAAAACATGAACATGGGTTCATGAAGAGATTTCTCCATGATAATGACAGAAATAAGTCGGATATTAATTGACAATATGAGCAAATAGAGGAAAAGAAAACAAGTAAAATATATATGCCTGTATGATTTTGATTCTCTGGGCACCATAAGAGTCAACATCACAGGATAAGAAGAGTTCTCCATCATTCAAAGTTCAATAGCTCCTGTAAAGAAAGCAGACATTTCACGAAGCTTCAGTTGTCATTGCTTCTAATGGAAAATAAAGTTGTCACAGTCGGAGGTGTAAGAGTTACTGTTCGTCACAGTCAGAAAAAGGCAAAAAAATCTAGTCCACAGATCTGGAGCCAGGTGTGTTTGCAGTTAAATGGACAAGGGTTTGGTTGCTCTTATATGAAGGGTTTTTCATTTGGGAAATTTCCAAGGGATGGCTTATAATATCTTGGGGTTAATTATCCATTTACAAACCAACTCTACCGAAAAAGGCTTTTTATTGACAATAATAATCCAATATACTGTAGGCAACTAGATTTTTTTTTCTGAATGGTTCCATAAAGAACCTTTAACATCTGAATAACCTTTCTATCTCACAAATGGTTCTTTGTGGCGAAAGAAAGGTTCTTCAGATTATAAAAAAGGTAAGAAAGAGATGGTTCTTTAAAGAACCTTTGACTGAATGGATCTTTGTGGAACCAAAAATGGTTAAAAAGGGCTACGGAAAGGACCCAAAAAAATATTTTAATCTATCCTAGGTGCATATGACTTTCTTTCTTCAGCCGGACACAATTTGGGTAATTCTGAACTACTGTATTCTTTAAACTATTCCACCCATAGAAATGCACAAGATAAGTCAGTGCGTTTCTTGTGGGAGGAATACTTGCCTGAGCATTAAACATGTTAAATGGAACAATTGTTGATATAAGTATATAGGATAGTGCAGTTTTCTTAATTCTTTTTTATTCAAAACTTTTCCACATGGATTGGAAACTGTTGCTGTATCACATGGGCCTCAAACAAACAGAGTGATGTTTTGATAGCACTGTCCTGCCTTTTGATGAAACAAATAATAAACAGAACAGAAGAGACAGAAGTGAATATATGCTGAAAATATGCACTTCCAAAATGTACAAAAATTTTACAACAACACTCATGAATAGACAAAGTGTAAACATCATAACACATATTTTTACTGGTATTCAACATTTGTTTTACCACTGGTCTACAATCTACAATTTACATCTACAATAATTAGTAAACTTACGCCCGGTTTCACAGACACGTCTTATTTTAAGCCAGGACTATGCCTTAGTTTAATTAAGATATTTATGTCGCTTTTATAAAAATGCCTTAGAAGAATACATTACTGGTGTGCATCTTGAGACAAAACAAATCGCAATGATATATTTTAAGATATTTCTGGGCAAGTTATATTCAGTTAAGACAGGTCACACATTCATTTTAGTCTGGTATTAGCCTTAAGCCTTGTCTGTGAAACCGGGCCAAAGTGTTACTAAGAATACAATAAATAACAAACAAACCCATTATTCATCCTGACATTTTAATAACATTATTAAAAGGTCTTAAGAGCCTCTTACGAATCTCTTTGAGTTTTAAACCATAAATGAGAGGATTGAAAAGAGGTGGCACTATGATGATCTCTAAAGCCAAAAAATTACGCAGATTGTCTGGAAAATCACTTGAGCCGTATCTGCTGTACATGGTGTCGAAAAGCATGGCAATAGTAAAATTTACCAAAGTAAACAGATGAGGCACACACGTCTGCCAAAACTTCCTTCTGCACTCCAATGATGCTTTACATGCAACTGCAAGTTTTATATATGACAATATAATTAAAACAAACAGAGTGAAAATAAATGCAATAATCAAAAATCCATATGTATTATTGATAACTGTCGATTGACACGAGAGCTTCACCATTGACCAGTTATCACAATACAATTTATCAATATGATATTTACACAATGCCATCCTATTTGATAAGGAAACACTAATGGCCATTGTTATTAATGGCACAGTCCAACAAAAGGCAAGTAACAGGACACAAGAAAATCTGTTCATCTTTGTATGATAGTCCAAAGGTCTGCATATGGCCACATGTCTGTCATACGCCATCACTGCTAATGTACAATATTCACACTTAACCGAAGTATAGATCACAAAGGCTTGTAAGGCACACATGTAGGAAGGAATCACGTATGAATCCAGTATTAAATCATGCAGAAATTTAGGATAGAATCCTGTAGCTCCATATATCCCATTTAAACAGAGATTACACAGAAAAATATACATTGGTTGATGAAGAGCTCTCTCCAAGACAATGACCACAATGAGCCAAATGTTCAGAAACAATATCAGAACATAGAGAACAAAGAAGCAGGTGAAATATATGTGTCTGTATGATTTAGAGTCTCTTGGTTCCACCAGGGTGTAAGTTGCAAAGTAACTCTGGTTATCCATTCTCAATATACTTTTACTATAAAAAAACATGTCTACATGCAAAATGGTTGGCTTCCAGATTAAGATGTTAAACACTGATGACTTTTTGCCAGTTTAGATGTATGCAAAAAGGACTAAACACTGTTTAAAAAACAACAAGTGCTAACACCAGTCAGCCCTTTCAATAGCCTTGCAAGACAGTCGTGAAATGGAGGCTCTAACGCCCACTGACATGCCTATAAATAGCTTTTTTGGTCCAAAGAAAGTCTCTGTGAGACTCAAATAAACCCCAGAGGTTATTCTAAGAAATTTGTGAGATTTACTATTCATTTTAAATGACAATGCCGTCTTTTTCTTGCTTTAGGGCATACAGAAAGATCCACGGATGAATTGAATGAAAGGAAAAAGTTTAATGTATCTGCCCTTAAAGCCACTTCTTCTACAGTAGGGTTGCAAAGAGTGTAGAGCCTGTGTATCTTGGCAAAATAATTTATAATGACAAAAATATTCAGACTCTCTCTTACATATATACGGACAACTTCTTGTCTCCAAATCAATGCACCTTCGTGCCTTTGGACTGTGGGGGAGTAAATGCTGCGGAAACCCACAGCATTACAGGGAAAATATACAAACTCCACATAGCAAGGCCCACCAGGTCAGCTCGAACCAGGAACCTAGAAACAATAAAATGGATCTGGAGACAAAAGTATTAGAGGTAGGCCTATGTCTTAATTTCTGTCCAAAGACTTAGAGCTCATGGGTTCATATTACAAAGGACATCAATAGCCCACTGGCAACTGCATATATTAAGTTCAATGCACTGTAAAACATCTAAATAAAAATTTAAACTCCCTAGCTATTATAAATTATGTTTAACTTTGTCTGTACTGCATTAGATGAAATATCCATTGTATAAAATTATAATTTCAGACACCCAAAGACATACAGTACATGGTTGTATTTTAATCTAAAATGCATTTCCTTCTTTCTCTTAAGAGTCTTATAGCTTAAAGCATAAATGAAAAACAATGTACATGGCACATACTGCATGTGAAAAAAACTCAACAGAATCGCAGTGGCTTTCTGTGTTCAATTCTCCATGCAGTAAATATACTTTAGTATTATTCCATAAAATATTCTAGTTGATGATGAGTACTGTTTGTGTACAAAGAGCAAGAACATGTTTGTAAAACCATCATTATATATGAGTGAAAATATATACAGAGTGAAATACAACAAACACATCATTCATCCTGATATTTTAATGATATCATTAAATGGTTTTAACAGTCTCTTGCGAATCTCTTTGAGTTTTAAACCATAAATGACAGGATTGAAAAGAGGTGGCACTATAATGATCTCTAAAGCCAAAAAATGACGCAGATTCTCTGGAAAATCGCTTGAGCCGTATCTGCTGTACATGGTGTCGAAAAGCATCGCAACACTGAAATTTATCAATGAAAACAGATGAGGCACACACGTCTGCCAAAACTTCCTTCTGCACTCCAACGATGCTTTACATGCAACTGCAAGTTTTATATACGAAACTATAATGAAACCAAAAAGGACAAATACAAGTGAAATAACCGCAAATCCATAAATATTATTGGTGACAGTTGTTTCACATGAGAGCTTTACCATTGACCAATTATCACAAAACAATTTATCAATATGATATTTACACAGTGCCAACCTGTTTGATAAGGAAACATTAATGATAATCATAATAACTGGTACAATCCAACAGAAGGTAAGTAACATGCTACATGCAAATCTGTTCAGCTTTGTATGATAGTCCAAAGGTCTGCATATGGCCACATGTCTGTCATAAGCCATCACTGCTAATGTACAATATTCACAAATAACAGAAGTGTAAATCACGAAGGCTTGTAATGCACACATATAAGAAGGAATCACATATGAATCCACTATTAAGTCATGCAGAAATTTAGGATAAAAACCTGTAGCTCCATATATCCCATTCATACACAGATTGCACAGAAAAATGTACATTGGTTCATGAAGAGCTCTCTCCAAGACAATGACCACAATGAGCCAGCTGTTCAGAAAAAATATCAGAACATAGAGAACAAAGAAGCAAGCGAAATATATGTGTCTGTATGATTTAGAGTCTCTTGGTTGCTCCAGTGTGTAGGTTGCAAAGTAACTCTGATTATCCATTCTCAATATACGTTACTCCAAAATGTCTTCATATGCAACAATCACAAAGATTAAAATGAAAAACAACAATTGAATAATAAAGCAACTGATAAAAATTATAAGCTTACACACTTGTAAAACGATGATAATTCGCTCTTGTCAACCTTTCCTACAAGTGTTGTCATCTTGCATGTTCACAGTACAATAAAGGCTCTAAAGGCCATTGCTGCTTATAGCTTTTTTGTTGAGGGAAACGTCACTGTGAGCCTCTTGTAATTAATGACCAGCTGATAGTTTGTAAAATTTGTTGTGAGACTTTCTTTTTCTATTAAAATGCAAATGTTGTACCTGTATACGCAGGACCTGAATTTCATCTTTTAAACTGGGGGGAATAACCCCCTTTACAGAACGCCCAGCCCGACCCACGGTGAGTACAATTCAGCCTCCTACGATTCAGCCTCCTACTGCTGTATCTCATCTTTAGCTCACTGATGTTGTGGTAACTTCCTCATCCTCGTCTGTTTCAGCAAAAGCGCTAATTGACTCTGGAGCGGCAGGAAATTTTATTTCACTCGCATTACTCACCACCCTCAGGCTGCCTCGGAGTCGCAATGAACATGTTCTCTGAATCCACAACATACTCGGAAAGCCGTTGGATCGTGGCAGAATCTGCTTTTACTCCCCCACTGTTACAATCCAAGTTGGACCAGCATAAACAAAGGACATCTCGTTCTGGGTTCTGGAGGAATCTACCACAGACATCATCCTGTAATGACCCTGGCACCAACGACACCAACCTAGTATCAACTGGAGAATGGGTGAAGTCCAAGCCTTGGGGTGAGAGCTGTCTCCCGGCATGTTTTCCATCCTCCTGTCAAACGTCTACCACAACCCTTGGATGTGTTTTCCAAGCAACAAAACTTCCTCCTCACCAGCCATGGGACTGCACCATCGAGTTGCTGCCTGGGGCTTCCATACCCAAAGGATGGATATGCCCTATACGGATATACATCCCCTGCCGCATCCAGTTTTTTCTTCGTGGGCAAGATGCCAAATGTCTCAACTCCCGCCAAGCACATTGGGCACTGTTCTTCACCCAGTTCAGTTTTACCATCACCTATCGACTTGGTTCCCAAAATGGCAAAGCAGATGCATTGTCCCGCCAATACAGTGCCAGCCCCGATACTACCACACCATGTCCCATCCTCCCTCCAACCGTCTTTCTCAACCCCATATTACGGACCGTCGATGATGAGATCTCCACCAGCCATCACCCTGCTCTGCCAGGAGGTCCAGAGGGCAAGATTTTTGTTCCAGCAGAGCTCCGCACCGCCGAACCTCCGAACTCAGCTCACTCTGTTCTGTGATCGGGCCACCCAGGCAGCCAGCTGACCCTCTCACTCCTATCCGCTCGCTACTGATGGCCTGGAATGTCTGAGGATATCTCTCAGTTTGTCAAAAGATGAGATCCTACTGTCATGCCCACCAACACAGCTGGCACCGGTTTGACCCCCTTCCAGTGCATACTCGGCTACCAACCCCCTCTGTCCCCCTGGTCAGGGGACCCATCGTCTGTGCCAGCTGTTGACCACTGATTTCGAGAGAGAGGGTCTGGGACTCAGCTCATCACCAACTCCAACAGGCGGTTTGCAGACAAAAAGAACATGATGAAACCCGTCGATTATCCAGTCCACAGTATCAACCTGGTCAGAAGGTCTGGCTTTCCACCCGGGACCTCCGTCTGCGGCAGCCTTGAAGGAAGCTGAGTCGCAAATACATTGGCCCCTTCACCATCCTCAGACAAATCAACCCAGTCAACTACCATCTTCAGTTCCCCTCACACTACCGGTTTTCACCTTCATTCCACGTGTCCCTCCTCAAACCCTTCAGTAATCCTGTTTCTGTTCCTTCTACAGAGCCTGGTGTAGTGGCTGATCCTCCTCCTCTCGACCCCGCCCAGCAGATCTACCGGGTCAAGTCCATCCTCAACTCCAGGCACAGGGCGGCCGCCTTGAATATCTGGTAGACTGCGAGGGTATGGGCCTAAGGAATAGTCTTGGGTCGCTCATGATGACATCTTAGACCCAACACAGACTTTCATGCTGCTCACCCGGATTGCCCAACTCCCCGTGGTTGTCCTCGTCGTCCTGTGAGGTCCGCTGGAGCGGACCATGGAGAGGAGGTACTGTAATGGACTCTGCACCTCAGCAAGGCACACCGTGGGAGAATCAAGACATGAAAGTACGCGTCCTTCAGGTCGATAGCCACGACAGACGTGTCAAAAAAAATACAATCCAAGGTATTACATGATAATCCAACAGGCAACAATACTCGGAAATACAGTGTTAACACTAAACAAGACTTCGCCAAGAATGAATGAAAACAAGGGGTTTAACTAGACCAGGGGTGCCCAATCCTTCTCCTGGAGATCTGTCGGACAGACGTCAGGATGCGCTTCTGCGTCAACATTCTGAAAGGGAGCCTGTGAAGGATCTTATTCAGAGTGCGCAGGTCCAGGATGGGGCGCAGCCCCCAACCTTTCTTGGGGACGATGTAGTAGGGGCTGTAAAACCCCGAAGACATCTCGGCCAGAGGGTGGCGACCTCGGCCCGAAGCACAGGAGCATTCTTGCCTCGCACCGAGGTGAACAGAATTCCATGAAACTTGGGTGGGCGCCTGGTGAACTGGATCGCGTAGGCGAGACGGATCGTCCTTACTAGCCACCGCGACAGGCTGGGGAGCTGTGACCAGGCCCCCAGACACCGCGACAGAGGAACTAGCAGGGATATCTGCAACATCGTCCCCGTGGGGGGAGGTTCTGTGGCTGGCAGAATGGCTGTCTTACAAGGGACAGAGCCCTGGGAAGGCAAGCGGGTTTGCTGACTTACCTGCCTTAAGTCTTGGCATGAGGTGAGGCTGCTGCATGCTGGAAAACCAAGGGAGAAAGGAAGCTCTTTTAGAGACAGAGTGGGCGCCAGGCCCTAAAAAGCCCGGCTTGAAGCGGGATGTGGCAGGGCCGTCCCTGTGCGGCTCGACAGCGGTGTAAACTTACACGCTTTGGGAGGGAGCCTTGGTCGGTCCCTCCAGGTGGCGGCCGTCTCAACGGCGATGGCACGCTCAACCTGGGGTACATCGACGTAGCCCTTAGCCGCTCCGGTGTCGAGGGAAGCCAAGCTCGTTTGCCGTGAACACGCCGAAAGGGAGTATTCCAGGTCTTCGTGAGCTCTTCGTGCACTTCCGGGAAAAAAGGTACCGGGGACTTGCTCCGTATCCAGTTACCGAGAGTTCAGCAGTGAGTGCTGCAGGGAAGGCAGTGCGGTGCACTGCAACCCGAGGCTTGCGGCTGCCCGGACAAGCATGGCTGACATCTCCGCATCAGACTCGTCCTGGGCTCGACCGACCGAAGCCGGGAACTCCAGGGAGACATCAGCGTCTGATGCCAGGAAGTCGCCATCCGATGCTGTGACGGTAACCTCATCCTCTGCACGCTTATGCGTGGACCCGCTATGGGACGGTCTACTGCCGCCCATCGGAGACAGGTTAGGTGACCGTAACGGGCCTGGACTGTCCGTGACATGGGTTAACGTCCATGGGAACCCCCATATCACCGTCACTGCTCGCCGCTGCAGACGGCTTGGCAGCCGCCGCGGAACAGGAAGCAGACGATGTTGTGGCTGTGTCCAAAAAGAACACAGCCAACCGTGACCGCAATACCTTGATAGACCGCAGTGCGGACATGCAGTATCCCCGAACATTACTTCAGCATACTGGTGACCCAGACATGTGATGCAGGTATCGTGCCTGTCAGGCCTGTTGGACGAGGCGGTCACATCCAAGATTACAGCGGTGAGACATGCCTGGCAACAAGTGCCGAAATGCCCAGGGGAAGTCGCACACACCAGGACGAATCCACTGCTCTGTGTCGTAGAATCCAGTAGTAGTCAGGGATAATTCGCTCAGCATTAGCTTCACAGGTTCCGAAGAACAAAAGGTGAATGAATGGGCACGCCATCTTCCTTTTATACCCGTATGTACGGGGCGGAGACTGGCATGCCATGCCATTAGCCAAGTTAATTGGCCTTTTAAAAGTACAATCAGAGATGATAGGTTCTCAAGTTCAAACCCCATTTTGTCGGTTCGACACAACGTCGAGAGACCGACAGAAAGGGAAATACATTCATACATGCATTTTAAAGTTAGACTTTGAATTTTAATGTCAATTCCAGTATTGTATACATTACACAGTATTTAGCTCAATTACATCCAAAGTAACTGTAATTAAGTTACAGAAAAAATAAGATTAATCCCTTACTTTACTTTTTAAGGGAAAAGTAATTAAATTACAGTAACGAATTACTTAGTAACTAGTTACACCAACACTGTTCAGTGGAAATGGGTAAATGTAGAAATTTGTCTTCTCAGTTAAAAAATGCATGAAAGGTCTCAAAACCGCACAACTAATAATATCAAAGTGTAAATATATGTTGTAAATATTTACTTTGTGAATTTAGTTTTTTTTATTTGTCAATTCATTTTTTTCACTTTGAGACAAATTATTTACAGACAGTAAGATGTGACATATTGTTTATTTAAAAATGTAGAGAAAAAAGTTTTGCGAAAGAAATGGCAAAATAAGGGTTATAACTGGAAATCGCTTAGGAGCCCTCAATCACTAAGTCCACCCCTGCAAGGGCCTTTGTCTTTTAAATCAGACCAGTTGAATGTAAGGAGAATTTAGAGCCAATGGTCATTAACAATATGAGTGTGATAATACTCTCGAGACATCAGCTCTGCTTGACCAGTCACAAAAATGAAAAATCAAATGAAAAAAAGATAAAATCAAATGAAAATCAAACTTTTTTAACATTTTAATTTGAATTGTGTCAGTATTATTGTGTGAGCATTAATAAAAAACCTTTGTAAAAATGTGTTTGCAATTTCTTTTTCACATTTGCCTTTTCATTTTCATATTGGCAGTCTTGCCTTGAGATTTTATGGAAAGTGAAATGTCAAATCACCAATTGCATTTTCTTTTTCAATTTGACAGGGACAATACATTGTCAGTGTAAAAATGAAAATAAAATAATTTCATTTTATTTTTCATTTTGCACACATATTGTGTGCGCAGTTGTGTATAATGAAATTGTCAATATGGTTTTCATTTTCATCGTTTAATTTATTTATTTAAATTTGGCAGGATTTACCTTCCATACCAGCGCACCTCTGACTCCGCAGTTTGAAGGACAGATGTACCCTGCGATTGTCCCCGTGTCTCTTGTCTATAACATGCTGCTGATAAAGTGTCAATAAAATCACTGTTCGTCAGCAGATTGTTAACAATCTTCCTAGCCCTCTCAGTCATGACTAATTCTGCCGAAAACTACACAGCTATGTTAAGGGCTGTTGGGGACCTTCTGGCACAGTCTGGCACTATGGACAGCATTTTGTAAAGTAGCTGTTTGTTCCAATAATACATTACTTTTTAATTTAATAGTGCAATATTTGCCCTAATATTGTGCCTACTTTTTCATTAAAGCAAACAAAAACTATGTTAATGTCTGTCTAATGACATGTCATAAACATGTTTATATTGAGATATAATCAATAAATATATATTCAGGATTTACATTTATATATTCAAACTTATAAGTATATATTCAGGATTTACATTTATATATTCAGGATTTACATTTATATATTCAGGATTTACATTTATATATTCAAGCTTATAACTGTATATTCAGACTTATAACTATATATTCGGATTTACATTTATATATTCAGGGTTTACATTTATATACTCAGACTTATAACTATATATTCGGATTTACATTTATTTATTCAGGATTTAGAACTATATATTCAGATTTTATATAATTATTTCCTGTTTGGTATTTCGGTATTGGCAATAACCGTAATATTAAAATACAATAAAAATAAGATTATTGATATAGCGTTCATTCTTCACATATTTTAAAAATCCATTCAAAATGGTTAGAAACTCTGTTTTTGCCTCCCTGCATTTGTATTTTGAATGTGATGCATTGACCAAATAACACAAAACAAAAAAATAAACAATACACAATTAAAGATGCATTTGACTTATACATTTATTTGAAATAAAACTTTCAATAGATATCACAATAATATTGTTACCATAAATTATTTTGGCCATTATAACCATGTAGTGAAAGTCTGATATCGTGACAGGCTTAGGTACATCACTATTCCTAATTAACCATTTCCATTTTTCTTAGAATAATCTTCTACTTGGGGTATTTTAGCTCAGTGGAATAACATGCATTGATTTACAAGTATGCTTTGTTCCCTTTCTGTCGGTCTCTCGACGTTGTGTCGAGCCGACAGATGGGGTTTGTCCCTGAGAACCAATCGCTTCCGACTTCTTAGAAAAGGCCAATGAAATTCGCAAATGAAATTTGCATGCCGGACTCTGCCCCCGGATATCTGGGTATAAAAGGGAGACGGCGTGCCTCATTCATTCACCTTTTGTTCTTCGGAGCCTTCGCTCATGATCAACAGACTTCGCTACAAGATAGCAACTACAAGACTGCCGGATTCTACGACGTGGTGCAGCGGACTGTCCCTTCCTGCGGCGACTTCCCCTGGGCGTCTCGGCGGTTCCAGAAGTCTTCGAGTTTTTTCTCTAAAAGAGCTAATTTCTCCAGTGTGGCATGTCCCGCTGTTCTCCTGGGTGCAATACACTCATCGAGGAGGGGGACGGACACAAGGTCTGCTTCCAGTACGCTGGGGCAGCCCTTGTGGATACGTCCTGCCCGCACTGCGGGCGGTTGACGATTCAGACGTTGCTTCACGGGTGGCTGTGTTCCCACGGGATTCAGCCACCACCTCGTCTGCTTCCCGTTCCGTGACAGCAGTGGCTACGGCCCTGCCGTCCGCTACGGCGAGCAGTGAGGGTGATATGAGGATTACTGTGAGCGCTAATCCGTCAGCCACCGGCTCGCGGACCGTTCGCACCTCGTCATGCTCGTCTGATCGTTCCCCATGAGACGGTCCCACCGTCTTGTTCCTCAACCACATATTCGGAAACGGTGCGTGATAATGAGATGTCCGTTGCAGCATCGGAGGGTGACTTACTGGCATCTGACTCCGACGATTCCTCGGAGCTCCCTCCCTCGGGGGGGGTCGAGCCCAGGAAGAAGCGGACGTCGAAATGTCAGCCATGCTTTCCCGGGCCGGCGGGTTCTCCAAGCCGCACTCACCCCCAGTGCCGTGTCTTTCCGGAAGTGCATGAGGAACTTAGTACGACCTGGAACGCCCCCTTTCGGCGCGTGCACGTCAACTAGTTCCATCGCCCTTTCTTCCCTCGATGGTGGGGCAGCTAGAGGATACGTCGATGTTCCCAGGGGCTCGACCTAGACTCCCGTCCATAGCATGTAGGTTTTTCGGCATCTTAGGTGTTGAGAGCTTACTCTGCTGCGGGTCAAGCTGTCCCCTCTCTCCATGCTTTGGTCATCCTGCAGGTCCATCAGGCCAAGGCGTAGAGAGAGCTCCACGAGGGTAAGACCGACCCAGCACTTATGCAGGAACTCCGCGCCGTCACCGACCTCGCTCTACCGTGAGGTGAGCGCGCGGGCCCTGGGTTGGGCGATGTCCACACTTGTGGTCCAGGAGAGACACCTCTGGCTGAACATGGCACAGATGAGTAATGTTGAGAAAGTCCGCGTCACGGTGAGACCCAATGTCGAGGATAATCAGCAGCCTAAGCACTCTCAATCGATGGTGCGTTGTGCTACATCATCGTCTGGGTATTATCACAGCCACTCTCACCCTCTCTACACGACGATGTTCGGCAACTCAACATTGAGGTGAGACCCAATGTCGAGGATAATCATCAGCCTAAGCACTCTCAATCAATGGTGCGTTGTGCTACATCATCGCCAGGCAGGTAAAACAGCAGAGCCGATCTCCTCTCCGGGGGCCCCCCCACGGCGAGGGATCCGCACTGCCGGCCATCGAACCACCCCCCGGGAGGTCGATGAAGCAGAAAGTACCCCTAGCCTCCCTGTATCTGTCCTTGAGAGCCTGACAAGGCTTCCCAAACCGTCACGGTGACTATGAGATACGATCCGTCTCGGCTACGCGGTCCAACTACCCAGACGCCCGCCCAAGTTTCGGGGCATCCTCTCAAACCTCAGTCAGAGGCAAGGATGCTCCCGTGCTTCGGTCCGAGGTTGCCACCCCTCTGGAGAGGAAGCTATCATGCTCGTCCCTCTAGCCGAGATGTTCAACGGGTTTTACAGCCCGTACTTCATCATCCCAAAAAGGGGGTTGCTAGATCTGCATACCATGAACAGGAACCTACTCAAGCTGCCGTTCAGGATGCTCACGCAGAAGCGCATCCTGGCATCTATCAGATGTCAAGATTGGTTCATGGCAATCGACCTGAAGGACGCTTACTTTCATGTCTCGATTCTCCATCGTCATCGCCCTTTCCTATGGTTCGCTTTCGAGGGTCGGGCATATTAGTACAGAGTCCTCCTTTTCGGTCTGTCCCTGTCCCCACGAGTCTTCACGAAGATCGTGGAAGCCGCCCTCACTCCCTTCAGGGAGAGAGGTGTGCGGGTACTAAACTATCTCGACGACTGGCTCATTTGACACACTCGTGAGATCTGTTATGTACACACAGGGGCCTAGTGCTTTGGCACCTAGATTGGCCACAGGTCAACTGAGAAAAGAGCAAGCTCTTTCTGGTATGGAACTCAACTCTATCTCCATTACAGCGCGACTGTGCTCAGTCAGTGTTGAACTGCCTGGAATATTTCAAGAAGTCAGCGGGCACAAGAGGCTCCTGGGCACATGGCATCCTCGACGGTGGTGATACCCCTCGGGTTGATGCACATGAGACCGCTCCAACACTGGCTACAGAGTTGAGTTCCCTGGAGAGCGTGGCACACTGGCAGCAGGCGGATGGTGATTACGCCTCGCCGACGCACCCTAACCCCTTGGTCTTCAATGACCTTTCTACGGATGGGGGTCCCTCTCGTGCAGGTCACGAGGCACGTCGTGGTGACGACAGATGCCTCCTTGCAGGGTTGGGGTGCCGTGTGCAACAGGCATGCAATGTCGGGGCGATGGATGGGCCCCTGCCTGCGCAGGCATATCAACTGCCTAGAGTTGTTGGATGTGCTACCCGCACTGAAGGGGCTACAACCTCTCGTGCAGGACAAGCACATGCTGGTCCGGTCGGACAGCACAACTGCCGTAGCATATATAAACCGCCAGGGTGGCGTTCGCTCACGGCAGCTAACACGACTCGCCCGACGCCTCCTCCTGTGGAGTCCGCAGGTGAGCAGATCCCTGCGAGCCACACAAATCCCAGGCGACCTGAACCAGACAGCCGATGTGCTCTCTCGTCAGTTGACGCCTCGCGGAGAGTGGCGACTCCACCCCCGCGCAGTCCAGCTCATTGAGTACAGTTCGGGCAGGCTCAGGTAGACCTGTTCGCCTCCCTCGACACCACCCATTGCCCGCTAGGGTACTTCCCGTCCGAGGCCCCCCTCGGCACTGATGCTCTAGCGCACAGCTGGCCGGGGGACAAGCGGAAGTACGCCTTCCACCCAGTGAGCCTCATTGCACAGACCCTGTGCAAGGTCAGGGAAGAGGATCATCAAGTGTACTAGTTGCGCCATACTGGCCCAACTGGACTTGGTTCTCGGAGCTAATGCTCTTGACGACAGCTCCCCCTGGCCGATTCCCCTGACGAAGGACCTGCTTTTCCAGGGGAAGGGCATGTTATGGCATCCCAGGCCAGACCTCTGGAACCTCCATGTCTGGTCCCTGGACGGGACGAGGAGATCCTGACTGGTCTACCCCCTGCAGCGGTTAAGACCATCACTCAGGCTAGGGTCCTGGCCACTAGGCGGCTATACGCCTGTAAGTGGTGCCTCTTCTCATCCTGGTGCTCTTCTCGAAGAGAAGACCCGCGGAGGTGCTCGATCGGGAACGTGCTGTCCTTCTAGAGACTCGAGAGTAATCTCTGCCCTTCCACACTGAACATGTATGTAGCCGCTATTGCCACTCATCACGACCCAGTTGCTGGTAAGTCTCTAGCACAACCTGATCATTTGGTTCCTAAGGGGCGCGGGAAGGCTACCGCCTCCGTACCCTCTTGCGACCTTGATGCGGTCATGGAGCCCCTCGGAGATGCCGCTTTTTCTCACCTCACGATGAAGACGGCACTCCAGGTGGCGCTCAAGAGGGTAGCGGACCTACAAGCAGTCTCCGTGTCCACAGATTGCCTAGAACTCGGGCCCGGTGATTCTCACGCTATCCTGAGACCCCGGCCCAGCTACGTGCCCAAAGTTCCCACCACTCCCCCTAGACACCAGGTGGTGAACTTACAGGCACTCCCCACCGGGGAGGAAGACCCAACCCCATCCGTGTTGTGTCCAGTACGCGCATTGCGCCTCTGCTTGGACCGCACGCAGAGCCGCAGGAGCTCTGAGCAGCTCTTTGTCTGTTTTGGAGATCGGCAGGGACGGCTGTCTCAACAGAGATTGGCGCACTGGATCATGGACGCCGTCACTACGGCGTACCTGTCCTAAGATCGCCTGCGCCCACTGGGTGAGAGCTCTCTCCACACGGAGTATATCCTCCTTGTGGGCACTGGCTCGAGGCGCCTCGAGACATCTGCAGAGCTGCGGGTTGGGCTACACCCATCACCTTCGAGAGGTCCTACAGCCTCCGCGTAAAACCAGTTTCAGCTTGAGTCTTGCAGGGCATCAGGCAAGACCGGCGGCCGGTAGGGTGTACACCTATGACAGTACCTTCCCCCCTTTCTTCTAGGGGGGTCGGCGTACTAAACTAACCTCCCTTCTTCCCCCACTGGGTGAAGAACAGGCACTCCATCCATCACTAAGCAAGCACCTCCTGCGGGCGGGCTGGGCAGCGCAGCCCTGCCCCTTAGGCCAGGTACCAACTGAGTTATCCACAACATAGCTCTAACCGGACCTAGTGCTACCGGATGTAACCTCAGTTCCCTGATGGAGGGAATGAGACGTTGTGTCCTTCTTGCCACAACACGTGCTGCCCACTGCAGCAGTCGTGAGAGGTGACAGAACAAAGGTGAATGAATGAGGCACGCCGTCTTTCTTTTACACCCGGATATCCGGGGGCGGAGTCCGGCATGCAAATTTAATTCGCCAATTTCATTGGCCTTTTCTAAGAAGTCGGAAGCGATTGGTTCTCAGGGACGAACCCCATCTGTCGGCTCGACACAATGTCTCGTTCCCTCCATCAGAGAACTGAGGTTACATCCGTAACCAAGACGTTTTACAATATGGTATCTGCATTATATACTTAAAAGTCCTCAGTTTCAAATTATAGAAGTTTATATTTTGTTCAGACAGAATACAATACACTGCAGCAAACACAGAACAAAATAAAATTCTTTATCATGATTTTTATCATCTTTTAAAGCATGATTTCAAGACTCTTTTGCGAACCTCTGCAAGTTTTAAGCCATAAATTAAAGGATCGAAAATAGGTGGCAATATAATTTGTCATGACTCTGCCTCGTCTTGTCATGGTTTTCTTGGTATTTTGGCAAAGTCATGGCAAAGCCTTAGGTTTTATGTGGAGAGAGAGATTGTTGACCTTTCGGCCTTCCATACTCTCTCTCTCTCCGGTCCGCGTCTCTGTTCCCGCCATCTCATCTCGTTTCCTCGTTAACTTTCCCTGAGTGTTTCATTACCCACACCTGCCCCTTGCTTATCCTTTGTCTGTCTCCCTATATACAGAGGCGGATTAACCATATGGGCAATTGGGCAAGTGCCCAGGGGCACCAAGACTTTAGGGGCACCAAATAAACCCGCAATACAAAATATATATTTTTTATAAATGTACATAAGCACTTGTTTTTTAAGACTTAAGTCACGTATCTGCGCTAAATAGGGGTGGCACCATGTGCGGGAATACCCCCACTTTCAGATAAAAATGGTTCTGTCCTCCGCACTTTTTCGACACACCTCCGCCAAAATTCCCGCCCATGTTATCTGGTTAGTTACATAGATTTGAGTGAATTAACATTCAGCCAATCACAAGTGACTGCTATTAGGCGAGTCGTCTTTCGTGTAGCCTACACTTTAATCTTCAAACAGATGGAAGCGGGAACGATGCAGAGCGCATTGTTGTAGCGGAGACTAAAAATGCGGGGATTAGCACTGATTAATAAAGGTATATATACATGGCATGCGTCAGAAATAAGATGTTATAGTGCCGATAATGTATGCTAATAATAGTACGTGGAGGTAAGGCCACTATTGAAGATCCAAACCTGGGTTTTAAAGTGAAAGTGAAGAACGGTCGGTGTCATCACTATAGCAATCAATTCATATGTGTCCTTTTTAGTGGAGTACACTTTTATCTTAGTACTTATGTGATCGTTTAGTAAGAAGAATATACACATACTGTGCTTAAATAGAGCGTTTGAATAGCTGTATAGCAGTTAAAATAGTAACAATAACGTTTCATGTTATTTTTATGAATAACCTTGTATACATTGTAATCTGGTGAATGCCACTTTGGTGAATTAAAGTCCCAATGTCCTGAAAATCTGTACATTGTTCCATTGTCCCCCTAATGTGAATACATACATGCAAACTATAGTGTGTGTGTGTCCCTGTACCCCCATTTTGTGGCACGCACAACATTTACACCTGTTAAAAAAATGTTAGTGATTTTTTTACTAAAGCAGGTGCCCCTTAACTACAGTAGGCCTAATTGTTAAAAATACTTAATGGAAAAGAGTTGTTTTTGTGTTATATTCTACAAAAGTGTCATGTTAATGTATAATTCTTGTAAAATAGTATATTGTAAATTGCTGAGTTTCATTCTTATAAAATCTTTTAATATATAAATCTTTTAATGAGTGGATTCTTGCGTGTGGGTTGATGGGGGGCACCTCTGGGGCTGTTGCCCAGGGGCACCATGAGGTCTTAATACGCCTCTGCCTATATAATACCCTCATGTGTCATTGTCCTGTGCTCGCTCATTGTATTCAGTCCGTCTGCGTCCAGTGTAACCGTGTTCTTGTGTGTATCCTGTGCTTGCTGGTTTTGCCTGTTCCGATTGTTGCTGTTTCGTGAGTCTAGTAAGTGTCCAGTTTAGTTAACTTTGTCAAGTGTTTGTCAGTCTAGTGTTTAGTTAGTCTTCGTTCTGTGTTTGCATATTATTTTCTTGTTATTGTTCTACACCCCCTCGTGGGTTTTTATTTTGTTTATTTAAAATTAAATCTATGTTAACCCCTTCACCACCACTGCTGCCTGCGCTTGGGTTCTTCCCCCTGAGAATCGTGACAATAATTATTTCCAAAGCCAAAAAATAACGCAGACCCTCTGGGATATTGCTTGAGCCGTATCTGTTGAACAAGGTGTCAAATAGCATTGCAACACTTAAATTTACCAGAGACAACATATGAGGCACACACGTCTGCCAAAACTTCTTTCTGCACTCCAATGAGGCTTTACATGCAATTGCAAGTTTTATATATGAAACCATAATTACAGCAAAAATGCAAAAGTAAAATGAAATGCCTAAAAGTCCATAAATCTTATTGACGACGGTTGATTCACATGAGAGCTTTACCATTGACCAGTTGTCACAATACAGTTTATCAATGTGATATCTACACAAAGCCAACCTATTCGATAACAACAGAGCAATAAGCGTAGTAACAAATGGTACAGTCCAACAGAAGACAAGTAACACGACACATGTAAATCTGTTCAGCTTCGAGTGATAGTTTATAGTGATAGGTTTGCATATTGCCACATTTCTGTCATAAGCCATTACTGCTAATGTACAATATTCACATTTCACTGCACTGTAGATCACAAAAGATTGTAAGGCACACATGTAGGAAGGGATCACATAAGATTCCAGTATTAAATCATGCACAAATTTAGGGTAGAATCATGCAGAGGTGGACGAAGTATACAACTTCCTTACTTGAGTGAAAGTACAGATGCTACTGGTCAAATATTACTCCAGTAAAAGTTGTAAAGACAGATTCTTACTTAAGTAAAAGTACAGAAGTACGTGCTTTTAAAAGTACTCGAGTATTAAAAGTAAATTTACTTTATGTCGGTTGTGCATTGTTTTATTGTCGTATAACTTATGCCTCTGAAGCAACCTACTGAATAGACTGAGTAGCTCACAGTATCAGTTGTTCCCTTATTTAATGCCCTTGTGTCTGACCTGTGCTCGTTCGTTTTGTACCATTTGCTTGTTTCGTTCATTTGCTGATTGCTGCATATGAACAATAATGTACAACATAGCCTATGCATTATAACTCCTTGACACACATATTTCAAACGCATTTTAACATGTACACTGTAACAAGTTTATAATGTAAATCTAAACAAGAAATGTCATCAGTTAGTAAAAAACTGTAATCGTTAGAAAAAATATTTTAGATAGTGTGACCTGCTGTCAAACAAAGAAATGTAACCAGTTTTATGTAATTTTAAATTTTTGACAGTTTGAATATATCAGACCAGAAATATATTTGTGAGAAACACACTCTTTCATGCATATTTTATTGCATATTTATAAAGTCAAATTGACGTACTGTCGATTTCTCAATACATACATATCATGTTTTACAGCTTTTTTGAACTATAAACATTTACTTTTGACATAGGACGTGAGGGAAAAGCTCGTTTGCGCACTGCCTTAATATTTAATCCATAGATTAGAGGATTAACAACAGGAGGAACTATAATCAGTTCTAAAGCCAAAAAATTACGCAGACTCTCTGGAATGTCATTTGCACCATATCTGCTATACATGACATCAAAAAGTAAAGCAAAACTAAAATTTATCAGTGACAGTAAGTGTGGCAAACATGTTTGCCAGAATTTTTTTTTATTTTCTAAAGATGCTTTACAGGCAGTGATGAGTTTAATGTACGACACTATGATAACAACCAAATGAGATACAAATGTGACAATAAGAAAATATCCATAAAGAGTATTGACAAAATTTGAAGCGCACGAAAGTTTTACAACTGACCAGTTGTCACAATACAATTTATCAATGTGATATTTACAAAATGTCCTCAAGTTTGATAGCAGGGCTGCTGGAACTGTGTAGCAGTTAGGTATAATCCAGGACAACAGAATTAATTTCAAACATGTGTTTTTAGTTAATTTGGAATGATAATCCAAAGGTCTGCATATGGCTACATATCTGTCATATGCCATGACTGTTAATATTGTAATCTCAGTAATTAAAGAGCTGTAAATAACAAAGGATTGCAAAGCACACACGTGCGAGGAGATCACATATGAATCCAAGAGCAAATTAGACAAAAATATAGGGTAGAATCCTGATGCTCCATATATCACATTTACACACAGATTACACAAAAACATGAACATGGGTTCATGAAGAGATTTCTCCATGATAATGACAGAAATAAGTCGGATATTAATTGACAATATGAGCAAATAGAGGAAAAGAAAACAAGTAAAATATATATGCCTGTATGATTTTGATTCTCTGGGCACCATAAGAGTCAACATGACAGGATAAGAAGAGTTCTCCATCATTCAAAGTTCAATGGCTCCTGTAAAGAAAGCAGACATTTCATGAAGCTTCAGTTGTCATTGCTTCTAATGGAAAATAAAGTTGTCACAGTCGGAGATGTAAGAGTTACTGTTCGTCACAGTCAGAAAAAGGCAAAAAAATCTAGTCCACAGATCTGGAGCCAGGTGTGTTTGCAGTTAAAGGGACAAGGGTTTGGTTGCTCTTATATGAAGGGTTTTTCATTTGGGAAATTTCCAAGGGATGGCTTATAATATCTTGGGGTTAATTATCCATTTACAAACCAACTCTACCGGAAAAGGCTTTTTATTGACAAATAATAATCCAATATGCTGTAGGCTACTGGACACATTGCTTGGAATACACTCTTAAAAATAAAGGTGCTTCCCAATGCCATAGAAGATTTTTTTTCTGAATGGTTCCATAAAGAACCTTTAACATCTGAATAACCTTTCTATCTCACAAAAGGTTCTTTTGTGGCGAAATTTTTTTTCTGTAGATTATAAAAAAGGTAAGAAAAAGATGGTTCTTTAAAGAACCTTTGACTGAATGGATCTTTGTGGAACCAAAAATGGTTAAAAAGGGCTACAGAAAGGACCCAAAAAATTATTTTAATCCATTCTAGGTGCATATGACTTTCTTTCTTCAGCCGGACACAATTTGGGTAATTCTGAACTACTGTATTCTTTAAACTATCCACCCATAGAAATGCACAAGATAAGTCAGTGCGTTTCTTGTGGGAGGAATACTTGCCTGAGCATTAAACATGTTAAATGGAACAATTGTTGAAGTACATATAAGTATATAGGACAGTGCAATTATCTTAATTCTTTTTTATTCCAATTTTTTCCACATGCATTGGAAACTGTTGCTGTATCACATGGGCCTCAAACAAACAGAGTGATGTTTTGATAGCACTGTCCTACCTTTTGATGAAACAAATAATACACTCATGAATAGACAAAGTGTAAACATCATAACACATATTTTTACTAGTATTCAACATTTGTTTTACCACTGGTCTACAATCTACAATTTACATCTACAATAATTAGTAAACTTAGTGTTACTAAGAATACAATAAATAACAAACAAACCCATTATTCATCCTGACATTTTAATAACATTATTAAAAGGTCTCAAGAGCCTCTTACGAATCTCTTTGAGTTTTAAACCATAAATGAGAGGATTGAAAATAGGTGGCACTATAATTACTTCCAAAGCCAAAAAATTACGCAGACCCTCTGGGATATTATGACAACATATGAGGCACACACGTCTGCCAAAACTTCTTTCTGCACTCCAATGAGGCTTTACATGCAATTGCAAGTTTTATATATGAAACCATAATTACAGCAAAAATGCAAAAGTAAAATGAAATGCCTAAAAGTCCATAAATCTTATTGACGACGGTTGATTCACATGAGAGCTTTACCATTGACCAGTTGTCACAATACAGTTTATCAATGTGATATCTACACAAAGCCAACCTATTCGATAACAACAGAGCAATAAGCGTAGTAACAAATGGTACAGTCCAACAGAAGACAAGTAACACGACACATGTAAATCTGTTCAGCTTCGAGTGATAGTTTATAGTGATAGGTTTGCATATTGCCACATTTCTGTCATAAGCCATCACTGCTAATGTACAATATTCACATTTCACTGCACTGTAGATCACAAAAGATTGTAAGGCACACATGTAGGAAGGGATCACATAAGAGTCCAGTATTAAATCATGCACAAATTTAGGGTAGAATCATGTGGCTCCAAATATCCCATTTATACACAAATTGCACAGAAAAATGTACGTTGGTTCATGAAGACCTCTCTCCAAAACAATAACAAGAGCCAAATGTTCAGCAACAATATCAGACAATAAAATAACAAAAAGAATGAGAAATATACATGCCTGTGTAATTTAGATCCTTCAGGTTGCATCAGAGTATATGTTGCAAAATAGGTTGAATTATCCATTAATTGTACAACAAACTGTAAATTGTTCCTATGCAAAATGAACAACACAAATTCAATTAGATACAATTGTTTAATGTTACAATTAAAAATGACCAAGCTTTAAAATATAATACAAAGAATGGCATACTGTATGTTCTGTACGTTCTGCTATTACCCACTCCTTACCCGAGTCATTGTGCATGTCAACAGTCATGAAACAGAGACTTAAACGTTAACCAAGATGCCTATACATAGTTCTCATAGCTCATAGCAAATTCTCTATGAATCTCTTGCACATAAATCTCAGGGGTTTATTTTAAAGATGTGCTGTTGTGTATTTCTTAAAGAAAACAAGGCCGTTTGTAAATGTGCACTAAACATTCTACAGTCTTTTAACTTAAAATATAATATAATTCAAATGTACAAAGTTAACAAATTGATAATGAAATAGCACTTTTTAGGTTATGTCATTATTTTATTCTTTCAGTTATTGTTCTAGGAATTTGATATTTGGATTTCTAGGTTTGTTTGAAAAAAAAATCTTTCTATGAACTGGGGAAATCCACAATTCTACTTTTTCAGATTTCCCTATACTCTTTGCTTAGCATGCTGCTGCAGTGCTGTATAACAGATTTACCTTGAACTACAGTGAACAATTGTTACAATATACAAAATATTGTAAATGTAGGCCTAAATGATATTCATTTGTCTGTTATGATATACAGTATAAGGAGAAAGTAACTGATTCTTTTAAATGGGCCTTTCACATGGTAGGCCAATGTCAATCCAATGGCAATAACATGATGGCACATGGGCAAGAAGACATTTTTTCTTTTAAATATTGCCAATGAGGAACACTTCGGTATGTTAAGAAAACGCTCAACATAAGCTGTCCTGGTAACATGTTTTAACAAAAAAATGTGACTGATTCACTCTCAGAAAAAATGGTCAAAAATGCTCCCTAAAGTACACATTCACACAAAGAATGTTTAGTTCCTCAGAGGTACATATTGGTACCAAATATATACGTATCTGTAGGGGTACCGTCCCAGTGAGTTTGGGGCCATTTTTGTAGTAAAAAGTACCAAGTACTGTTGTACTTATGTGGCACGTTTATACAGTATATGTCTACATAAGAATAGGTTACATAAAAATGAAACTTGTCATAATTTACCCTCATGCCATTCCAAACCTGTATGACTTACTTGCAAAACACACAAGTAAGAAGATATTTAGAAGAATGTTGTCAACCAAACCAACAAAAGCACTGAGACATTTCCCAAAATACCATATACAGGTTTTAAACAACAGGGTAAATAAATGATTTTATTTTGGGGTGAACTATGAGTTAACTTATGTACCTATACGACACCTTTAATTGTTTATTCTGCATGTATGGGCCTTTATATCATAACATAATTTGTGACGTCAAATGTCATTTAAGTAACTCTGTATAACATCATACAGCATAAAACTGATTCAAATGTACTGTACTGTTAGCTCGTAAACACAAGTATCTGTCTAAATATGATTAGTATTCAAATACTCATTACCAAAAGTTTAATTAACCTGATAAACTTTACTTCTTCATTAACTTCTTGTTTATCTCACTGAGTTAGCCAAGGGACTACAATGAAAATAGCCATATACGAAAATAAAGAGATGGTGCAATAACTTGTACAGGCCCAGAGGTCATTAACCATCAAAAGTGTGGTAATTGCACCCTTGGGACATAATTTGTCCCTTTGACCGGTCTCATGGCTCTTCCCAACAATAACAGTCGGATTACTTTATTTGGTCAATATTGTTTTAATTATTTTAGTAGACTTGATAGTGATCTCAAAGCGAATGGGGGGCATTGCTGTATCGGAAAATAACAGTGTTTGTTTGACTATACATAACAGGAGCTCTAAATCTAAAATTACCAATGTCTACAAAATCATCTTAACAATGAGATGAGATCATATTTACATATATTACTGTATGCTCCATGTAAACATTTTGTATTGACAATAAATAAATAACAGCAAAAACACTATAGAAGACAAAAACATTTGCCAATAATTTTTATCAGGATATTTGTCAAGATGACTCTCTGATTTTAAAATGTTACAGATTACTTGATTGGAAAGCAGGGATTTGCATTATAAACTATTTTTACTTATAAATATCTTCACGTGTCACAAAATTTAACAACAAGAATTATGTGCATAAACCCAATCATGATGCAGGCAAGCAATTAAAGAAAATTATTCAGATGAAGGCCTCTGTTTAACCATTTCAAAATCATCAATTAGTTATAGAAATTTTAACATCCCTTTAAAACATGTTACATTTGGTTGTGACACATAAAATGATCTAAACACAATAGTAATGTCACATATGTATATGTGTGTAGTGTCTATAGGTATTGTCTGCATGTGTGTGTTTATATACAGTAGTTTTGTGCACTGTGTTAAGCTAACTGAGACCAGTTCTGTAGCACTTATGCATTGCTGCCCTATTGTTGCATGCTAGTGTCTGCTAAATGACTAAATGTAAATAAGTAATGTCATAATGCTTGTTTATCCAGCAAACTCTGCCTAAAGCATGGTCATCGGTTGTGCAAATATTGTGCAATACACAATACTTTAAGAGCACATACAACAATTACTGTTTTTTGATGTTAACACATGATTTCAATAACCTTTTACGGACCTCTTTGAGTTTGAAGCCGTAGACTACTGGATTGAAAAGAGGCGGCACGATGAACATCTCCAAGGCCAAAAAGTCCCACAAATTCGGTGAGATATTGCTTGAGCCATATCTACTGTACATGATGTCAAAAAATCAGCAACAGCAAAATTTATCATCGCAATAATATGAGGGACACACCTGAAAGCTGAATAAACATAAACATATATTGATGTATGGTTTGTTAGGATAGGACAATATCTGGCGGAGACACAACGAAAACTCTGGAATCTGAGGGTGCAATAAAATCAAAATATTGAGAAAATTGCCTTTGAAGTTGTTAATCAGAGGGACTGTAGCAGGCCATCCACTCACAAAAATAAAAATTTTATATATTTAGGGTAGGAAATTTACAAAATATCTTCACGGAAAATGATCTTTACTTAATATCCTAATGATTTTTGGCATAAAAGAAAAATCAATCATTTTGACCCATACAATGTAAAATGTTCCCGTGCTAATTAAGACCAGATCCAGGGTCACAAATGTGAAAGCCCTTTAAACAGTCTTTAAAACTATACCATTGGAAAGGAATGTTGAACTGTGATAGAATGTGTTAAGTGGTGTAAACAATATAGCTATTTAGTTTCTATATGAGGTGATGCAAAACAGCCAGCCACAGTACTGTAATTTAATTTACAGGCATTTACTGTAATCGCAGAATACATGAAATGTACTTTTTGATAACAACAGTATAATGCTGTATATTTACAGCAAATTGCTTGATTAGTGATGCTTTGAAAAAACATAACTATTGTTATTCGAACACACACTTCTTATAATTATTCTTGTTCCGCCAAAAGTTTGGCACGCTACTTGTTCCGCAGCTTTTGACGTAGACCCACACTGTTAGACATTTCTGTAATTTTTAGAGTTATTTATTTTATATCACCCAGTATGATACAGCAATTTCTCTATGCAGTAAATAACTGTAATTTCCATTGCATTGTGGGAATTTTGTGTGAGGTCAAACACTAAATACAGTGATTTACTGTATTTTTAAAAATTGATGTATTTTACTGTATTTCCCCTAACGGTCTTTAAACAGAAAGTAATTATTTTGCTCATTTCTGAGGGATAGCATATAGGCTTTTCCCTGCGTTTTGAAAAAGCAACCCCACAGCAGCACAGAGAAGGTTTTTTACCGGGGAAGTATATTTGAGAGACACAGTTCTGGAAAACACCTGACCTGAGCTGAACATGTAACAGTGTGTTTTCGGCGGAGCTGAGAGGGACATTGCCATTTCAGCGAATATTTTATACCTGAGAGAACCGCACGTTTCCGACGGGGCTGAGAGAACTTTCCCGACGGAGCCAAAAGAACCGCGCTTTCCCGACGGAGCTGAGAGAACCGCACATTGATTTTTATTCCCATGAGAGCAAAAAGCAAGGTAAAGTATTATTTCTAAGTTACTTTGTATAAGCATTTTCCGTGAAAGACTGCTAGCAATATGTATTTCTGTAAGGTTTGCAACCACCATACTGCCCGTTTTAAAACTTTTAAAAATTACAGATGTTCATGTGGCATAGAACATTGTTTTCTGCATTGAAGTCTCACATGTTCAGATATCACACACCTGCTCTGTCACAGAAACCAAACACATTTCAGTGTAGTGGTAAGCACAAATGCAGTGTTCAAGGATGTCATTATGTGGCTGATAATGTTCACCCAAAAATGAACCTTCTGTCATCATTTACTCACCCTCTTGTCAATTCAAACCTGCATGACTTTGTTTCTTCCACAGAACACGAAAGAAGATATTTTGAAGACTGTTGGTAACTGGCACCCGTTCATTGCACTGATTTTGTGTTCATACAATAGAAGTAAATGGGTGCCGCTGCTGTTACCAACATTCTTCAGAATATCTTCATTTGTGTTCTGCAGAAGAAAGAAAGTCATGCAGGTCTGAAATGACAAGAGGCTGAGTAATGTATGAAACGTATGGATGCTTATTACTTATTTTCCTATTTTTTCAAGTATTTCCCTATTAATTTAAGATTTTTAGTGAGGATAAATCCAGAGGATGGAACAAAGTGCACCGCAAAGACTGGAGTGAGTCGAAAGACCGGCGAAATTGTGAAGAGAAAAACAACAGCTATTAACACCAGGGTATCATCCTTCCTTACCTCACCGAATTTGAGTGGAAGAACTTGGATTAGGTGAGACACTGCTCAATTCTCAATAGGATATGTACAGTATACAGATAGTTTTCAGTTTACCGGGGATTTATCAGTACAACTAATGCATAGGTTTAGCTAGATCTACCTAATAAACTGGCAATTTAATACATAACATACTGATATACCAACTCTCTCATAAGGCATACAACCTTTTTTTTAAAGTTTCATTTCAGCCAATAACCTCTGTCTAGTCAATTATGATTTTTTTTCTTTTCCTACAGGACCTCATCGAACATGGAAGTTTACTCTGTGAACACAGCAGGCTTGAGCGTGAGATGTGATAGCTAGATATACTCTGAGAACAAGGTAAAGCAACGTGGTCGTATTTGATGTACAGGGTTTGCCTGATAACACAGCATCAGAAAGAGACTTGTAACCTTCTGCAACCCACACCCCTCCTGCGTCCTTCTGCTCACCATCCATCCTTTATCTCCAAAGTCCCTTCCAAGGAAACAGAAATTCATCGCTTAATAAAATGCTTTGTTTTACTTATGTAGATGTTGGCTCTTGATTGCCCTTAAATTGAATTTACACCAACTTACACCAACTGAGTACACCAACTTAGAATTGTCATTAAACAAAATGCCACTTTGATTTTATACCAAAAATACAGTATGTTTACTGTTATTTATATTTATTTTCTTCACATTTGTTGCTGTTAACTGCTGTTGATTAACTGCTGTTTGATGCAGTTAATGGTGAATTCCATTTAAAATCAGTTCTGTATGCAGTCCATAGACAATTCTATACAATCATTTATTTCTTTACATTTCGTATTGTAAGTTAATGGTAAATTCCATTTAAAATCAGTTCTGTACTTTTTCTTTACCTTTGATATGACGGTTTGAATGACAGAAGGGTTCATGCATTGCTGCAAATAACATGAATTGTTTTAAATAGATTTAAGTGCTTTAAGCATTTGTAATGTAACAGCTTTCCTGTGGCTCAGTGGTTAGAGTATAGCACTAGCAATGCCAAGGTCATGGGTTTGCACAGCTGTGCAAAATAATCGCACAGCTGTATCTGTCTTTTGTAAATTTGATCAAACTAAACACTCTTCGAAGATACGACGTATGCAATATTACTGTATAGGCATTCAAGATTAATATGAGATTGGCAGAAACTGAGTGTGTTGCCCTTATGATCTGCATAAAGTACAAAAGTCTGCAGTTACTGACAATCGCATTAAGACTACTCTTTTTAACAAGGAATTATGAAAGCTCACACTTGTCATACAGTACAGTAGAACTGGCTAGCAGAGACATCCCTAACAATATCATTTTGAATGTACATGAAATGAATTAAGAATTCTCATTGTGGAAATGTCTTTTGTGTCTTTAACACCAACATTTTAGCTTTTCTTGTGCTTCCATGGCGCATTCCTTATTTCAATTTTTATAGCACAGCTTTAAATACAATTATCTTACTAACCAACTATCAGATTCACAATATGTGAGTCGATCAGCAAAAATGGCTATAGAATAAAAATAGATATTAAAAAAACTGCAATATAATTTTTTTTTTTTGGTAATTTAGTATAGAATATAAACTACATGTAACCTAAAACGTTACTTTATTAAATGTGACCCTGGACTAACTAGTCTTATGGGTCAATTTGAGGTTTACATCACCTGAAAGCTGAATAAACATAAACATCTATTGATGTATGGTTTGTTAGGAAAGGACAATATCTGGCGGAGATACAACTCAAATCTGAGGGTGCAACAAAATCTAAATATTGAGAAAATTGCCTTTGAAGTTGTTAATCAGAGGGACTGTAGCAGGCCATCTACTCACAAAAATAAAGTTTTTATATATTTAGGGTAGGAAATTTACAAAATATCTTCATGGAAAATGATCTTTACTTAATATCCTAATGATTTTTGGCATAAAAGAAAAATCGATAATTTTACCCATACAATGTAAAATGTTCCCCTGCTAATTAAAACTATACCATTGGAAAGGAATGTTGAACTGTGATAGAATATGTTAAGTGGAGTAGACAATATAGCTATTTCGTTTTTATACATGAGGTGATGCAAAACAGCCAGCCACAGTACTGTAATTTAATTTACAGGCATTTACTGTAATCGCAGAATACAGGAAAAACTGTACATTTTAATAACAACAGTATAATGCTGTATTTTTCACAGCAAATTGCTTAATTTTAATTTACTGTATTTAGAAGAAATACATAAATTACTGTATATCCAGTATGTTTTGCATATTATTACTGTTAGCTAAAATTTAAATTTAATCCATCGGAGTTGTATAATGCATATAACTTAAGCTTTTACTTCATAAAATACATTAAAATAATTGTTTGCAAAATCCTTGTATCTTAAAAAAATGAATAAAATTGATACAACTTTAAAAATACATTACAGACGAATTTTGTACCTTGTTGTACATGAAATATTTTTATTCAGTTACAACTTCATAGCAGCCAACATGGCTTTTTAAACAATGATTGTTTAAGCATTCATGTTTAAACAACATGTTAACCAACATATCCATCATGTAACAACATCGCAAAACAAGGCCCAAGTGAGTCTGTAAAACGGTCCACATCTTGATCCATCAGAGCACAACAAGTAGTTAGAACTATGGAAAAGAATAAAGAGAATAATGATAGATGTTCAATTCAATTTATATTTTATATAATTGTATTTTTACTTCATAATTTTATCTTTACTTTAGAGACAGATGAAGATCACTGATGCAGAGGGACGACATACAGGTGCATCTAAAAAATGTAGAATATGAACAAGTCATTTTTCTTTTGTAATTTAATTCCAAAAAGGAAACTTTCTTACATTCTAGATTCATAAAGCATAAAGTGAAATATTTCAAGAGTTTTGTTTTAATTCTGATGGCTACGACTATCAGCTAAAAAAAATCCAGTTTCTCAAAAAATGTAGATGTCTTAAGGAAATAGGCAACAGCTCTCACATTCCTAAAACCAAGTTCCTTCCGAACCAGAAACAGCGTCAGCAGCGTCTCACCTGGGCTAAAAATTCCAATTTATTTTTTGCTGTAAGTCGTAGCCACCAGAATAAAAACAAAAAAAAACTATTCAAATATTTCACTTTGTGCATAGTGAATGTAGAATATAAGAAAGTTTGCTTTTTGTAACTAAATTACAAAAGAAAAAGAACTTGTTCATGATATTCTAATTTGAAATGCACCTGTATACAGTCAGAGACAGAGAATAATAAAATGATGTAATTCAATGGTGAGATCTGTGTGCGTGTGTGTGCGTGCGTGCGTGCGTGCGTGCGTGCGTGCGTGCGTGCGTGCGTGCGTGTGTGTGTGTACATCGATTACACTGAAAATTCCTCATTGTGCTTATAGAAGAGCGGCAACATGCGGGTTCACTGTAACCTGTTTCTTCTGTATCCTGTCATTTTAGATGACGCTTCTCCTTGTTCCACTCTCTGGATTAATATCAAAGGGTCAGGAAAAACAAAATGTTTAGCCTATATAAAAAATGTATCAACATTAAAAAAACAACCGTCATCTTACTAATACAATGGACTGTAGCTCGTCACATACCGCCTTCGCTCCTGGTGTGGACAAAAACTCTAAATAACATAAAAAGCTTTTGTCCTCAGGTGCTATAGTGATGGAGAATGTTTGAAATCTTACCGCGACCGCGCTGCTGAAACCCCGCGCAAGACTCCTTTGTTCCCCGCGGATGGAGGATGCGTGAATCCGGGGTTATATGAACCGCGAATGTAGATACCTCTATATACCAGTATCATAGATACCAAATATGGAAAAAAAAAACTTAATAAGTCACTTACCACAGATGTGAATCACTCATCTTGCGCACTACCCGAATCTCAACTGTTGAAGATCATCCCGCCATTGTAGATTTAAAATTTACAGCAATATTCTGTACATTTGAGTTAATCCGTCACGTGACCCCAGAATGCATTGCACGTTACAGCAATATTCTGTATTATTTAAAGAACAGGCAGCTTCTGTGAAATAACGCTGTAGTTTTTACAGCAATTTGTTACAGTGCAGCACTGAGATAATACCAGAACTGATATTTTGCCTGAATCAGAATTCAATCGAATATAATTTATTATCTTTATGAGCACTGTCTCTGTGCTGTGATGCTGACGGAAACCAGGCTCATAATTGTCCAGGTAGCGATTTGAGTTTATTTGGTCAGCTGATTGAAGACAACCGTTTCAATGATCTTGCCTATGAACGGAAGATTTGATATTGGTCTGTAGTTAGACAGTAAGGTTTTGTCTAGATTGCTCCTTTTTAGTAGAGGTTTGACAACTGCAGTTTTTAGGGACTCTGGGAAAGTTCCTGAAAGCAGTGAAGTATTTACTATTTTTAGGAGATCTGCTTCCAAACAGTAAAACACTTTTGAAAAAGGATGTGGGAAGTGTGTCAAGGCTGCAAGTTGACGCTTTAAGATGCTGTACCGTTTCCTCCAAGGTTTTGTGATCAATTGTCTGAAATTCAGACAGAGTTACTAATTTCTGACGGTGTTGTACTGAAGTCAGACTGACCTGACTGCCGCATGGAGCTTTGCTGATTTCCATTCTGATATTATTGATCTTCTCAAGGAAAAAAGTTGCAAACTCATTGCATTTTTCATCAGACAGCATTTATGGGAACTTGACTCGGGGGATTTGTAAGTCTCTCTACAGTTGCAAAAAGAGTGCGAGTGATATTTATGTTGCAGTTTATAATGTTAGAGAAAAAGTTCTGTCTAGCTTTGCCCAAGTCAACATTGAAGGCATGCAGACTGTCTTTATAGATGTTATAGTAAACCTCAAGCTTTGTTTTTCGCCACATACGCTCAGCTTTTCTGTATGTTCTTTTCATGCTTTGTACTGCTGGTGTGTTTCTCCAGGGTGCTTTACGCCTGCCAGTTATCGCCTTGACCTTTACTGGAGCACCGGCATCGATAGCATTTTTAACTTTTGCATTAAAGCTATCGAGGAGAACATCCATAGAGTCTGCAGATATATTTGGTGACAAAAACATAACATTCATAAATAGCTCACTGGTGTTCTCATTTATGAATCTCTTTTTGCGCGGGCGATCTTAGGACAGGTACGCCGTAGTGACGGCATCCATGATCCATGTGCGCCAATCTCTGTTTGAGACAGCCCTCCCTGCTGATCTCCAAAACAGACAAAGAGCTGCTCAGAGCTCCTGTGGCTCTGCGTGCGGTACCAAGCAGAGGTGCAATGCGCGTACGGACACAACACGGATGGGGTTGGGTCTTCCTCCCCGGTGGGGAGCGCCTGTAAGTTCACCACCTGGTGTAGGGGGAGTGGTGGGAACTTTGGGCACGTAGCCGGGCCGGGGTCTCAGGATAGCGTGAGAAATCACCGGGCCCGAGTTCTAGGCAATCTGTGGACAGGAGAATGCTTTTAGGTCCGCTACCCTCTTGAGCGCCATCCGAGAGCCGTCTTCATCAGAGGTGAGAAAGAGCGGCATCTCCGAGGGGCTCCAGGACGCATCAAGGTCGCAAGAGGGTACGGAGCGCGGGTGAGGCAGTGCCTTCCCGCACCCCTTAGGAACCAATTGATCAGGTTGTGCTGTCCTAGAGACTTACCAGCAACTGGGTCTGATGAGCGGCAATAGCGGCTACATACACGTTCAGTGTGGAAGGGGAGAGATTACTCTGGAGTCTCTGGAAGGACAGCACGTTTCCAATCGAGCAACTCTGCGGGTCTTCTCTCGAGAAGAGCACCAGGATGAGAAGAGGCACCACTTACAGGCGTATAGCCGCCTAGTGGCCAGGGCCCTAGCCTGAGTGAATGGTCCTTAACCTGCCGCAGGGGGAAGGCCACTCAGAATCTCCTCATCCCGTCCAGGGGCAGATGGAGGTTCCAGAGGTCTGGCCTGGGATGCCATAATCGTGCACTTCCCCTGGGAAAGCAGTCCTTCGATCAGGGGAATCAGCCAGGGGGGAGCTGTCGTCAAGAGCATTAGCTCCGAGAACCAAGTCCAGTTGGGCCAGTATGGCGCAACTAGTACACTTGATGCTCCTCTTCCCTGACCTTGCACAGAGTCTGTGCAATGAGGCTCACTGGGGGGAAGGCGTACTTCCACTTGTCCTCACTGGCCAGCTGTGCGCTAGAGCATCCTTGCCGAGGGGGTCCTCGGACGGGAGCACCCTAGCGGGCAATGGGTGGTGTCCAGGGAGGCGAACAGGACTACCTCGAGCCACGCCCGAACTGGTACGCAATGAGCTGACTGCGCGGGGGTGGAGTCGCCACTCTCCGCGAGGCGTCAAGCTGACAAGAGAGCGCATCGGTGTCTGGTTCAGGTCGCNCCACTGGGTGAGAGCTCTCTCCACACGGAGTACAGCCTCCTCGTGGGCACTGGCTCGAGGCGCCTCTCTGGCAGACATCTGCAGAGCTGCGGGTTGGGCTACACCCATCACCTTCGTGAGGTCCTACAGCCTCCGCATAAAACCGGTATCAGCTCGAGTCTTGCAGGCATCAGGCAAGACTGGCGGCCGGTAGGGTGTACGCCTACGACAGTACCTTCCCTCCTTTCTCCTAAGGGGGTCAGCGTACTAAACTAGCCTCCCTTCTTCCCCCACTGGGTGAAGAACAGGCACTCCATCCATCACTAAGCAAGCACCTCCTGCGGGCGGGCTGGGCAGAGCAGCCCTGCCCCTTAGGCCGGGTACCAACTGAGTTATCCACAACATAGCTCTAACCGGACCTAGTGCTACCAGACGTTGTAACCCCCCAGCAGGTCGGTTCCATCTGATGTATACTCATGATTGGTTCCCACCTTGGTAACCCATGACCTTCCCTAGGTGGACCTCCACCTCGCGATTAACTCCTTCAGTCCGCACATTCTTTCCATGAATTCTCCCCCATCGGTGAGACCATGTTGGTATCTCCACTAAACTCCTCCCTCCGGTAGGAAGTGGTCTCTTGAGGAAGTAGCGCTTACCCAGTGGCCTTACAGTACCAGGCGGCTTCTCGCTGTTAGTGAAACAAGGTCGCCGCCTGTGAGGCCTAAGGCAGGGGCCTTCCCACCTTTCAAGTAAAGCTCTGGGACCCCCTACCTACCTACTGGTAGGTTACAATTTTGCTGTAGCGCTCACAGCTGACACGCCCAGGCTAGTCACCGTCGCTTCACTAGAGTTTGTGACAGGGCACAGTGTTGTGGCGTTTTCTATAGGAACCCCCATCTGTCGGCTCGACACAACGTCGAGAGACCGACAGAAAGGGAACGTCTTGGTTACGGATGTAACCTCAGTTCCCTGATGGAGGGAACGAGACGTTGTATCCTTCTTGCCACAACACGTGCTGCCCACTGCAGCAGTTGTGAGAGGTCTCAGGCTCCTCAGAACTAAGGTGAATGAATGAGCACGCCGTCTCCCTTTTATACCTGGATATCCGGGGGCGGAGTCCGGCATGCAAATTTCATTCGCCAATTTCATTGGCCTTTTCTAAGAAGTAGGAAGCGATTGGTTCTCAGGGACGAACCCCATCTGTCGGCTCGATACAACATCTCGTTCCCTCCATCGGGGAACTGAGGTTACATCCGTAACCAAGACGTTCTCATTTATGAATCTCTTTTTTACAGAGATGGGTCTATCTTCAGTGGCAGGACTGATTGATATATCAAAGAAAATACAGAAATGATCAGACAGCGCCACATCTCTAATAGTAGTGGATAAATCGTTAGACCTTTGCTAATGAGCAGATCCAGAGTGTGTCCAGGATTGTGTGTGGGACCGTGCACATGATGGATCAGATCAAAAGTGTTTAAAACATTTAAGAGTTCATTTGCAGTGTTGTTTTCTGTCTTGTCTACATGAATATTAAAATCTCCAGCAATAACAAAGCAGTCAAATTCTGAGGAAATAGCTGATAGCAGTTCTGAAAAGTCATCAACAAAGACTGGGGAGTATTTGGGAGGTCTGTAAATAATTGTAAACCGAATGCGTGGTCCACCTTTTAAAGCAATAATCAAGTATTCAAAGGCCAGGTAGTCATCAAGTAACACTTGCTTGCGTTGAAAGAGATCTTTAGAGCAGCTATTCCTCCACCTCTCCTAATAGCTCTGCAAACATTTACAAAAGTAAAGTATGGGGGGCAGATTCATTGAGGATTGTAGCACTACAACTATCATCTAACCAAGTTTCATTTAGAAACATGAAGTCCATTGTAACTGGTGATGAGGTCATTAACCAAAAAGGATTTGTGTTTTAGTGAACGGGTGTTCAAAAGGTCTAATTTCATAGTAACCGGTTTTTTGTTTTTTTGTTTTTACCCCTGTCATTCTCAGAGTGACATCTAATAGGCAGTAGATTAGATAGGTTTGCCATACGACTGGAAAGGGCCTTAGTTTTTTGCTTACTTATCAGTACAGATACAGGGAAAACTAAAGGAACTCTGGGTTCCCACTTGTTCTGTAAATATTTGAGATTGTTGCTGTTATCATAGCAGGGACCCAATTCATTTCAGTTACCAGTGCTCTTTGCAGTCTTGTTTAGTCCACCTCCAGCAGATGGGGGTTGGTGTGATTAAACAAGATCACACAAGATTACATTTACCCAGGGTTAAGAATGACAAAAAAAATTAAATTGTGTAAACACTGCACAGAGACAGCATAAATATAGTTATTGTACTGTAAAAACGAACCACAGTGTGTCATTTAGTGTATCGCACAATTTAAAAGGATAGTTCTGTCACGGTTCTGCCTTCTTGTTTTGAACTTCTAGTCGTGTGGCAGGATCGGGACAGAGCCCTTAGGTTTTATGTGAGAAAGCACATGAGATGTGAAAACATAAACAACTCATGGCTTTCTCACATAAAACCTAAGGGCTCTGTCCCGATCCTGCCACACGACTAGAAGTTCAAAACAAGAAGGCAGAACCATGACAGAGATTCGTGACAAGTTCACCCAAAAATAAATATTCTGTCATCATTTACTTACCCTCATATTGTTCCAAACCTTTTAAAATGTCTTTGTTCTGCTAAACACAAAGGCAGATATTTGGAAGAATGTCAGTAACCAAACAGATCACATCCCCCATTGACTCCCACAGTATTTATTTTTCCTATGGCAGTAAATGGGGGATGAGAACCGTCTGGTTATTGAAATTCTTCCAGATATCTTCCTTTGTGTTCATCGGATCTAAGAAATACAGGTTTGGAACAAACTGAGGGTGAGTAAATGATGACAGAATTTTCATTTTTGGGTGAACTATCCCTTTAAGTGATTGTTTGATTTATATGCACAGAAAACGAGATAAAAAAACAAGAACAAAATTAAAAGGAAGGTTTTCCCTGAAGTTTTAAAATGTGTTTTCAGAGAATCAGCTGAGGGCAGGTTCCAAATGTTCACAATACAATTTATTTCAATTGTTTTATGTTGTAAAAACCCAATAAATAGCCTATCTGATGACACATTACTTAAGATTGATTGACAAGCAATTTTGAAGAAATAAACTTGTGACCATAAAATCATTTAAATAAATCTGATATAAACAAAGACTGTTGTATTTTATTTACACAGAATACCACACAGAAAAGACACTATAGCACACATAACTTTAAGACTCTTTTGCGAACCTCTTTGAGTTTTAAACCGTAGATTACAGGATTGAAAAGAGGTGGCACTATAATGATCTCTAAAGCCAAAAAATGACGGAGATCCTCTGGGAAATCACTTGAGCCGTATCTGCTGTACATCACATCAAAAAGGATTGCAACATTGAAATTAACCAATGAAAACAGATGAGGCACACACGTCTGCCAAAACTTCCTTCTGCACTCTAATGATGCTTTACATGCAACCACAAGTTTTATATAGGACACCAAAATTACAACAAAAAGGCCTAAATAAAATATAATTAAAACAAATCCATAAATGTTATTAATAACAGTTGATTCACATGATAGTTTTACTACAGACCAGTTGTCACAATACAATTTATCAATATGATATTTACACAATGCCAACCTGCTTGATAAGGAAACACCAATAAGCGAAGTAACAAATGGCACAGTCCAACAGAAAGCAAGTAATATCAAACAAGAAAATCTGTTCAGCTTTGTTTGATAGTTCAAAGGTTTGCATATGGCCACATGTCTGTCATATGCCATTACTGTTAATGTACAATATTCACACATATCTGAACTGTAAATCACATAAGTTTGTATAACACACATGTAAGGAGGAATCACATATGAATCCAGTATTAAATCATGCAGAAATTTAGGATAGAAACCCATGGCTCTATATATTCCATTTATACATAAATTGCACAGAAAAATGTACATTGGTTCATGAAGAGCTCTCTCCAAAGCAATAACAACACAGAGCCAAATGTTCAGAAACAGTATCATGATATAGAGAGCCAGAAAGCAAGTGAAATATACATGCCTGTATGATTTAGAGTTTTTGGGTTCCATCAGAGTGAATTTTACAGAGCTTATATTATCCATTATGTAATGCATAACAAGTTACATATGTCCTTTTGTAAAATACATGGACATTTGTTTCTTTAATATGATCAGAATACAGTGATTTAAATGAGCAAATATATCCTAAATAAATTGTAAATTCATGACTTTTTCCACAGCTTGGATTTAACAAATTGAACAGAATATAACAAGCATAACTGTAAAACAAGCGGTAATCCCAAACAAGAGCTGCATGAAATGGAGGCTCCAAGGTCATTGACATGCTTATAAATAACTTTTCTATTCCCTCCTAGAAAAGTTTCTGTGCAGCTTTAATTAAACCCCAAGGGTGCTTTTCACTCACTCTCCTTTAATCTACTTATCTGATTCTTTAAAAGAAAAAAGGTTTGCACAGAAAATCAAAGGGGAAATAAAAAGGAATAAAATAAGAAAACATTGTTTTATGATGCTACTATCTTACATGGCAAATGTTTTTATCAGTACAGATTGAAGAAAAGAATGACATCAAAATTTCAGACTTTGATAGAACAAAAGTATGAGCACAAATACAATCAATCATTACTGTTGCAGAGCTGTGAACCTGGATGCACTCATTAATGCAGTGGCGTATGGTTTTTGTCGCAGGCACAATAATCTAAAAATTACACCGTCAGTAATGTGGGACTGAATGTAATTGTGAATGTAATTTGATAGGTAATATAACCATTTATTATCACCTCTAAGCTAAAACTGACACATTCAACCATTCAAACAATCAAAGCATGTACTTATAGCATTTATAAATTAATTTAAATTTAATGTGGATTTATTACAGTAATAAAGTGCCAGTTCACATGAAAAATACAGTAGTATACAGTATTACTTACTAAAGTAAACTGTAGTAAAATTAGATGCTAGTGTTGATGTAGAGGGCGACGAGGTAATAGATTAAATAAATTATAATCATGATGATCTGTCCAATATAAGTGCACAGACAACGTATAAATCGTGTCCTCTATCACTTCAATAGTGTCACAGAATGAGGGGGTGGAGCTTTCGTTCTTAGACGAAGTCGCGCCACCTAGAGTCTTGGAGTGTGATTTGCTATTGTTACACGCGAAAACGTCTTATTCTTAAATAAGGCTGCTTTTCAGGTCTTACATGTGTGAGTTATAATAATACATTAAGGTATGGTACAAAAAGCCATTTAAAACATCAATCTTGTGTAGAATTATTGTATAATGAATGTGTTTCATTGTATTAGCTTATTGTGTTCCTGTTGATGGTGTTAGAAATAATGTTTCAAACTTGAGTGCATTTTGTATGATTGTATTCGTTTTATTGTTTTATGGTTAAAAAAACTGCAGCATTATTTTAAACGAAACATCATTTAAATCAAACATGCATACTGTAAAACAAATTATAAAAATTACAATTTTTAATTTGACCAGTTTGGCTGGCTTAAACACACTGGCCGAGCAAAAAGGACAGTGGCAATTCCTGCAACAGTTGGTACATTGCTGCAACTCAGGTAAAGAATTACCTTGCTGAATCGTTGGATGTCTCTACAAGAGATAAATGCAAAACACAATTATATCAGCAGTGATATGAAATCCGATTAAAAACCTCGACGATAAGTAAAATCAACTCACAAGCAATGCATATAACAAAGGGAAGTGGAATAAACTATTTATGGGTAGTTGATAGACTAAAACGCTAATTTTTAAAATAACTATGAGTACATAAAGATAAATCTGCCATATGCTATTATATACAATAAATAAAGCCATTATTAAAACAATGCAATGTTAACATCTTGTTTTCTAAATTTTGCTTTGTCACACCATAGGACACATGTACGATTAATCCGCCAACTACCCTTATATTTCTTAAAATAAAGGTAATGCCCAAATACATGTGCTCTGAAAAGTAATCGAACCGTCTACAGAAAAAAATGTTCTGTACAATAAAACATGGCAACAACTTTAAGCTTCAGGAAGTTGATACAGTCATGCACAAATTCAATATTTAACAAATAACGTCATATACGATCGTTATTTAATACAAAATTCAAAAGACATTGTACAAAACTCACAGTTTTCTCCGCCATCACTTCCGTTCTGTAGCCGTGGTTCTGAAAATGTTGCTGTGGTTCCGCAGCTGGACATGTCTCTATCACTTTACTTATGCTATGAATTTGTCAATCACATCGATCTGGTCAGCTCAGCTCAGAATGAAAAATAAAAAATGTTTTATATAAAAAAAATACCTGAAACCTTGTAGTTCTGTCTTAATGTCATAATCTTTCACTATACCGGGGGTCGAGAGTTGTCCAATCGTTTCAAGTTAAGTTTGGGTGTGATGACGAAAGCATGTTAAGGGCTAGCCCGGTACTCTTCAGAATGTGACCTGATGCTGCTTGGGCTACACTTTAGAAAGGTGGCAGCAAGCGTAACACTGTTGGGGGTACACTGTGGTAAATGTGCAACATGACAGAAAAAAATCACTTGTTTTCGCAATTTGGTGGTGTATCGCCCTAATGGACCAGCCGCCCTTGCATTCATGCAATGAATGTTTATGCTGTTATGAATCCTGGAAATTCTTTGTCTCTGGTTTGTTCTTGTTCTTGTTCTGTTTGGTTTTGTTTTGCAGGACGGAGTTTGGCTGGTGATGTGATTAGTGAGAGTGGTTCCACCTGTGATGAGGCTGCTGCCAGCGTTCTTTTAAGCAGCCTTCATTCATTGCTCTTGGTTTCCGGCTCTCTCTGGGCCTTTGTTATTTTTCTGTTGATTTTATTTTATTATAGTTTATTTTAGTTTATTCTTATGTTAATAAAATGCATTATTTTTTTAGCGCCATCCGAATTGTGGCTTCCTTCTTTGTCGCGGCTTAGAGATGGCTGTGACACTGCAATGAACTCTACAGGTTCATTTTACTAAATTGTATAGTATAACATTTAATAAATGTATTATAAAATCATTCTAAAATATTAGTTTTGTTTAATTATGTGGAATTGGAAAAATAGACAGATCAGATAAACTGCTGTTTGACACTGTTGTGGAAGGGGATAGCGAGATTACTTCTGTCTTTCATCCAGCTAAAAACACAACTAGCATGTGATTTTGCCCAATCCCACTGATATGCTTAATAATTCACTATGAACTTCTAGCAAATGTACTTCTATCAAAAAAACTTAATGGAATCGTAAAATACCAGTGGTCATAAAATACATGTTTTAAAAGCACTTCAATTAGAGATGTTCATTTTTCAACAACTTTGTTTTCAGCTCCCTGTTGAAAAAACCAGCATTTGCTGGGTTAGGTATGTTTTGATGCTGGTTTGACCATCTTAAACCAGTTATGGACCAGCACATGACCAGCTAAGGACCATCTTAAACCAGCACATGTCCAGCTTAAACCAGCACAAACCAGCATCAAAACATACCAAACCAGCATTATGCTGTTTTTTTCAACAGGGCTAATAAAACAAAACTTGTATTATTGATTAATTTAAAGATTTACTTTTACTAAACATTAAAGTCCTCGTGAACCGGAAGTTGCGATCGTTTTTACTTCCATATTCGGACACATTTTATAATGAAAAGGAATTTCAAAGGAGAAAATTAGTGGGCGTCGCTTGCGTTTTTGCGAATTGATTGGATGTGTAATGAAGGATGGATGATTTAGAATGAAGCTGGCAGCAGACTGACAGTTGAAGGGGAGGAGTTTACGGATGCTCCAGCCAAGCAGTCTAATTTATGTCATTTGAGATGGATAGTCATTTCAGGGCAGAAATGCATTTTCAGATTTTAACTGAAGATTATGAGGGTACATTAATTTTAAAAAGAAAATGGCCCACATTGATAAGCTATTTACTATAAACGCTGTAATATTTCATGAAAAAAATAAGAATTGTCATTTTTTATTTCACTGGGACTTTAAGATGTCAGATGGACTGCATCCAAAATCACCTATTTCCATACTAAATAGTATGCAACAATCAGCAGCTTCCACTGACATTTCTCAGTATGCATTGGATGGACACTAGGCCATGGGAGCTGAGGAAACACCAAATTCCAAATGTAATAGTTAATCAATTAAAAAAACAATGAAAAACTGTGAGTCGTGGTCCTTTAAATTGTAAGTGATAGAGGCAGCAAGAAATGTATTCCTTGTGGTTAAATTGTATTTGTTACACCTGGGTAAGCTATTTTCCCAGTTACTGTTAGTAGATCAGCATAGAGGGTCACCAGACAATAAACACATAGCGGACATTTATACTAGAACATACTCCTTTAAAGTAGATACTTCATTCAGTAGTGTCACATGCAATGTCATATGTGCTGTGACTAGTTTGTTTTTAAAAGGCTATATTATACAACAAGCTTATATTCCAGTTTTTTTTCTGAAAAGAAAGCCAAGTTGTTAAACGTGAGCAGTATAACCACGAGGAATACATTTCTTGCTATATACATGCTGCCCTCACAATTTCTGGTATTTTCTTTATTTGTAAATTATTTGTGTTTGTTTTCTTCCTGTTTTTTATTTGGCTATTTTTATCCAAGCTTCCACATTGAGTGTAATTAGTCCCAAGATATTTTATAATGTCTGTTATTTCATCTATAAAAAGCAATAATAAC
This sequence comes from Triplophysa rosa, assembly GCF_024868665.1. Taxonomy (NCBI): domain Eukaryota; kingdom Metazoa; phylum Chordata; class Actinopteri; order Cypriniformes; family Nemacheilidae; genus Triplophysa; species Triplophysa rosa. The sequence goes on from NC_079908.1 coordinate 13,391,223, forward strand.
CAAGCCTCCAGGCTCCACAAAGCCACGCACATGATTTCTGAGTCTGATATTCTGCCGAGTCTGATCTTCTACTTCACTACTTCAAATTTTATGATTTCTTTCCAACATCAACAGACACATCTGGCACTGATACAATGTATTTAACTTTGTGACAAATATTTGGTAACATTGTCTTGGGTGCTGTTTGTCTTGCAATAATATTGTTGTTATATATTATTTAGGTTATGCATATACATTATCTTGATGGAGAACTCTTCTTATCCTGTGATGTTCACTCTTATGGTGCCCAAAGAATCAAAATCATTTCGACATGCGTATTTCACTTGTTTTCTTTTCCTCTATTTGCTAATATTGTCAATTAATTTCCGACTTGTTTCAGTTATTATCATGGTGAAATCTCTTCATGAACCAATGTTTATATTCTTGGTTCATCTGTGTATGAACGGAGTATATGGAGCCTCAGGATTCTACCCTAAAATTTTATCTGATCTAATCTTGGATTCATATGTGATCTCCTCTTACATGTGTGCTCTGCAAACCTTTGTTATCTACAGCTCTTTACTTTGTGAGTTTACAATATTAACAGTCATGTCATATGACAGATATGTAGCCATATGCAGACCTTTGGATTATCATTCCAAATTAACTAAAAGCACTTGTTGCAAATTAATTTTTGTTTCTTGGATCGTACCCAACTGCTGTGTGATTCCAGCAGTCCTGTTATCAAATCTGAGGACATTTTGTAAAAACCACATAGACAAATTATATTGTGACAACTGGTCAATTGTAAAACTGTCTTGTGCATCATCTTTTGTTAATAATTTTTACGGCTATGTTGTTGCTGTCATATTTGTATGCTGTGCAGTTATTATTATACTGTCCTATGTTAAACTCATCGCTGCATGTAAAGCATCTCTAGAAAATAGAAGAAAATTTTGGCAAACATGTTTGCCACATGTACTATCACTGATAAATTTCACCTTTGCTTTGCTTTTTGATGTCATTTATAGCAGATATGGTGCTAATGACATTCCAGAGAGTCTGCGACATTTTTTGGCTTTAGAACTGGTTATAGTTCCACCTATTTGTAATCCTGTAATCTATGGATTAAATATTAAGACAGTGCGCAAAAGAGCTTTTCCCTCATGTACTGCAGCAAATGTACATATTTAAATTTGTTATAGTCCTCTAAAAATTGCTGATAAAGTCTTATTTTTTGTTCAATTTACTCAATATAAATTGAGGAATCTAATTGCCTTTATTTCATTTCAGTCTGCAAATTCATTTTATGTGTTAACCTTAAAATACTAATGAGTTTGGGGTAACTGTAGCGCTTACATTTTTATGGAATTACTGTAAATTAACAGAACTTAATATGTACTTAATATGTTAAATATGTACACAAAAACACACTGTTATGTTAATTAAACTTTTTATATAAAAAATATTTGGTAGCGTTTTTTTGTTACATGTAACCTATAAATTGAATACTATATTATGAACATGTAATCTGAGACTGATCTACTGGTATTAGCACATTTATTGCTCATAAAATAATGCAACACACATCATGACTGCTCCGTAACCTACCACGGCTTAAGCACCACACTTTTATATGATGGTAAACACAAAACATAAAAATATAACAAACTTTTCAAAATATCCAAGATAAATTAGCATTAAAAACGAATAAGCCTTTATACATAACATAACATAAAATAACAGTTAATTTCAAAGTTTACAGCCGTGACCAAAAGTTTTGAGAATGACACAAATATAAATTTTCTATTAAGTCTACTGCTTCAGTGATTTTTATGTTTTTGTCAGATGTTACTATGGTATACTGAAGTATAATTACAAGCATTTCAAAGTGTCAAAGGCTTTTATTGAATTACATTAAGTTTACGCAAAGACTCAATATTTGCAGTGTTGACCCTTCTTTTATAAGACCTCTGCAATTCGCCCGGGCATGCTGTCAATCAACTTCTGGGCCACATCCTCACTGATGGCAGCCCATTCTTGCATAATCAATGCTTGGAGTTTGCCAGAATTTGTAGGTTTTTGTTTGTCCACCCGCCTCTTGAGGATTGACCACAAGTTCTCAATGGGATAAGGTCTGGGGAGTTTCCTGGCCATGGACCCAAAATGTTGATGTTTTGGTCCCCGAGCCACTTAGTTATTACTTTTGCCTCATGCAAGGTGCTCCATTATGCTGGAAAAGGCATTGTTCATCACCAAACTGTTCTTGGATGGTTGGGAGAAGAGGATGTTTTTGTACCATTCTTTGTTCATGGCTGTGTTCTTAGGCAAAATTGTGAGTGAGCCCACTCCCTTGGTTGAGAAACAACCCCACACATGAATGGTCTCAGGATGCTTTATTTTTGGCAATGACACGGGACTGATTGTAGCGCTCACCTTTTCTTCTCCGGACAATCTTTTTTCCGCATGCCCCAAACAATCGGAAAGGGGATTCATCAGAGAAAAAGACTTAACCCCAGTCCTCAGCAGTCCAATCCCTGTACCCCTTGCAGAATATCAGTCTGTCCCTTATGTTTTTCATAGAGAGAAGTGGCTTCTTTGCTGCCCTTCTTGACACCAGGCCATCCTCAAAAAGTATTCGCCTCACTGCATGTGCATGCAGATGCACTCACACCTGCCTGCTGCCATTCCTGAGCAAGCTCTGCACTGGTGGTGCCCCGATCTCGCAGCTGAATCAACTGTAGAAGATGATCCTGGCGCTTGCTGGACTTTCTTGGGCGCCCTGAAGCCTTCTTCACAACAATAGAACCTCTCTCCTTGAAGTTTCTGATGATCCAATAAATGGTTGATGTAGGTGCAATCTTATTAGCAGCAATAGCCTTGCCTGTGAATCCCTTTTTGTGCAGAGCAATGATGACTGCATGTGTTTCTGTTGTGTTTGCTTAGGCGAGTTATATAAACAACAAGTGAAGGTCACACACACGGCTTGAACGGATCACCACAGTTTACTATCTTGTGCCACTCACTCTCACAACGCATGCGCACATCAGATAACCACATAGCCTAGCGGCAGAACACAGGACATACAGGACATAACATTTCCCCCCCTTTTTAGAACTAAACAAACTCTGTGTACAGGAACTATAAGTAGAAAGAGATGGCTAAGCACCTAAGCATGAAAGTCAGTAACAAAGTCCTTCAGATATGCAGGTTGAGCTCTTGCTCGGACCGGCCGACCCTCCGATGGTACCGACTGTGGCACATCCTGGGCATCCTAAATATCAGCAATCAGTGGCCGAAGGGGACCCTACTGCTGGCGGAGATAGTTGTGGGACCTCCCTGACAGGGGAACCTTGAAACGCCAGGCCTGGCCATGGTTGCATTGCCATTGGTAATGGCTGTGGCGGCGGAAGAGCTCCGCTCTGTGTGGCTCCAACACTAGGCTCCCTCGCCGGTGAGCACGTAGATGGGGAGAAAGGGGTTGCCACCTTCCATAGTCTACTAGCATGCCAGCGGGAGCCATTGCTCAACAAGAATGTAGCTGACGCTAATTGACGAACCACCTGGAGGGGTGTGGACTAAAATGATGACATTTTGTTACTACGGCAGGGCCTCCGGACCCGAACCCAGTCCAGAACTGTTATCTTACTCTGCTTGACCTTATGTCTCTTGTCAAAGTTGTCCTTCATTTGTCTCTGGTTTGAAGTTACAGTAGCTTTGGCTGCTGGCCAGGTGCTGCCTGCCTCTGCTGGTAACAGTTCTTGTGGTCTGAGTCTGTTCAATGGCAATTCCATCTCTCGGCCAAGCATGAGCAAAGCAGGAGAAGCCTGGAGAAGCTTAACGGTCATTGAGGTCCCGAGCATTGTCTCCCCAGCAGCCCTGCCTCCCCATGGCGGCCCCTCCGGCATCGGCGCCCTCCCAGTCGACGGCCTGCCAGAGATGTAGACCCCCCGGAGGAAGGCTTATGCCCCGGCAACAGCCCGCTAAAAAGATAACTAAGTGGCCCTGATGGGATGAGTCCAGAGAGAGTAACATCGGGCCCGACCCCCCCCCGGCCATTCTCGGGGTATGGCCTCCACGTCGACACTAGCCCAGGGTGCCTCTCTGGCAGACATCTGTAGTGCTGTGCGGGTTGGGCTACGCCCAATACCTTCATGAGGTTTTTACAATCTCCGTGTGGAACCAGTGTCAGCCCGTGTCTTACGCAGGTGAGGCCGGTGACTGGGTGGGTGTACGCCTGCGAAAGCGCCTTCTCCCCCCTAGGTGAGTCAGTGCGCTATTGAGCCTCAGGGCGTATAGACATTCCATCCATCACTCATCATTGGCAATATTGGTAGCAGACCAGACGGAGCAGTCTGTTATACCGAGTCCAGTAGTGGTAGAGTCACCCCTATTCAGGTGGACCCCTATATTTGGACTATTGCCCCATACATAGTGACTACCTTGCAGGGTCGTCCCGTATGTTGACTTCCTCATTCTCGGTTCCCCTATTGGTGAACCTGTGACCTCCCTCCCGGTGGGTCAACCCACCTGGGTCGTATGCTCCCTACTCAGGCTCGTGCATCATGTAGTTCTTCCCGCTGGTGAGACCATGCTGGTGTCTCCACATGTAACCTATCCTTGCGGTAGGATGTGGTCTCCATAGTACACTCTTTCAGTAGACAGAGCAGTGCTTCCCAGTGTTCCTTTACGGTACCGGGCAGCTATCTCGCTAAAAAAGAGAACAATGCCACTGCCAGTGACGGCCGTCGGTACGAGCCTCTCAAAGTATGCTACTAGTTACCGATCCCACTGGAAGATTACGTCTCGCGGTAGTGCACACTTGTGACTCGCTAGTCCAGTCGTGTCGCTCCACTTGAGCTCATAATACGGCTCAGCGCCGCGGTGTGTCGTATGTGACCCCAGTCTGTCTCTCAACACAACGTCGAGAGACTGGCTGAAAGGGAACGTCTCGGTTACGACTTTGTGTCTTCCTGCCACAATGCTTCGCCGGCCCGCTGCAGTGACTGGGAGATGTCTCTCAGGTTCCTCAGCCCAAAAGATGAATGAACGAATGGGCGCCGCCATCTCCTTTTATACCTATATGCACGGGGCGGAGACTGGCCAAGTTCATTGGCGTTTTTAAATTCCTCTTGGAGATGATAGGTTCTCAAGATCAAACCCCAGTCTGTCTCTCAACACAACGCCATTCATTCTGATTAGCACGACTGCTGGCACTCCTGTACATGACTGCGTGTTCACCTATCACATCCACAATATATTGTAAATTAATAATAAAAATAGTAAAGCGTCTGAAAAATGACAAAGAGCTTCTAGGTGCACTCTTGTTTACTCGGAACTCAGAACAATGATTAATACATGGCTCGTTGGAATGCTTGATTCTGATTGGCCAGTCGCGACATTTACATGTTCGTTTTTCCCAGATAACAACCTCTCAAAACTAATAACACACAGTAACCCGGATGCAGCAAATCATTTTGACAGGTTTTTTTTACAAATTAAATATAAATATGTCTTTTAATAACATATACGACATTATATTTACAAATGATTAAACCAAATTGCATGTTTGTGACATTTTAACGTTGTTTCTTACCTTAAAACCAAAAGTAAGCGGCTTTTCCTCGTGTAAGGTCTGCATTTGGTAAAAATAAGCTAATAAAATATTTCTAATTCACATTTCATGTCCAGTTTTTTTTCTCATGTGGCAAGTAGCCGTGTAATAAGCGGGATAATGTACAAGCAGCCGGCTGTTATCGTGAAATATCAAATATGTTATCGCTTCGTGTTGGGTCCTGATCACACTGTCGGGGCTTATTTCTGCGATAACAACCGGCTGCCTGTACATTATCCCTTACATAACATAGCCGCACCAGTCTGAACTAACTCCAACTCTATCTGCCCGTTTTCTTTCAGGGGCTCTCAAAACTACCGTCAGCTCTCTATAACTAATGTTCGGTGCAGAAAATGTTTTCATTATAAGAGTGTTAAAGAGGACTATAAAGCGATCTCGAATTCCTGTACAGATTACATAACTATTTTTAGGGGGGCTAAACTAGAACTTTAGCATGGCTAAAGCCCACCTAAAAATGGTCTAGTGACGCCAATGCTTAATAACAAAAAAAATGCTTTATGATGTATAGTGATTCGTTAATATGAATTAGTTGCTTTGTAGGGAAAATGTATAACTTCTTTGCCAAAACTAAGTGCCAAATCCAATTGTTTAAACTATGTTGGTTAAAACAGAAAATGTGTTTAGATCAAACGTAATTTAACACTGTCACTGAAAAAGTGTTTATTGAGAGACAGATACTGAATACACAACAGACTATGAGGTTTAGATGTACTGTGCTCGTAGTTATATATGACAATATATTAGTTATATGAAAAATGTATCTTTAGTATTTTCAGCTTTAGTGATAGGCCTACGTAAAACTTTGGCAAGTTTGCGATGCAGTTTGTGAATGTTCATTTGAACAATGGCATGAATAGCCTAGTGCTTGCTGTACAACTATAAAGCTATACAAATTGCCTAAACTGGATAACATGTCCAACACTTGTTTGTCACATAGCATTAGACCAGGGACTAATCTGTCCTGAGAGTAGAACAAAGAGATGGTCAAGTAATCTCTTGGACCCAGAGGTCATTAACTATAATGAGTTTAATAATTGTCCCCCTTGAGTCATAATTTCTTTGTGATCTCAGGTGTGGGAGCCAAGGACAGATCACTGTGATGACCATCGGACCACTGTTTTGTAACTATTGATATGCTCATTCTAGAAGATTTTATTAATAGTGAGTATTGGCTGGGATTCTATTGAAAGACATGCATACTCAAAAACTCAGATTGCAGAGTTTTGTAGAAATATAAAATTGTCTGAGCATGTGCTTTTCCAGAAAAAAATGGGGGTCTGCCAATCAGGTTTTATAACAACACCAGACTTCTATTGTTTGTATACGCAAAGAGTTATACAGTAAATACTTTAAAAACCAAGATGGTTCACGATGCCAAAAAAGAATCAGTTTTGGCTGTATGGTTCCATAAAGAACCTTTCTGCTTCTGTTGTGGTTTTTCTTGCTTTAATTCTGAAGAACGACTCTTGAGTCTGAGTTTTGATACCAATTGTCTCTTCTTCCAGCCTTAAATACTCGTCTTCTCAGGCACATGCCACTATTATTAATTATCATAGGAAGTAGGAAGAAGGGGTATATTCTCTTATACCTAGCCCAATTTGGTCACAAACACATGTCAGAACAGGAGGCCTATTCTATAGCATCCTGTTCGATTTTCAACATTTGATTATAATCATGTGAGCTGCAGACACTCTCCCATCCTCCATACATGCAGGCATAGAAAACTACATTGCATAGAATAATTCAAATACATAATGGTAGAATAAGTTTATACATATAAGGGATTATTTTGGCTATAAAATCTTCAACACTTCACAACAGGGTCTCTGTAGTAGAAAACTTTTTTTTAGATTATAAACAAAATTGTGATTATGTATTTTGTAGCTACACACACACATTTACATATACATCCAAATTAATTTCCCATTTCTTATTATTGGCTTTTACATGTGAGCTAGGCCTAAACTACGGCCTAAACTGAAAATCCATACCAGGCCTGATGGTTTTAATCAGTGGTTTTCATCATGACTAATGCGGCTGTTTGGTTTCACACAGCTCTTTGTGGCAGAAAAAGGTTCTTTAGGTTATAAAAAAGTAAGAAAGAAATAGTTAGATTACACTTTCCTTAAAGCATATACTGTATGTATAATGCATTATAAAAGTAGTTTTAATGTTTAAATTATGCCTTGTAATGCAGCTTATAATGCATTGTAATGTCTCATGAATAATTGTAACTACAGTTGATACATTATAACACTTATCAATTCATTGTTACACTTTGCCTTTTTAATTTGGTTATAATTCTTAACAACAACATTTAATGTATTACAAAACACATTATGAATAATTATAATGTGTCATAATCTGCAATAACCCTTTATAATGCATTATACATAAAGGCTTCAAGTAAAGTGTTGCCAATACTTCTTATAAAAACCTTTTGTGTGAAATTGTGTAAATTACAGAAGTTACAGAACAATTGTAAGTCTGACGAAATGGCTGGCAACAACTGCTCACAAACATCTGTGGTCATGCTTAATCACTATGCCTCTGAGAAAAGGACACATTTACAACTAGATAAACATCTTAATAACAGGTCATTATTTCTTTAAACACACAAATTCCCAGGATGGCAATTTATAGTAACTGCTGATAAGTCTCAAGTACAAGGTCAACAAACTGAGCCCAATAAACAGTGTCAAGAGGACATAATCACACTCAGACCATAATGACCTCCCTGAAGAGACCTGGATACTGTAGCATGTGAACTGTGTGTAACATGATTGTTTTCACCTTTTATACATTAAAAAATAAAAATACAATTGATAATAAAAGCTGTTTGCAAAGGAATTAAGGCTGCTTCACACTTATTTTATTAATTTAATACATTGAAAAAAGATACTTTAAACTTTAAAAATTACTCTAAAGTCTTTGATTCAAACCCAAAATTTAACACTGATACAAAACTCTCAGAAAGGATGTGTTAATTATTAACACATTGTTTTGTGTCATGTTCAACGCATTATGTGTCAATTTGTATTGGTTTTATGTTAAATAACACAAGTTGTGGTACAACTAACATAACATGTGTTGTCTTTAGACACATCCCTGTGTTATTTTTAACACAACCGTTTTTCGAGTGAAATTAAAATAGTAAAAACTGTCATTTTGTTAGGTTTGAGTTCTTCACAAAAAGAAGAATCATTACCGCTTTTATGTTAAACAAATATAATGTAGTATCCTTACTATTTTGAGTAGATTCACCAAATTAATTTATTTGCATTACATTTACTGTACAAATAGTTGCAAATAGTTAATATATGGGTGGTTTTCCATACAGGGTTTAAGACTAGTCCTAGACTAAACTGAAAAACAGATTGCTCTGACACATCTTAAAATATACTGTACATCAGTGTCATTGTTTTGTTTCAAAATGCACACAAGGTTTTTTTTGTAAGGCATGTTTGTAAAAATGTTAAGGCCTGTTGTCTTACTCTAATCCCTGTCCATGAAACCGCCCCATTAAGTATTAAGGGTAGTTAGCTAACACATGCACACAATATTAAATATTGGCAACCAAATGTAATGTTACAGTAGCTGTGTCTAAATTCGCTCCTATATAGTGCACTATATCGGGGGCCCGCCATTTTGTAGTGTTGTTCGAATTCTGAGTGAACAACTCATACCCTACATTCCTTCACTGCTTTTTACCCACAATGCACTCTGATTTTGAGTGTACATCTGATGAGGCCTGCACTCGCTCACTCACTGCATGATACAACGCGAATCAACCGCTTGATTAACATCACCTGGAGGAGAGTAACCAATGCCTTGAATTTACTTTATGCACTTGTGTTTGTTCTTGTAGACAGTTATTTTCTACCTTTTTAAAAATAAACAGATTAAATTAATGTGACAAAAGACCGTGTCTAAACCGCACGCGACACGACAAAAGACCGCATTAGAACCGCATAATAAGAAACGCATTAGAACCCATTATAATTTAAAATTTTGTCCACACTGGATGCGGCGCGGTGCGGTCATGTCGCTTCGCCCGTCGTGTCCGGTGTAGACACAGTGTTAGACAGTAGTCAGCCTTTTGCACAAGTGTTTAATTTAAAATATACTCAGTATATTCTATTAAACGTAATAAATAAACGATATGGTAAGTAAATGTGACAAACAGTTGGTTTTTATTATAAACTAATACGATAAACGTGACAAATAAGGTGAAAATAAACTTAAAATTTTTACAAAACAATCTATAAAGCCACGCAGGTGTAATATAAGCGTTATGACGAATGTCCGCGACAGCATTACAGATTGTCAGATGCAGGGTGTCTGAAATCACTCATTTCCATTCACTTCTTCCCCATATAGTGGACTATTAAGCATTTGCTATATAGGAAATGAGTAAACGAGTGAGCGAATTCAGACGGAGCTATTGTCACGACCCTCGTGACAAAAAAACTGTGGTTAAACTACTACTAAAGCTAAATTGTTTCTTTTCATTTTGTCATAGTGGAAGTTAATTTGCTTTTAGCCAAACTGAACAAATAAAAAAGGGCATGGCAACCTTGCGTTTATGCAATGAAACACATACTTTGGCCTGTTAATCTCCAAAATATGCACTGATGTATAAGGGGATACAGGGATGCCATGAATCATAGTAATTTGCGAGATTTGCAAGGGATTCCCACCAATACACCAAGGCAAAATTCAGATTTAAATCTTTTCATATGTAAAACTATAGGGTCAACTGATAAAACAATACTTAAATGTAATTCACTACGTAATCAAATTAACCGCAGTATTTGCTGGGAAAAGCAACCAATAAAAATAAGAAACTCAATAAACATTACAAAAAGTGTCTGTGGAAGTCAATGTATGGTTTGTTAAATTGCCATATCATTAAGCATATGCCTTACACCATCAGTGCTATTTAAACATGCAGCTAATAAAGCCATTTGTTTGGAAAATGTAGTTCATTTGACTTTTTGAATTTACAAAAGTTCAGTAATCAATTGCTTTTGTTTAGATATAATACGTTAACATAATATGATTCATACTAGATTTATGAATTTACATAAAAATGATCATGTGATTTGAAACCAGTTGACAATTCTCCAGGGTTACACGCAATACTCTATACAGTATAAACAGCATTATAAAACAGTAAATGGTGTACATTTCTTTAACAGTCACAATGTGTCATCTAGCTGTTATTCAGGTGATCTAAAATTTCTGGAACTGCAGGTATCCTCACTTTACACATGAACTACATAACTGTGGGCAAAGTGTAAAAATATAAAATATGAAATGCTATGTTAATATTACATTATATAATATTACTAATATTTGACAAGAAAGTAATGTACTGCTTATGTTTTCAGCGTGTTGTTCGATCATTCAAAGAAGATGAAAAACTCATCGGTTATGTCATCAGTCATCATACTGGAGGCTTTCTACAGTATGGAGGGTCTTCAATACTTGTACTTCACAATATTTTTCATGTTATACATGCTTGTTGTTTTTGCTAACACCGCTGTCATTTTTATTATAATTATTGACAAAGCTCTTCATAAGCCTATGCACATCTTTCTTTGTAATTTAGCAGTGAATGGCATCTATGGCGGCACAGCTTTGCTGCCCTCCTTCCTTAGTACTTTAATATCTCCATATCATGAGGTATCTCTGGCGTGTTGTAAAGCTCAAACATACTTTCTGCACACATATGCTATGATAGAATTTACTATTCTGTCGGTTATGTGCTATGATCGCTATGTGGCCATCTGCTGTCCACTGCAGTATCACAGTATTATGACCAAGACAAAAGTGTATAAACTGGTTGCCCTCTCTTGGACATATCCATTAGTGGCATTTGCTTTGTTCTTTGTTCTGACTTTGCGGTTAAAGTTCTGTAAAAACATAATAGGGAAAGTGTACTGTATCAATTATTCTCTTGTTAAGCTGTCATGTGATGACACGTATGTTGTGAATATTCTGGGATTGCTTTTTGTTGTTGTATATACTTTTCCTCAGCTTGTAATGACTCTTTACTCATATGGACATATTCTTAAAATATGCCTTACTGCCACTAGAAAGTCTAAAATGAAAGCGCTGAAAACATGCACTCCACACTTATTTGCCATTTTGAACTATAGTGTGGGGTGTTTCTTTGAAATTGTACAAAGTCGCTTTGACACAAGTTTTTTGCCCTTTGAAACTCAAATATTTATGTCACTTTATTTCTTTATATTTCCTCCTATTCTGAACCCAATAATTTATGGGCTTAGTGTTCGTGCTTTAAGAGCCAATATTTCTAGACTGATTTGTACGAAAAATAAGTTACTACCCTTAAAGTAGTACCTTTGTAAAACGTAAAAAAAAACTCTCTACGTTGTAGCTACACAAAAGTGTAGAGTGATCATATGTTAATAAGACACTGTATATAAACCATAAAGCAAGATGTTAAAACTCTGAGTGTGCTTGTCAAACTGCAGATTTGAGAATGTTTCTTAAAGATGCTGTCAGGCTTCTAAGCTCTAAGTGGCCTTGAATTGTTTCATGGTGTTCTATAATGCCAGGGCCATTTGTTCTGTCTGTGTCTGGACTGCTTCCATTTTAACCTAAGACCTAAAAGAAATACACAATGCTCTTCATATTTTTTCTGTTTTCTTGTATGTCAGGATTACACCGAGTATTTGTGCCATATATCACAGGCTTCTGAAAAAACAGGCCTAATATTTTCAGCTGGCATAACTGGAACTGCAAATTAATATTGTAGCAACACACTGTTCCTTAAATAAATAAATAAACTAGCCAATATAGCTCCTCTAACCAGTTCTGAGTTGAGGACTGATTTTTACAGCACACATTCTACTTTTAAAATACTGCTCCCTTTACTTACAAATGTAACAAATCATGTTGAGTCGGACTGTAAACTAATGCCAGAATAAAGTCACAAGAATAAAATTTACAAATTAACATGAAACAGAGTCCACACCAGTAGTCTTTAGAATTAAATGCTCCACCACTCTGTCATGTCACTTACAATATCATAACACCGCGACAACCTTAAGTTACTTTAACAGCAGGTGGCACCAAACACAAACAAAAGACAACATAGCCTACAGATACTTAAAGTGATACTTCAAACAAAAATGAAAATTCTGTCATCGTTTACTCACCTTTGAGTCGTTCCAAATGTGCATACATTTATTTGTTCTGATAAACACAGAGAAAGATATTTGGAATAATGCTTATAACCAAACAGATCTCAACACCCATTGACTACCATAGTTCTGTTGAACACAAAAGAAGACATTTTGAAGAATGTAGGACAGCAAACAGTTCTGGGGAACTTTTGACTACCATTGTTTTTTTTCTACTATGTTTTTTACTCATTAAACAAACAATGATGTTCGTTTTAGACGTGTCATTTGACCCCTTTAAAGCAGCGAGGAATGAGAAAATTGCTTAATTTAGCAGATGCTGTACATTGTGGCACACAGCAGTGGTATATAGAAGTGGCGTTCTACCATATTTATTAACATTTGAATGTTTTAACGACATGTAAACTTATGAAAGTATCATTTCAAATACGGTAGAACAGCACTTCTATACACCACTGCTGTGTACCGCAATGTACATCATCTGCTAAATTTAACTTCTTTCTTACCTTCCCATTTGTCTCTGCTTTAAGTCTCCCCAACCGGAAACTGCCGCGGGTTCTTACTGTGAAACGCGGAAGTAACGCGTGCATATAGCCTGATCGGCGCTGGTGGTCCAGTGGACTGTGCGCTGACATGTTGCGCAGCAGCACTTCGGTCGAACTCTTCATACTGTATATAATGCCCCAAAATAGCCTCTGTTATTTTAATAACATGAAATGAATTACCTTCCCTGCGTTCCATTTCCCCTATTTGTACTATGCCCTATTAGCAAATACTTTTTTGTGTTGGAATAGTAGGTATAGGCTACTTTTGAGTGCATAGCAAGAGAGCATGCACACACTGGGACATACTAACGTGTGACGGAAGTGACATTTTTTCAAACATCAAAATACAACTCCTTTTTGCATTTAAACATTTCAATCAAAATAATTTATTATTTGTGGTATATAGTTTAATTTTTCGATTCAGTTATGCATCATGCATTTAATTTATGAATTCTGTGTAGTGCAACTAAACTGCGCCATCTCGCGGTGAGTTATGGGTAGTGTGCATTTATCTAGGCTACACTTTGAATTTTCACCAAAAACAGTAGACCATCCGGGAACTTTATGGATACTCATTTTTGGGACATACAAATGGAATTTTCGAATAGTATTTAGGACGGATAGTATGCGAATTGGGCCTGTTTTTATTCTGTAATGGTTTTATAGGCGTATTATGGGCCTAATTTGTAGTAACTATGTTTTTGGACAAGTTGATTATATTTGTTTTACAAAAGTTTTACTAAAAATACCATAGTTAATCTGTGGTGTGGTGATTCTATACTATTTTGTGATTACTATAATTTTACAAAAAAAATCTTACCAATTTACTATTGTTAAATTTCTTAAAGGTTAAGAGTGTGTTATACAATGATAACATCAAGTAAGCATGACTTTGCACTTTGATTCTTGTTTGCTCTAAGAGGAGGGGCTGCGTCCCGTGAAAAAGCGGAACAATTTCGGAAACTAGAACTTTATCAAAGTTCTTTTTACACCAGATTGCCTATTCTGTGTCCTTGCTCACCTGCAGACATTGGTCAAAACCTCCCAAAATGTCCAAGAAAGTAGCTGTAGTTACAGGAGCAAACAAAGGCGTCGGACTCGCTATTGTGAAAGGGCTGTGCAAGGCGGGTTTCGCGGGAGACATTCTCCTCACCGCACGCAATGAAAAACTGGGACAGGAGGCTGTTTCTGCACTGCATTCGGAAGGGTGCAAAAAAGTCGTTTTCCATCAGCTCGACATCTGTGACCAGGGAAGCTGTTTAAAACTCCGCAAGTTTCTGGAGGAGAACTACGGCGGCCTGGATGTGCTTATTAACAATGCGGGAATCGCGTTCAAACGTTAGTACCAGAAATCTTTTTTCATTAATGACTGTAATACTATATCTTTAATGTTATTTGTTTGTCAACACGCAGAAAAGTAGTGTCAATATATTGTGTAATTGTATTTGCAGAGGCAGCGACAGAGCCATTTGGAGAGCAGGCTGAGGTGACCATGCGTACCAACTTCTGGGGAACCCTGTGGGTGTGCCATGCCCTCCTGCCAATCCTGCGACCCAGTGCTCGGGTGGTCAGTGTGTCTAGTTTTGTCAGCAAGAGATCACTTGATCAGTGCAGTGCTGAATTACAGGCAAAGTATGAATGAGACATTTTTATTGTATGATTATAATAACTAATAGGTCAAATCAGGTGTTTATTTTTGTTTGTGTTTTGGTCAGATTAAGAAGTTCAGATACTTCAGAAGAGGAGCTGTGCCTGTTGATGGGGGAGTTTGTTAGTGCTGCACAGAAAGGGGACCATCAAGCTCAGGGTTGGCCAAACACCGCTTATGGTACCACCAAGGTAACAAACATCCAGTTGTCTCGCATACAAAAGTTTGTAAAATTCTTTAATACTTGGCTCATTGTTTAATAAACAGACACGCAAGGATCAGGTGATGTGTGGAATGTTGTGAATGTGAAAAGCCAAGCTTTCTGGGCAATGTTTTGTCCTGTCATTTGTAGATCGGTGTGACTGTGCTTTCAAGGATCCAGGCACATGTTCTCACTGAGACGAGGCCGGGAGACGGTATTCTCCTGAATGCTTGCTGTCCAGGGTGGGTGCGGACAGACATGGCTGGACCAAAAGCTCCCAAGAGCCCAGAGGAAGGAGCGGAGACTCCTGTCTATCTGGCCATGCTGCCTGTTGGAGCCAAGGAGCCACATGGACAGTTAGTGTGGGACAAGACTGTACAGGAATGGTAGAAAGAAGAGCCACATTATTAGTTCATTCCATCTGAAAAAACATCATGATTTCCATTTTTGTAAATTGTTCTTGTAACTGGTTTAAAAGAACATTTCATATTTTTTTCTTTCATACCTCTGCCATATGAATATACTTGTATCTCTGTGCAGTTTATTATATGCTCATTAGCTGGATGACTTGAATCCTTATGGACTTGATTTAGCTCCCATAATCAAGCTTTTAGGTAATAAAAAGATAATGGCTTGTAAACTTTAGTAGTATATAGCCTTTAGTGGACTCAATAGAACTATTTGCACTTTATCTACATTTAGCAAAGGTTGTGCCATGCTCTATAAGTGCATATTCATAAATTAAACATGTATCATATCATGCCATTTATTTTTGTCACTAAAAAGTTTAAGCCTGATTGCATTGACATTCTGTTTGATCTCTTATCATAGGATACTTGAATATCTTATTTCACTTTTACATTTGACACACACATTGGAATAAATTGACTGGTCACTGATCTGCCCTTCAGAACGACACCCACCTCACCTCACAATAACTGATGAATAAAATGACCTTGATTTTAGACAAGGTTTTGTCTTATGTTGTCATTTTGAGCTCTTATGAAACCAGCTAAAACCATCACATGTTTTTAAATTAAATTAGCTTTTAGGCCTATGTTGTCAACCAACAAGGAGAGTTGTTTCAACACATGGTTGAATTAAATGTGGACAAACCCACAGTCTGGGTTTAAATGAACCATGCTGGGTTTCCTCACCATGGATTAGACAACCCAGCATAGAGTGTGTGCTGTGGTCAAAACATTAAATTTAATGCTGAGCTGACAGTGTGTATCTCTAAAGAACTTATGGTAGGTTTCTATGATTTCCCCTCTTAGCTTAAAACGTAATGTGTGCAAGGCCCATGCAGTCAGTTTTATCAGCATTCAACATAATGCTGAATTGCAGGGAAAGTGTAGTACTCGTAGAACAGCAGTAGAGGGCACCATAGATTTGTGTAAAATATTATGAAGGCATTACAACACAACCCCTACTAACGTAATTATAACATTTTACATAAGGAGCTTCATGTGGGAAAACTATTGGGAAGATCTTTAATAAACGAACAGAAACGAGTCTGTATATTCATCATAGATGTTTTTTTAGAAAAAAGTCGCAAATAAAATTAAAATGGCTTGGGCTACTTGAGGTTCCATTTAACAATACTTTTAGTTCTGCTATACCCAAATTGGTCCACTAGAGGTCAGCATTGGACTAACAATAATATTCCACCAAACAATTACCTCTCTCCTTTCTCATTTGTGTTAGTACCACTATTTTCAGTCTAACCTTTTATTGATGTATACTGTTGCCATATCTAAAGACTGACTTTCATTGATTCTGTTTTATAATCACAGGATTTTATGTATGTGGTCCTACTGTAAATAGGATGGCTTTATATGTAAAGTCAGGGAGTGTTTAGACAAGGTAGACAAATTGTTCATATTTTGTATGTTTTAAATAGTCCAAGTTTCAATTTATGTATGTTTCCACAACTGTATTAGACACATAAGGATAATTATTTTTTAACAAATTAATTGTACAACTATTATATTTTGAGCAAGAGCATACAATTATATGCATTAATCTACATTTACATTTACATTAATCCTTTAGCAGACGCTTTTATCCAAAGCAATTTACAGAGAGTTCAGGGAGCAATAAAGCGATATGTCATAAAGGAGCAATAATACAATAGGTGCTAATACCAAGTTACTAGTTTCAACAA
Organism: Triplophysa rosa; assembly: GCF_024868665.1. Classification (NCBI taxonomy): domain Eukaryota; kingdom Metazoa; phylum Chordata; class Actinopteri; order Cypriniformes; family Nemacheilidae; genus Triplophysa; species Triplophysa rosa. The sequence goes on from NC_079908.1 coordinate 13,408,574, forward strand.
AAGCCAGAACAATACCTTTTTTTCATTTGTCTGTCAAGTATTCACAGAAGAGATGGGTTTTAAGTAGTTTTTTGAATGTTGTGAGAGATGTGGTTGACCTGACTGAGTTAGGAAGAATGTTCCACCAGGAAGGAGTTGTGTAGACAGTGTAGAATCTAGTGTACAAACATGTACTGTATTTAATCCACTTCCTTCATATCAAGCAACAGAAGATAGACAAAACTGGCCTGCAGGAAATTGTTCAGATTTCCTGAACAGCTGTAACAGATCTGGACAGTGGGAGCTTGGAAAACTCAACAATGAAAAACATTCAAGAGTGATCACAGTTGTGCGTGTGCAACTGAATGTATCATGACGGCTGACTTGAAAAAATTTTGGCAATATGTTTACTAAATATGGGGATATATATGATAAAATTATGGCCGTTTACGTTCTTATAGCATGTATTTGGGAACAAGTTTTTGTCTTTTTCACTGCCAACAGCATTACAAAAAAAAAACAGAGGAACAGAACAACTTGTAAAGGCCTATTGTGCATCAGATTACATATATTTATAACAGTTTTCTTAAAGCACAACTGAATGAAATGTATTTCACCAAAAAAAGTCTGTACAATACAAAATGGACAGTAGTGTGGTGAAAAATTCAGTCACAATTTATTTGAGAGTTACTTAATACTTTCAGTTGGCAACCTTTATATTAAACAATAGATGCTGTATTACCACTTGTATGAAAAACGTACATGTGTGATGTCTGTGAACTAAAAATGATCAAACAAATGAATAGGTAACAATACAGTATACAGAATACAGCAGAAAACAGTACAAACTTAGACCTCATCCACGAGATATTCCTCCCATCAGGACCACAGGAAAATCGTGACCTCAGCAGCACTTGCAGGTTTTCACAATCATATTTGACAACTGTTCTACCTGAGGAAAGTTAACATTTTAATTAGACAACGTTGTGGCACGTGTTTTATACATACAAGATTAGATGGCTTATCCTAATATCATACAATATGTAGGCCACTGACAAAAGTTGTTAAATTCCTTGACACTGTGATAAAATAAAATGAGAATAAAAACATGTAAAAAAAATAAAATGTACCTTATGCTGCCTCCCCACATAGTACAGAATGGGCAATGGATCTAGAACTTGCGGTACACAGCAAGGTTGAGCAGAGGCGCCAGGATTATGATGCTTATATAGTGCAAGTACCTGCGGTAGTCAGATAAACAAATATAAGACATATTTTCTAAATGTCCTAATAATGAAGTGTGTAGAGGCATCCATCATTCTGGTACCTGCGAATACTTATTTTCTGAATTCCAGAAGTAAGAGCAAGAGCCAGTGCAATAGTTGGCATAGTAACCCGAGGGCTTGTGTATCCACTTCCAGCCCAGGTCTTTGCGAAAGTCGATATACAGACTTCTCACACAGCAACCGTCAGACTTTCTGCATTGGTGATGAAAATAACACATTTATGACTTATGATCTTGACACATCATACACACATACTGTATAAACATACAAAGAGTTTATTAAAAAAGACATACTCAGTGCAAACTGCATCTGTTTCTGCTTGCCGCTTGCTGCGAGATTTCAAATGACTGTGGCGATCAGCAGGAAGTGACATCACCAAAATGTGGGGCCTTAACTGTTCAGTTAAGAATGCTGTATCAACTCTTTCTTTAGACAAAGCTGCATACAGAAATAACAATATTAACCTATAAAATGCCAACATCATGCAATCTTAATCTTGAATGACTTAATACAGACCCGTTATGGTGAAGTCAAACTTTGCCTCGGGTTCACCACATTCACAGTGTAGCCTCAGCTGAAATCCTTGTCTCTTTTCTAGGATTAAAATTCTATGAAAGTGATTTACAGCTCTTATAGTGATAATGTTTCAGTTTCAAAAATGAATCTCTAAATGTTGTTAGCAATTCACAATGAACAAACTTGATTCCATGTCAAAACTTTTAAAGGTACAGTGGCGTTATTTCTCACCTGACTTCTGCAGCCAGTTCTTCAAGGTCTGCGTCACGTCAAAAGACAGCCGTTTCTTTTCTAGTTCTTTGGTAATGAAGCGTGAATCCAGGTAACGGGTTTTATTTCCAATGACCTGGTGCAGTTCCAGTCTTTGCTCTGAACCAGGAGCTAAATTAACTTGTTTAACAAGCATACGGAGCTCTGCCTGGTGTATGATGCGCTCTGAACCCAATGTGTGATTCATCTCTGTGATGTTGAACCATACGTACTTGGCTACGTTGTTTTCCACTGGTTATGAGACAGACAGCAAACATGTTATATGTTATGAGAAATATGAAACAAGCCGGGACGTGCATGTATTTACATTTTACAAAGACATTAAGCAGTGTAACTAGACTAAAGAGTGTGTTTAAGAATGAGAAGGTCTTTCTATTGTAGCAACACTCGTAAAAATAAGGGTGCCTAAAAGGGTCTTTACAGCAATGCAATAGAAGAACCATTTTTGGTTCCAGAAAGAACCATTCAGTCAAAGGTTCTTTAAAGAACCATCTCTTTTTACCTTTTTATAATCTGAAGTTTTGGTAAAACAGAAAGGTTCTTCAGATGTTAAGGTTCTTCATGGAACCATTTAGACAAAAATGTTTTTTCATGGCAACTTTACTTTTAAGAGTGTAAGGTAATAAAAACATAACGTTTCATTATGTAAGGTCTTTATACACCTCTGAAGACATAGTTATGTAAATTGCATTTCTGTCAAACGATCTGCCAAAAAACCTTAGCTTGTCGGCAACTTCTTTAAACAGTAAGTCTTAAAAGTAGCTTGAGGCTTAACAAGCTGCAGCTGCAACTCCTTCGCCTGATGTGTGGTTTTGTCTTTTGGCAAACAAACAACACATTTAAGAATTTGGGGTGCTTGTACATCAAACTTCATGTCATGGGATGGCAAACATATAAAATGTGGAAATTAATAAGAAGGGATGGGAATCAGGCAGGCATTGAAAACTAACTGTGGTAATTGTCAGTGGTTTTTCATGTTCATTTTAGAAAACCGACACCATACCATCACCACATAAGCCAAACAAGGGCTTTTGCCATAGTCCAAATACGGAAATGAGATTCATTAACAAACTGAGGGAAATTTAGATCGAAAGCTTTACCAAAACGCTCTTCATCCAGTATGAGTCACTCATATACTAAGTGTTCTCTAAGCAGCTTTCCTGTTTGCAGTCAGATAATTTGAACACACCCTCGGGTCTCTGAGGACATCATCAGGCGCAAGGGTTTCAGCTGCTAAACCTAAGCATGCTTCTGTACTTATCACATTACATCTTTTGCTTGAACCAAAGGGCTACTTACTCAGCTCCATTTGAAACTTGTGAACTTCTTTAGCGTAGTATTCCTCCTTCGCTGTTTCCTCTGCAGGTACAAGTTCAGGGTCCACCGTCTTTTCTTCACTTAACTCCACAGTGCTGTTGTACACTGACAAGAGTTCTAGAGGGATGGTTTGAGATTCTTCTTCTTCATCCATTTCTGGTTCTTTGGGTAATCGCAGCTTGCTGAGAATCTGACCACGAATAGCTTCAACACGCTTTCTCTTTATCAATTCCAAGTCTAAAGGACTGCAAGTTGACAAGGCTCGGCCATAGTGCACAAATCCCAGCAGGCATTGCAGTACCAATAATAATATCTCGGCTCTCATAGTCTTTGAATGTGTTAGTGGATGGTTAAAAACTTGAAGACTGTGTGAGCTGTAGGTGTAGTTTTACTTAAGCATTGCAGAAATGTCCCAAACCCAAAGGCCCTTCATCAAAACCAAAACATCACCGAGAGACTGAAGTCCATGTTACTGACCATCCGGCAGGCACCAAAATCTCTGAAAAGCACAAAACTCACCAATAAAGTCAGATGTCCATCAAACTGGTATGAGATGCCATGCTTCAATTACAGGACATAGTTCCCATTCGATATCTTCAGTAATTTCTTGGTGCTTATTCAAATGTTATCAGCGGTTCAAAGTAATATCAGTGATTTTTTTTGTGTTCTTCCTTTGTTCCGTAAACTCGTGGTGTGCTTTCAAATTTAGGAATGACAAAAGAGGAAAAGGAAGTAGCACAGTTTAAGCAAATGATACAGCACTTCCTCTGCAGTTTCCCCTGCAGATTTAACCCTTACGGCAAATAATATGTGAGCCAGTTTTAGGTTAACTAACATCTACATTCACATGTTTGCATACATTTATATGTATTTGTACAAATCTAGTTCATAATAAAAAACGTAATACATTGAATGATGCAGACAATTTACACAAACTTTACAACAAATAAATGCTGCCATTAAAGGTTTCTCAAAGTTTTGGGCTATGTTAACATGGAAATACGAACTTGCACAACACAGAAAGCATATGCTAGTATTTTAACAGCTAATCTGTTAAAATATCTCCTGTAGTTCATGGTGACAAGATGCAAAAGTAATTCCCAATGAAAGTATCCTAAATTGTAACTTCATTACTCTTACAAATGTTTGTTAGCAGAGGCTTTAAAGGGGTCATGTGGCACGAACACGTGTTTCCCTGTGTCTTTGATGTGTTACAAGTTGCCCATGCATGTATTAGACACGTAAAATTGCAAAAGTGAAAGTGTGGAACAAAAGATGCATTCTATCTAAAAGCGAATGCTCACCCAGACCTGCCTGAAACGCCTCGTGTAACCACACCCCCACAAATCTACGTCAGTTCGTGGTATGATTTGACTAAGACCGCCCAAATGTATACGCAAGTAAGGTGGGTGTACCTGTCAGTACAATTGCGTTGGAACCTGATGTTCCAAATATGGTAAGAGGCGTTACATTTCCGTCACATGCTTGGAGTATTCGACCAATCACTACGCACTGGTTAACTGGTCAATCATAGCACACCTCGCTTTTCAGAGCGAAGAGTTTTGTTAAAAACCTGTACGTTTCAGAGAGGCGGGGCAAAGAGGAGATACAAACATGCACAGTATGTGAAAAATACAGTGCTTTTTAACCTTAAATCGTGTATACACATTGCATTACATCTAAAACAATCGATAATATTCGTTTTAGCCGTGTCATATGACTCTTTTAAAAATTTTGCGAACTGCACACTTGTAAACATGAACCTTTACTTAGATAAGCACTTTACCATCCCTGTCTCCCTCTGTGTCTAAACATAGAAACAAACTGTCCTTTCTCAGTTTAGAGGGGAACATCAAAACAACAGGAAGCAAAACAACACTAAAAATACTCTTACGACCTTCTGAAACCATTACTGAAACAAATTATTGTGAAGTTTTTTTTTTAAAGAGTTTTCTTACCTCTTCAGATAAAAGACTGTGCTGAAGCAGCGAAAGCCTTAAGGTTCCTGTTTTCTACGTTCAAAACAGTCTCAATATGATTTAATATATATTTTAAATCTAAAAACTGTAATATTCTCTTTCTATCGCTTACCATAACTCATCACAGCCTGAGTTAACTTGCTCTTTTTGTCTTTCTTTAGCTGTAGCCTACTTATATGGAAACTCACACAGGAAATGACTAAAAATTGACAATGTTAGGTCTTCGGCAGCATCAGGCTGATTCTCATTATCTCCAAAAGACACATCCTATTACAGCATTTCACAAAACTGTGTGTAAAGTACTGATAAAACTGTGGTTTTATAAACTGTACATAAATAGAAATACAGGCTGTACTGTAATCTGGCAGGCTGGTCTTTTAAATGTTCGAGTCTGATAAGGCGTTGGTGTGCTGTATACTTGGCCGTTGCCTGTATGCTAAACAATACAAAATGTATGATTCAGAAATAACCCTCTTTCAAAACTGCCAAATTTAATTGCATCAAAATGCATTTGTATAAAACAAAGTGTATAAAACATGTACGAAAATGAAATAAAAAAGTTTTATATCCAAAACAGATTCATCATATAACATTCTATATACTACACATTTACATTCTGATAATCACAAATACTTATATGTGCTTCTGTTCTATACAACAAAAGATCTGCACAAAAATATCTAACAATCTCCCATCCATCGTCAGGTCTCCACACCATATCTGTCAAAGTGCCTTAGAATGACACCAAGCTCTAGTTCGACTGTGCCCATGGCAACCGTGTGGAGTCTGTATCTGTCTGCTCCACTGTAAATGAGATCTGGAGTACGCAGCTGTGGGCCACCACCGACAAAAATCTGAGCAAGTTGATCCTGCCAGGATCCCAGCGGTCGCCATGTTGCACATTGCAAGCGATGCTGCCCTGGGCTTGATGGTACATGGCAATAACCGTAACCGTACAGCTGGCATCGCCCAAATGAGTCCTGATGCCACACTTGGAGATGAAGCTTTGGCCATCCTAGAGAGAAAGATGACGCCCCATTCATTACTTCAAAATCACATAAATTACTCCAATATCTGCTGCGAAGATTGAATATAAAACAAATACCCTGTAAGCCTTTAGTTGTGTAGTGCAAATCAATAGGATGGCTCCAGTATGCCATGTCTCCAATCTGAGGCATATCCACTTGGGTCTGGCCTTCCTTTAGACCAGACAGAAGCCTCCATGCTCCACCTGATAGCAGTACAGTGAAATACAAGCAATACAGGATTTTAATGAAGTAATCTTGTTTATACAATTAATTGTTGTCCTAGATGTTTCTTTAAAAAAACAAACTTCGACTTGATAGTAAAATATTAGGAAAGTAAGATTACTATTTAAAAAAATAGACACCTGTGTGTATGCCCCACTTGCAAAAGAGGCTGTTCTGTGGGAAACCAGTGGCCCCAATGATCTGGCCAATTATATGCACTTCTGCCATAAGACTCCTGAAAAATATCACATTCATTAGATAGACATTATGTAGTTTGTAATCAAACAGATCTAAGAATAGTGGCATATTGCACTCTTATGAATTAATATTTATTTGCAAGTCGTTTTGGATAAAAGCGTAAAAATTAAATGCAAATGTATACATACATACACATGTATACATGTTCTGTTCTTTTTTATTGTTATGCATCGATAAATAAACTTTAATGTGACTTTGAAGCACAGTCATCTGTGATAATTTCAGCTAAACAAACACTCACGTTTACTTATCTTTACCAAAATTAACCATGGTTGAACACTGTCGTAAAACCATGGTTTTCCCATTAGTAATCGATACACCAAAAAACATTGTTTCTATACTTTTATCGCATAAACATGGTTCATTTTTGTAAGGGTATCTATCTACATGTGGACACTCTATGGACTTATATTACAACCTAACTCACACTCCAACCCTAAACCTAGTAAAACATAATATAATAAACATAATAATAATAAAACGTAATTTACTGTATTATTTTATTGTTTTTTATTTTGATTTGCTTTTACAAATAAAGACGTCATAATAAAGTTATATGCAGATTCACGTTTTACGTGCAATAACAGATTTTGCAACAGATATCCAAACCCAGCCTGCTAAGTTAACTTAAATCAGAACAGAGAGAACAGCTAACGGTAACTAGCGACCTGGCTAGTCACATTCATTCTCTGCTTTCACCAGAGACAAACCAAACACACTAAATAACACCATCGGTTACAGTAAACACGTGTACAATAAAATAATCAATAAATTCAACAATCATTAAAGCTAATGCTATTTCAATAGGAACAAAAATACAAACCTAGCTGACTGAGCGTTTCTGCACCGTTTACAACACCTCTCTGTCGTTAAGACAGTCATTTCCTTAGAAACACGGTTTCCTCGTGCGCAGTGTTCCAAGTGAGTTCCGTTTTAACAAACCCATTTACTGCCATCTAGCGTCGGGTACGTTACACAGCAGGTAATTTATGTTTAATATAACTGTACAGATGACAAAAGAATCAAACAAAACTTAGCAAAACAAATATTATCCTCTCAGTTAGATTTTAGTGTCGGCATTAACCACACTGACTTTTTTAAAAATCGTTATAGTAAAAGTTATGGTTCAGATTTTTCACAATGAAAAAATAAGTTTGCTATTCTTTACTTGTAAAAGAGGGCCTACTCTACAGTCTGACCTATTTGGAGTTGTATGCTTATTTTTATGCGCTAAACTGTAAAATGTTTACAAAAAATCATTAAAATGTTTACATAGCACACTCAATAACAAGAGCAGCCATAAGGAAAATAACAAGATCCAAACATGTTTTTCTCTTCCCTGTGACCCAGGGTACATCTCACCTTGGATAGAGTTTAACAACACAGATGTATCCTTAGAGAACATGGTTGTACAAACAGACAGACAAATAGTAAATATTTGATGAGATTTTTAATGAAAACGCAAGGGATTTTGTGAAGGGAATTCTGATGTAACCCAAGACTGATATGATAATGTATCATTAAATAAACACAGTGTAAAACATATATACGTACATATGTACACATATACTAAGATGTTTTAATATAATAGTGTCAATGATATTATGATATTATGATTGTATGATTGATATGATATACATTGTACATACGTACAATGTATAATGACTACTCATCATGTGGTGTGACCATTAATAGAATATAGAATATTAATAACAGTTATTAATAGAATATTAATAACTGTATTCAATTAAAAAAACATCTATTTAATTTCTGTCACTGAAATTTGAATCATTGATACAGCATGCTTAAGTGAATGGTATTTTTAAAACATTTTCATCAGTTTTGCAATTTTTAGAAAAAGTTAAAAAAGACAACTTTGAAATTATAGAACAAAACATGAGAACATTACTTACCAAAACTCGAAGAAATGCAAATACTTTGTTTCTAAACACTTTAAATACTGAGAACTTGTAAAAAAGGTTAAGCATGTTAAGGAAATGAATACATTTTAGGATAAATAACACCACATGACATGTTTGGCTATGGCCAATTCATCTAGATGAAAAAACAGTAAAATCACTTAATTAATTTTTTATACCATACCATACTTAATGTTTGAATATTTGAATTTGAATACTTGAATATAATACAATTGAATTGCAATATACATTATTATTTTCTGTATTTTAAAATTGTTGAAAATGTTGTTTGATTTGTATTTGTGTTTTGTTTACCCTTTATGTTTAGTCATATGACACACATAATTTTTGATCAAAATGCAACCAACATTTTTGCACGCACGCACACACACACGCACGCACGCACTCACAAACACACATACGCACGCGCACGCACGCATGCACACACACACACACACACACACACACACGCACACACACACACACACACACACACACACACACACTATTCATTCAATTCAGTTTGTCCCTAAACTATGGCTAAGAACACCCACAAATAACTACTGGGATTCAATACGTACTTTGTGACACAACTCTACAACAAGTGGGCAGATATTTAAATTGTGAAGCCTCATCTTCTCTTTCTTCATTTACTCTTTGTGATTTTAACAACACCAGTGGGAGGAACTATTGAGGATATGCAGTTACAAAGACTTTAGATAACAATATTATAGCGGCAACATAGCGTGCACTTACAAATATTATTCTGTGATATTGTTCTAACAGCAAATGTGTTGAAGGTGCTCTCCTTATTTTCACTCCACTGAATATGTCCAGTCTAAATGGCTCCACATCTAACCTCACTCAGAATCAGAATCCACTTGTGGCGGATCGAGATGTGAGAACAGTTTTGTCTGTGACCCCATGTGTCGTTTTCCTCTATGTCAACGGTGTGATGCTATTCACCTTGAAGAAAAAGGCTGTTTTCCAGGATTCATCTCGCTACATTCTGTTCGGTCACATGCTTTGGCTTGACACATTTAATCTGCTCATGAGTGTAGTGCTGTTTGTTATTGCTGTTAGTAGGATTTCTTTATTGAAAGTTGTCTGTGTTATTCTTTTGGTTGCTGCTACAGTTATCTATCAGGTTTCAATTTTAAATCTGGCTTTAATGTCACTGGAGAGGTATGTGGCCATCTGCTTTCCTCTCAGGCATGCAGATATCACCACGTTCAGAAGAACTCACATGGCCATTGGTGTTGTCTGGATGATAAGTTGGATTAAGCCCATGTCTGAGCTGACTATTTTCTATGCCTTTGATTCAACAAACACACAAGTTAATTTGCTCTGTTCGAAAACAACTTTTTTCAGGCTGCCAATATATAAGAAACTTGATGTAGCCTTTGCTTGTATATATTTTGTGTCTGTGTGTTTTATTGTAATATTTACTTATGCATCTATAGCAATTGTGGCTAAATCAGCCTCCGGTGATAAGATTTCAGCCAAAAAAGCTAATAAGACTGTCCTGTTGCATTTAATACAGTTGGGTCTGGGTGCTGCGTCTATTTTAGTCGGAGTCATCCAAGAGGCCGCATTCATTTATACTGACTATTTTACTGCAATGTCGATAATGTATATTTGTTTTGTAGTATTTCAGATTTCCCCCAGATGTCTTAGTCCTCTTATATATGGCCTGAGAGATCAAGCCTTTAGCTGTTTATTTAAATACTACTTCACATTTGGTCTGAAAAGGCAAAACAGTTGTCATACAGAGACACATTTAGTAGCAGGACACTGATAGTTTTTTTACAGTGACTTTACTGAATATGTTTCTTAACATGATTTAGCTGATATATTTCTTTATCTTTCATTTCAGAAATAAAAAATATAATTTGCCATAATAGCAAAGCTTGATCTAAATGATCTGAATATATTAGGTACACAAGGTTGAAACACACCGTCTGACCGAAATTATTATATATGTATATATATTTTCTTTTTTCACTCATAATAGTTATCTAATAATGGAAGCAGATTGTTTTGTATTTGTCAATTTATACGTTTAAATTGAAAAGATGTAACATCTAGATGTAATTTGATGTTACTGAGGTCACTTCTGCCTCACCATATAAACACAATAAGGTGTCTTCAAATAAAATGTATTTATTTAACACTTAATCAAACTTTTCTTTTTGGTTGACATTATAGTAGGTTTGTTGGGGTAGGGGGATTTTAGTAAACTGGGACACTTTTTTTCCATTAATTTCACTGACTAAAGTGTCTCTTTTTACCATACTGTGTCACCCTAGTACTTGTGTTAAAAAAACGATTAAAAGTCTGGCAGCAGAGTTTCCAGACAAATTCCGTAAAATTATGGGAAAAAACTGTTTCACAAAATTACATGAAATAAACTGTAAAAATACGGAGCTAATTTTACATGTAAAATAAAAACACTCTCTTAAATATCAGTACTTTACTTTGTACCTTCAATGAAACTGAAAAATACATTTTGGGGAAATGCAAAGATATTTATTTTTGAAAATGTTCATCTGACAGTGGGATTACAAGATGAGTATGATTCAGAACATGAAAAATAGCTCTGTACATGCAAGGTATTCAGTAATTATACATCTAGACTTTAATTGAGTAACTGGAGCCATATAGATTACTTATGCTGCCTATAGGTGACTTGGATTGTCAGAGTTTTGGTCCCGCTCACTGTCATTATATGCCTTCCAAAAATCCTGAAGTTATCTGAAGAAAGAAAAACATACATCTAAGATGGCACCAGGTTAAAGGTGCAGTTTGTAACAATTTTGCAGTAGAATATCCAAAAACCACTAGGCTAGTGTTATATATTTTGTTCAGCTGAGTACTTACAATTTCTCAAATGTTTCCAACTACTTGAGGTACCAAAGGTACCAAAAGCTGGTTCAATGACCATGGTGGTTCTGTGCTTGATTGGCCAGCAAACCTGCCTGACCTGAACATGGGGTATTGTCAAGAGGAAGTGGAGAGACACCAGACCCAACAATGCAGATCACCTGAAGGCCGCTATCAAAGCAACCTGGGCTTCCATTACACCTGAGCATTGCTACAGGTTGATTGCCTCCATGCCACACCACATTGATGCAGTAATTCATGCAAAAGGTGGCCCAACCAAATATTGAGTGCATAGAAATGAACATACTTTTCAGAAGCCTGACATTTCTGTTTAAAATATCCTTTTTTATTGATCTTATGTAATATTCTAATTTTCTGAGACACTGAATTTTTGGGTTTTCATTATCTGTAAGCCATAATCATCAAAATTTCAAGAAATAAAGGCTTGAAATAATTCACTCTATGTGTAATGAATCTATATAATATATGGGTTTCACTTTCTGAAATAAGTGACAAAAAATAATGACCTATTTCACGATATTCAAATTTTTTGAGATGTGCAGCGCCTGCCATGCTTCCATAGTAATCCGCTGGAGTTGGAAAACTCCCGCTCTGTCAAAGCACTAGTACCGTCACTCACAGCCGTTACGACGCAAGTGGCGCCAAATTTGAATTTGTGGCGTCTGACTGGATGATGGAAGCCATACACACAACTAAAATATATCCCTAGAATGAGAGTTATAAGTTTGATTGCTATTCAGATAAAATTACAATATTGTTGTTTCAATTAAAAATACGTTCGTACAGTACTATACAACTGACGATGTGTAGCATTGATGAGAACCATACAAAGGGCATTATCAGCAAGACCTCACCAAAAGGCATCTTTCACCCAGGATAATGGATGTGATGAAATTGGGATCGGACACAAAACTCAAGGAAAGGTAATTATACTATGTATTTCTATAATCATTTATCCGCCAAACACAGAGGATGCCTACCCAACGAACCCAGTGAAGCCTCAGACCTACTTTCTTCTCGACCTTGCAGGTATGTGCTCTACAACATCAGGAAAATCAGGCCGTTCCTGTCGGAGCATGCCTCTCAGCTGCTTGTCCAAGCTCTGGTCATATCAAGACTGGACTACTGCAATTCTCTACTGGCCGGCCTTCCAACCAATGCAGTCAAGCCCTTGCAAATGATCCAGAATGCAGCTGCACGTCTAGTTTTCAATCAGCCTAAAAGAACCCATGTAAGACCCCTCCTGATTTCACTTCACTGGCTGCCAGTTGCCATCTGCATCAAGTTTAAATCTCTGATACTGGCCTTCAGCACGATAACGGCAAATTCGCCCATTTACCTTAACTCAGTGCTCCAGGTCTACATCCCCTCCCGTCATCTTCGGTCTGAAAATGAGTGACGCCTGGTTGTTCCATCACAGCGAGGCACCAAATCGCTTGTGAAAACCTTTACGTATTCGGTTCCCCTTTGGTGGAATGAACTACCAGCCTCCATCCGAACTGCAGCATCCTTCACAAGTTTCAAAAAACAGCTCAAAACATACCTGTTCCGCATTTATTTGACTAACCAAAAACTCTGTACTCTGTCAAAAAATATATATATATATATTGTTCATTCTCTCCTTTGCTTACTCCAGCTTTAATCCTCCTAATAGCATGGCCTTGTAAACTAACAGTACTGTTTAGGGTGTTGACAAAATGTTTTTATGCTCTCCTACTTGTAAGTCGCTTTGGATAAAAGCGTCTGCCAAATGAATAAATGTAAATAAATGTATTCATATTCTTGACTTCTCCCCTGTCATGCATAAGGCATGTCACAGTCTCGTCTGTCCCCTTGCCTGTTTTCCAGCGTTTCCCCCTTGGACTACATTTCCCATGATCCTCCATGTTTCCTCACCTGTCTCTCATCAGTCATCACCCTCACCTGCCAGCCATAACCCTCCTCATCATGGACATGTATACTGTATATCCACATTCTGTTCTCCCCTTCTTTGTCTAGTCTTAAATGTTACTGTTGTGTTTGGTCGAAGTTTATGCCTGTTTAATGTGTTCGTAAATAAACTAATCTTTTATGTAGACCTTCTTCTGCTCTCATCTGTGGGTTCCCGTGACACCTATTGGGCAATTCAACTGTGCTGAAATAGTGGGATTATAACACCTAGTCCTATTAAGCCAATGGTCACCAACCCTGTTCCTGGAGATCGACCGTCCTGCAGACTGTAGCTCCAACCCTGCTTCAGCACATCTGTCTGTAATTATCAAGCAAACCTGAACACCTTGATTAGATAGTTCAGGTGTGTTTGATTGGGGTTAGAGCTGAAATCTTCAGGACAGTCGATCTCCAGGAGCAGGGTTGGTGACCACTGTATTAAGCGAATCACTGTAATAGGACACTGTGGGTAGGGATGTGCCGAATGAAGCTTCTGAATCAATGAGGCTTTTTCAAAAAAAAAATGTATCGTGCTTCGAAGCTTTTGACACAGTGCTCTACTTCGCCATCTGGTGGTCAATAAAAATTCCTACACCAACTGTGTCACTCAGATATTTTGTTAATTGAAATGTTATTATATGTTTTATTTGTATATTTAATATATAATTTAATAATATATAGAATTAGAACTCAAAGTAACAAAGAAAAATAAGCACATCCAGTTCTTATGTAACATGAATAATAATTTAATATATATGAAGACTTCCAAAATTAGATTTTTTAAATTTCTGTTTTTCAAAATTTTAACAAATTATGTTTTTTATGGTGCATTCCACTTAATATCAATTAAACTGTAGTTGGTTTAAGCCATAATAACTCGAAAAATGTGGCAATCTAACACAAAAAAAAACATGATAAAAAAAAGTTTGGAAGCAAACTCTTCATATATATACAGTATATATTTGATCCCTGCGTGACGTGTCAGTGAGGTAACGAAGCTTCGTTTCCTCAGGTCACGTGACAGACTCATTTCAAGCAATGCTCCGGAACACTGTTTCGAAGCAGTGTGTCGAAAACTCGATACGTGTGTCGACACGGGGTGTCGAGCAACCCATCCCTAACTGTGGGGTGGTACGTACTGCATCAGTGTCACTTCCATGAAGTAATTTTGTCATTCATGAGCATGTGATTGTGGGTGGAATTTTCAAACATTTTATTTTTTAAAGAGTAAATATTACAATATCCTTAAAATTACATTTCATGCAGTGTGTAATGTTGTTGTGTGTGAATGTAAGCAGTCTGCCAAATTGTAAAGCCTAAAGTGAACAAATAACAAAGTTATTGGCTTGGGGAAAAAATGTGTTGACTCTGAATCACGCAAACGAGTCATCTGTCTTCTAATTTCAGTTTCCGTCACTTTGTGTAATGCCCGCCTACGTTCCACTTGCGACACTGCATGTGGTAGACCATTTCTATTCATCTTGCAACTATGCTTGAACCTCTAATAAAATTAGGGTTCATTCGGCATGTACGGACAGTCTGTGAGTTATTATTGAAATACTGTACACACTTCTGTTGCTATTTTTTAGATGTGTTTAATAACATGTGCATGTGTACTGAAGTTCCTCGTTAATGGGGACATATCATAGACTTAAAAAAAATTAAACTTTCACCCTATACCTCTAAAATAACGTTTTCATGGAAAATACATTATTGACTTAATTTATGCATTGATATTGCAATCGAGGATGTCCCCAAAGGGGGGGGGGGGTGTAAACACACACCCACAAACAACCGCTGGGATTCAATACGTACTTTATGACATAACTATACCATGAATTTACTGATATTTAAAATGTGAAGCTCTGGCAGCTCTCTAATCATTTGCTCTCTGTGACTTCAACAACACCAGTGAAGGTAAACCTACTCTGGATTTGTATGTACAAGGATTTTAAATGACCATGCTATAACAGCAAATGTGTCCGGTTTAGTTTCTGATTTCTTTTTGTATTTAAAGATGTCTAATCTAAGTGACTCCAAATATAACCTCACTCAGACATTACTTCTGGCGGATCGAGATGTGAGAACAGTTTTGTCTGTGACCCCATGTGTCGTTTTCCTCTATGTCAACGGGGTGATGCTATTCACCTTACAGAAAAAGGCTGTTTTCCAGGATTCTTCTCGCTACATTCTGTTCGGTCACATGCTTTGGGTGGACACGCTCAATCTGTTCATGAGTGTAGTGCTGTTTGTTATTGCTGTTAGTAGGATTTCTATTATGAAAGTTGTCTGTCTCATTCTTTTGGTTGCTGCTACAGTTATCTATCAGGTTTCAATCTTAAATCTGTCTTTAATGTCACTGGAGAGGTATGTGGCCATCTGCTTTCCTCTCAGGCATGCAGATTTCACCTCGTATAGAATAACTAACATGGCCATTGGTGTTGTCTGGATGATAAGTTGGTTACAGTCCCTCACTGAGATTATTATTTTCTATGCAATTGATACTACGAACACAGCAGTGAATTTGTTCTGCTCAAGAACTACTCTTTTCAGACTGCAGATATATAAGAATCTTGATATATCCCTTACTTGTATATATTTTGTGTCTGTATGTTTTGTTGTAATCTTTACTTATGCATCCATAGCAGCTGTGGCCAAATCAGCCTCTGGTGATAAGATTTCAGCCAGAAAAGCCAATAAGACTGTCCTATTGCATTTAATACAGTTGGGTCTGGGCGCTGCATCTATTTTAGTCGGAGTCATCCAAGAGGCCATTTATATTTATACCAACTATATGACTTCAATTTATGTAATGTATTTTTGTTTTGTGGTGTTTCAGATTTTCCCAAGATGTCTAAGTCCTCTTATATATGGCCTGAGAGATCAGGCTTTTAGCAGTTTGTTTAAATACTACTTCACATTTGGTCTCAAAAAGCAAAACACTTGTCATTCAGAAACACGTTTAGTAGCAACACACTGAAAAAAATTATACTGTCATTACCTTTGAACCTGTTCAAATGTGTCCTTAAATTATTATTTTTACTCTTGATTATAGGTTTTTATATCCGGGCCAATTCTCCATAATGACAAAGACTGTAACATCATAGCTAACCTCTGGCACAACATGCAAACATGTACTGTATTGTCAAATATATTAAACTAATTTTACAGTGCATATCAGTGTAAACCATTGTGTGTGACCACAAATGTGTAGAAAATATAACGTGTTCATTCCCCCCTTTTTCATTCATTATGGTCATGCTAAAAATAAGGTTGTTTTGTTTCTGTCATCTTATACTGTGTGTTTAATGGAAACAATGTGACATCTAGATTATGTATGTTTTAATGTGAGTTACTGGAGTATTTTCTGCCTCACCAGAAATAAAATGTTGTAATTGATTACTCAATCCAAACTTTCTTGCTGAATGATTTTAGATAGGAGGTCAGTTAAAATGTTTTATGTAATTCTTAATTTCTTAGTGACCAATACATTACTTTTCATTTTATATTCTTCCATCTATTATTTTTATGACACCATAAGTACAATTGCTGAAAGGTTATACTTTAAGCGTTTTTTCAGTCTTACATTTGTTGGAAATCTTTAATATCAATCCAATACATTCACAGCAATTAAAACGCAATGCATACAATGTGCAGCACCTTCAGCAACCTGTTACTGCTTCCTTACAATTCACACAATGATCATTGCTTCTCAGTGTTCTGTAACACTACAGTGTAGCAGTTTTTGGTTTTCATTTTAGAAAATAGGACAATATCATCTTAACTAATCTTAGATCCAAATAAATAGTAAAAATGTCTGATCTGTGTGTACTGTTTGTCTACACAGAAAGTGTGTAGACCACCAGTAACCTTGTAGCAAGAAGCTTGTAAAAATGTGGAACACTTTGTTTAAAAAAACTTTTTTATTCCAATGCTTTTAAATTATAGACTAAGTCTCATTTATAATTCTTTATTTTTACACATCACATTTGCCCATCAAAGTTGCACAAATGCAAATATGGTAGATGTTGTTAAACGTGTGGTAGAACATGCATGCACATTACATTTAGGTTAGTCAATTGAGCAAATTGTACATGGTTGCACTACTTATTTGCATTTCTTCAGTTCACAAAATATTGAAGTATAGCCAAACCTGTGGATGCACACACACACTTATATATGTGGACAATCCATAGACGTCTATTGCAGTAAACTTTCTACGTCTTTACAAAAAAAATCACTCTTTTAGTGTTCTTTAATGTTTGATCGTGTTTTTTACAATCCGAATTCCGGAAATGTTGGGATGTTTTTTAAATTTGAATAAAATAAAATCTAAAAGACTTTCAAATCACTTGAGCCAATATTTTATTCACAATTACATAGAGAACATGACAAATGTTTAAACTGAGAAATTTTTTTTAAAAAATGCACAAAATGAGCTCATTTCAAATTTGATGTCTGCTACAGGTCTCAAAAAAGTTGGCACGGGGGCAACAAAGGGCTGAAAAAAGCAAGACATTTTGAAAAGATTCAGCTGGGAGAACATCTAGCAACTAATTAAGAACATGATTAGCTATAAAAGGGATGTCTTAGAGAGGCAGAGTCTCTCAGATGTAAAGATGGGCAGAGGCTCTCCTAAAGAGTGCCTAAAAAGATTGAAAACAACGTTCCTCAACGTCAAATTGCAAAGGCTTTGCAAATCTCATCATCTACAGTGCATAACATCATCAAAAGATTCAGAGAAACTGGATAAATCTCTGTGCGAAAGGGACAAGGCCGAAGACCTTTGTTGGATACCCGTGGTCTTCGGGCCCTCAGACGACACTGCATCACTCATCGGCATGATTCTGTCATTTACATTACTCCCAGGGCCCAGGATTCCTTCCAGAAACCACTGTCGGTAAACACAATCCGCCATGCCATCTGTAGATGCCAACTAAAGCTCTCATGCAAAAAGGAAGCCATATGTGAAAATGGTCCATGAAGCGTTGTCGTGTCCTGTGGGCAAAGGCTCATTTAAAATGTACTGTTTCAAAGTGGAAAAGTTTTCTATGGTCAGACAAGTCCAAATTTTACATTATTGTTGGAAATCACAGACACCATGTCCTCCGGGCTAAAGAGGAGGGAGACCTTCCAGAGTGTTATCAGCATTCAGTTCAAAAGCCAGCATCTCTGATGGTATGGGGGTGCATAAGTGCATATAGTATGGGCAGCTTACATGTTTTGGAACTATGCATGCTGAAAGGTATATAAAGGTTTTAGACAACATCTATTTCAGGGAAGGCCTTGTGTATTTTAGCAGGACAATACAAAACCACATACTGCAGCTAATACAACAGCATGGCTTCGTTGTAGAAGCGTCGGGTGCTGAATTGGCCTCCCTGCAGTCGATAGAGAACATTGGGTGCATCATTAAACAAAAAAAACATCAAAGACGACCACAAACTTCAGCAGCTGGAAACCTACATCAGGCAAGGGACCAAATTCCAACACCAAAACTCCAGAAACTCATAACCTCGATGCCCAGACGTCTTCAAACTGTCTAGAAAAGATGCTAAACCATGGTAAACATGCCCCCGTCCTAACTTTTTTGAGACCTGTAGCAAGCATCAAATTGTAAAGTTTCTCAGTTTAAGTATTTGTAATGTTCTCTAAATGTATTGTGAATAACATATTGGCTCATGTGATTTGAAAGTCTTTTAGTTTTCATTTTATTCAAATTTAAAAAAAACATCCCAACTTTTCTGGAATTCGGGTTGTAGTTAGTTCATTTCACTGTAAATGTAGATAAAATCACCTTTGCGTTGTGACTCAAGAGAGCAGAAAGACTAGTGCTGAACTCTGCTGAATTTATATTTTCCAGGCACTAGTTGCACAACCGTTGTCCATCCTAGGCATTTTCGCTTCCACATTTCAATTTTATTTGTATTTTTGCTTCACAGCTTTAACAGAATCATGCATTTCAAATGTATTATGTGGGACTCATTCAAAAGATGCAATCAATAAAGCAAATTGGTTTGTTTAAATTGGCCTGTTGTTATGTAATGTGTATTTTTTAATGTTGCTGGTTAATTACTAATAGGGTCAACAAAAAAACTAGTATTATAAAATGTATAATGTAAAATAATATTGTAATTCTGAATTTTAAACAAGATACACAATATTTACTCATAACAAAAAGACCAAATTCAAATAAAATGATTCTAGCACATTTTACAAAATATGCAAAAAATCAATAGCACAGGTATTGCAAATAGACAAAATGTTGTAAATGATGGTAAGATACACTGTATAACAAAATAGGTCATTAAGATGGCAAACTATACACAAAGAATAGCACTATTTCAAACTACATCATTGTTTTCCCTTTCTGGATTCACAGAAAACAAAGTGTGTCATTTGTGACCTTAAAGCTCCAGAGTGTCATGACAAACACACACACTGGAACTTAAAGTACGTGATCACATTAAATATTTATGCTCACTTTTCAGGATGTTTGTCTTTAAGACTGTTTGGGAATAGGCATTAGAAAGACTGACAGAAATGTTTTCCAGCAGAGATCTTACTCTAATCCTCAGGGATTGTGCTCTTTCAGAACAAAACACATTTGTTATTGACAGGGTGATGTAAAAGGATATTTCATGGCCAAATTAAAACAAATTCAATAATTGCATTTTCCCAAAACTATAGATATAGATAGCACGCATTTTTGCAATTTCAGTTTCTCACATTACAACAGCTGGCTACATCCCAACGTTCAAACCAGGCATTGCATAAATATCACAGAAGCTTTCAGAGTGTATGGTTTAATGCCTTCATGAAGTGCAATACAGAGGCTTTTAGCAAAGTTTGTAGGTGAACATTTCTTACTCTGCATCCTAAAACATTTCTTACTTATTTGCATAGTGTCCTGTTTGTTTTTTCTTCAAAAGTGGTTATATTTGACATTGTTCTTGTAATCAAAACAGCTGATGGAGTGCAGTGTGGAGTGTGCTCCGACACGTTGCGTAAAGGTGTTGCTTGAAGGTGATCAGAGTTTGAATCCTGGCTTGTGGTCCTTTCCTGGCTCCTGCACCCCACTCTCTCATCCCATCGTTTTCTGTCTCTCTACACTGTTCTGTCTGCCAAAAAAAACTATAGAAAGGCCAAAAAACTATAGAAAGTCCAAAAAAAGAAGTAATGTAGAAGTGATGCCTTTCCTAACTCAACTCCCAAGAATGTCCTAAACACTCACAAAAATGCTGTATAGACCTATGAGACAGTAGCTCTGCAATTTCAGGGTTCACTCTTGAATTATCACTATAGTGTCACTATATCTGCGAGGACATCTACTTCCATTGTTTTATATAAGGCATATCATGTCCTAACTCAACCTATCATGTCCTAAACCTAACCCTCGCAGAAACTTTTTTACATAAAATTAAAGAAGCAAGGTGGAGATTTTACCGGCATTCAACAGTAAGGTTGCAAATTGCAACCAACTGCTCACTCCACCCCTCCCTTTCGAAGCACTTCAGTGGCTGACACAGAACTAAAATGTAATCACGTTTTCCCTTCTTTGCCGAAGGTAGATAATGTATTTACGAAACGCGATCTTTACGGTAATTTGTCCGTTTAGAGCTATTGTAGAAACAACATAGCAAATTCCATGCAAGGGGACCTGCGGTGTATATAGATAGAAATATGTCATTCAAGGTAATATAACATCAAGGTAATAAAAACATAATGCTTTGTTATGTAAGGTCTTTATACACATCTGAAGACATTGTAATTGTCACGGTACTTGTCTGTGTTTTGTTAAGTTTGTCCTCCATTTTATACTTTGTCTGCCTTTTTGTACTGTTTTATATTGCCCCGCCTTGATTGTGTGCACCTGTATCTTGTTTCCCTGATTAGTTTGTCTATTTAAGCCCTAGTGTTTCTCTTGTCCGTTGTCCGGTGTTGTTTTATGGTAATGTGTTCATTGTGCTATGCTTTGTTGTCCGTGGATGTTACTTTTACCTTAAACCTGCTTGCATTTGGATCCTACCTGACTTCCTCATCATTACCTTCCTGTGGTGGTTACAGCTCTGTGGTGTGTGTGGTGTGTGTGGTGTGTGTGGTCTACGCTCTGTTCCTTAGTCTCCCCAGAGGTTGGTGCAGCCCACGAACCTGAGCCAAGTCAAGTCCAAGAGTCTGTTCCTGAGCCAAGTCAAGTTCAAGAGCCCATTCCTGATTCAAGTCCACTCTATGAACTCATTTCTGAACCTGACCCAGGCCCAATCCAGCCGGATCCACCTAAGCCATCATGTGCTCCATCAGCTCGGCCCAGGCCACCATCTGTTCAGCCGGCTCCGCCCTGGACTTTGTCTCCTGCTTTGCCGGATCTGCCTGGACTCTGCCTCCAGCACCGCCATGGCCTCCGCCTTCAGCTCAGCTGACTCCGCTTCCTGCTTTGCCAGATCCGCCTCCTGCATTGCCGCCAGCCCAGAGACCGCTCGCAAGATGGCTACCAGCCCAGAGTCTCCAGTCATCGTGGCTGCCATGCCGTTGATCCGAAGTCGGGTGGTCCCAGAAGCATCTGAGATATTTCCTCTATCTGCTGTGCTTCCTGTGGTGGCTACAGCTCTGTGGTGTGAGTGTCCAAGTCCAAGGGTCCGTTCCTGAACCCGGTCAAGTCCAAGGGTCCGTTCCTGAACCCGGTCAAGTCCAAGGGTCCGTTCCTGAACCCGGTCAAGTCCAAGGGTCCGTTCCTGAACCCGGTCAAGTCCAAGGGTTTTTGAATGGTAATGTGTTCATTGTGCATTGTTCTCTGCTTTGTTGTCCCTGGATGTTACTTTTACATTTAACCTGCTTGCAATTGGATCCTACATGACTTCCTCATCATTACAGTTATGTATATTACATTGCATTTCTGTCAATAGAGCCTCCAAAAAAATGAAACACTGGACCTTTAAAGACTAACATCATCTGCAACATTTATGAGCAGTTTTAACTAGTGAAGGTTTCACTAAACTAGTGTGAAATCTTTGAAGAGTGAGAACATTTTGGACCTCACAAATAAATCTAAACACACACGTACACGCACACACAAACACACTTACTGTATTTAGCATCTTATGTAGACACGTGTTGAAATGAATTTAATGATTAATGATTATTGTAATGACAAATTCATAACAGTGTACATACTGTATTTTTAATAAAAGGGAATTTCTTTCATCAAAATGGCATTTTTAGAAAAAACAACATTTATTTATTTATGAATCAATCCCATTCAGGATTACCCCCCAAAGGGAGGTTGTATCAGATTTCCTTAAACAGTTTTGTCCTCAAAATTTGACTAAGGAAATCCACACCCATGAGTGTAACAGTATTTAAAATGTGATGCTCTGGCAGCTTTCCTGTGATTTGCTCTCTGTGACTTCAACAACACATGTGAGGGAAGAACTCTGAAGACTTTGTAAATGACTACATTATTCTGAGTCAGTGTTATACTGTATAACAGTAAATGTGTTCAGTTTGTTCTTGAATTTGTTTTTTTATGTTTCTGAGGATGTCTAATAATAAAACTAACCTCACTCAGACTTTATTGCTCTTCGACCGAGATGCACCGGTGAAGACTTTTTTGTCCGTGACCCCGTGTGTTATTTTTCTCTATGTCAATGGGGTCATGCTCTTCACCTTGAGGAAAAAGACTGTTTTCCAGGATTCATCTCGCTACATTCTGTTCGGACACATGCTTTGGGTCGATACGCTCAATCTGTTTATGAGTGTACTGCTGTTTGTTTGTGCTGTTAGTAGGATTTTCATTATGAAAAATGTCTGTCTCATACTTCTTATTGTTGCAACAGCTCTCTTTCACGTCTCAACCCTAAATCTGGCTTTAATGTCACTGGAGAGGTATGTGGCCATCTGCTTTCCTCTCAGGCATGCAGATATCACCACGTACAGAAGAACTAACATTGTCATTGGTGTTGTCTGGATGATAGGGTTGATTCAATGCTTATCTGAGATGACTATTTTCTATGCCTTTGATTCTACAAACACAGCAATGAATTTGTTTTGCTCAAGAACGACTCTTTTCAGACTGCCGATATATAAGATACTTGACATAGCTTTTACTTGTATATATTTTCTGTCTGTGTGTTTCATTATAATCTTTACTTATGCTTCTATAGCAGCCGTGGCTAAAACGGCCTCATGTGATAAGATGTCAGCCAAAAAAGCCAATAAGACTGTCCTGTTGCATTTAATACAGCTGGGTCTGGGCGCTGCATCACTGTTAGTTGGCGTTATCCAAGAGGCCATTTATGTTTATCTTGACTATATGACTACGATACACATCATGTATTTTTGCTTTGTAGTCTTTATAATTTTCCCAAAATGTCTTAGTCCTCTCATATATGGCCTGAGAGATCAATCTTTTAGCTGTTTATTCAAATACTACTTTACATTTGGTTTCAAAAAGCAAAACACTTGTCCTACAGAGACACATTTAGTAGCAGGGATTTGAAAATATCAGTTTGTGCTGACTTTGTACTGAAGTTTCCTAAAATGCTTTTGTAAGTCACAATCTTTAGCTTTCTATTTCTTTAATGAAAAAATATAATTTTCTAATTCTAAAATTAATGTGTGACTAGGTAATGCTGGTGTTTAACAAGACTTAAAAATTACTTCTAACAAGCATGTACCATGCTTAGCAAACATATAAATCATCTGTCACCATGTTTCCCAGATTTTCCTAAATTTCCCAGAATCAGAATATTTTAAATATACAGAAATGCATTGGTTTATTTGTAATATATTATTTTTTACATCTAAGTGTGATCACAAACAGTGGAACAATGTTGTGTATGCATTTCACTTTTGCTTTCATTACATCTACCTATTTTGGTCCTGTTACTTTACTGTACTGTACACATTTTCATAGGTAGCCTTCAGGGTTTTTTTGCATTCATGGCATTTGAATGTGCTCTGAAGTTAAATACTAAGGTAACTGATGTCACAAAATGAATTCAGACAGCTTATTAATACCTTGTAAAATGATTTCCCTTATTAGTTCTCCATAAGTTTGCTCAGGACCTTTTCAAGATACACATTGTTTTAATGAGCTATTTGGTCTATACTGTATATATATTTCAGCAACGTTAATAAACTGTCATTGAAGAAGCAACATATATGTTCTGTGAAGAAGCAACCTAATTCTGCTATCAATTAAAATGCATTATCCATCAATGATTAGTTTGCTTTATTGGTAGAAGAGTTTTCACAATAAGATATGTAGCCAAAACATATCTAAAGTGCACGGGCCACATATAATATGTGGCACAGTCTGTAAAAACCCAGCTAAAATCATTTTTTGTGATTTACTGTTTTCTACATAAAATTAGCCTAAATGTGAAGAACACACTGTAAAAATATAACCTTGATATCTTTAATATTGACTGAGTAAAGCCAAAGATTTAAATAATAGTTAAATTAATGGTTGAAATCAAACTTTGATGCCTGTTATCTCAGAATTAGATTTTGAGACTTCAGCCTCATGGTTTTCACAGACTGGGGTAACATATATTTTAATTGATGTTGGCCGTTTAAATCTATCTCATGGGATGACATTGTACACCCATGTTCTAGCAGCTGTGGCTAAAATAGCTTCCTCTAATAAGACGTCTGCCAAAACCACCTGCTATGTTGCATCTAATACAGCTGGGCCTGGAATCTCCATCTGTTTTAGTAGGTGATATCCAAGTGGCCATTTTTGTTAATACTAATATAAGACTTACATGCATGGCCTAAGAGACCAAGCCTTAAGTTGCCTATTTAAATATACGTTACATGTGCTAATGGCAAAATCAAACAATTTTACATTAATAAAACATGTTTTGGAGCAGAGTTATACAAAATACACTGACACAATGACATTATTAAAATGTTTCTTGTAGCAAAAGCATGTTATTTTTGTCTGGCCATAGGTTGCAACCCAGTATCATGGAAAAAGTCCTTTGTGGGGCTAATAGTTATTAGGTATATGATTTGAGCCCTGCATTCATGTTAAGTTAAATGAACAAATTCAGAAACTGCAAGCTGTGTCAACATAAAAAAATGACACTGAAACAATGAAACTGTGAAACAATTTTTTAACAGTGATTCGCTTACTCAACTTCTCATGTTCACATCCTGCTGTCAGGGTAAGATCTAACAAATTGAGAAATTGAACTGAGTGTCATTTTTGACATCTTGATTAAAATATCCTTTGCTGCAAATATATCAAAAATATTTGATCTCCGGTGCATCAAATCAAACATTAAATCTGTCAACAAAAATGGCAAAATTGATTTTAAAGGGATAGTTCACTCAAAAATAAAAACTCAAACAAAACCACTGAGACATTTCCCAAATTACCTTCTTTTGTCCAAAGCGACTTCCAGTGCATTTAGTCTATACAAGTCTTTTAATTTTACCAGTGTGTGTTCACTGGGAAAAAACCCACAACCTTGCGTTGTTTATTTTTTTTTTTTAATTATCAAAAGTACAAAAAATATTACATTCCACATTCAAAATATAGTATCACAAACATCTGGACAACACACAAAAACAGGATTCAAACATACATATATTCCATCGCTAACCATGTATTTTCCTTAAAAGTTCAAATTTAGCTTTCCTGTATCATCACCTTGCGTTGTTAACACAATGCTCTACCAACTGAGCTAGGTAAATTGGTTACACAGGATTATTTGTAACATTGTCAAAAAAAAGATAGTAGCTCACATAATAATCACAATTAGGTTTTTTTGTCTTGAGTGTCATAGTATCACAAAGTTCACATTTTATGAAGCATATATCACAGTTAATGTCAGTGTTTATCCATGTTTTTTTTATTTCCACATGTTGATTTATACATTGATTATACTTTGAAATTCATACATATATTCATACAAACTCAAAACAAACCATGGGGATTCAAACTGGAAATGATGACATCATTACACCCTGACTTAACTGATATTTAAAGTGAGATGCTTTGGCAATGCCTCTCTGATCGTTCTGCGAGGGAAATCCAATCAGATTGAGGAGCACCTGCGAGCACTTTGTTGACTGCAGTATTATTCAGAGTCAGTGTTCTGAAACATCAGCAGTGGTTACTGTCATCTTCAATTTGTTTATGTTTCTAAAATAATGGCTAACCTCAATGATTCTAAATCCAACTTAACTCAGACTTTACTGAAGATCGATCCTAATGCACCATTGAAGGCTATTTTATTTGTGCCCCCGTGCGTTATTTTTCTTTATGTAAACGGGGTCATGCTTTTTACCTTGAGGAAAAAGACTGCTTTTCTGGAATCGTCCCGCTATATTCTGTTCGGTCACATGCTTTGGGTCGATACGCTCAATCTGTTTATGAGTGTAGTGCTGTATATATTCAGTATTTGTAGGATTCCAATTATGAAAAATGTCTGTGTCATTCTTCTTGCTGCTCCGATGGTTCTCTTTCAGGTCTCAACCCTAAATCTGTCTTTAATGTCACTGGAGAGGTATGTGGCCATCTGCTTTCCTCTCAGGCATGCAGATATCACCACATACAGAAGAACTCACATGGCCATTGGTGTTGTCTGGATGATAGGGTTGATTCAAAGCATATCTGAGATTATTATTTTCTATGCCATTGATTCTACAAACACAGCGATGAATCTATTCTGTTCAAGAACGACTGTTTTTAGACTGCAGGTATACAACAAACTTGATATAGCATTCACTTGTATATATTTTGTGTCTGTGTGTTTTGTTATCATTTTTACTTACATATCAATAGCAGTTGTGGCTAAATCAGCCTCCTCTAATAAGATTTCAGCCAAAAAAGCCAAAAAGACTGTCCTGTTACATTTAATACAGCTGGGTCTGGGTTCTGCATCTATTTTTGTCGGAGTCATCCAAGATGTCATTTTTGTTCGTACAGATGTTATGACTTTTTTAAATGTCATGTATTTTTGCTTTATAACGTTTATAATATTCCCCAAATGTTTAAGTCCTCTTATATATGGCCTAAGAGACCAAGCATTTAGTTCCCTATTTAAATACTACTTTACATGTGCTAAAGGCAAAATCAAACCAGTTTTCATAGAAGGACACATTTAGTAATACTCACGATGTGCTTACATTGAACATTAGATAAAAATCTTTGACTGTTTGACTAGTTGCATTATTTTAAACGAAATCAAATGGCATAGCAAAACAAGTAATGTCTTTCACAAACATGTTTTTTTCTGCCCACAGAAATGGGAAACGCGCTTTTTAAATTCTATTAGCTATTATGTTGTAAAAGGTTATGTTTTTGAGCTTCTGGTCACATGTTAGAACTGTTATCAACATCATTCAGTATGTTTTGCCCTTTTTTTTTAAATGTGTTTGTGAAAAGATGTGACAAATTCTCTGAGCCTGATACTGAGGTACCTTATTTGGTTAAGTTAAAAATGGTTAAGTTAAAAATGAAGTGTCATTACTGTTGCATTACTGACAACTTGACCCATCTTTTCATTTGCTGTGAACATGACAAAAGGTGAATTACAAAGAATTTATCCTATTTTTGTTTGCTGGGTTTTTTCTTAATGATTGACAGATTGTTGTGGAGAGGTTTTTCAAAGTTTGACTAGACCTCCAGAATGAGAAAAATATTGTGTATAAAAGTAGCTTGCTCTGGCTATAGCACTCACTTCACACAAATAACAATGTATCTTGAGAAACAATGTTTACCAAACTTTAAAATAACAAAGGCCAAGTTATTGTAGTATTTAATATAGCTAACAATGGAGAGATAGACAAGTTGGTTGCTCAGAATTCAATATTGTTAAAAACAAGATTTGTGGTCATGTAATATTCATATAGGATTTATTTCTGTTAAAGTCTGATAGTATCACAAAAGTTGTCATTGCTCATGCTCATTGCTCACCTATAGGTAAAATGACATTCAACACAACTTCTACTTGTTTTTAAAAATTAAAAATATAAAAAATGAATAAATCAACCAATATGATATATATCTGATTGAGTTCTTTACTAACACAAAAAACTGCAAATACATATACATCTTGAATGTAGAATGAGTAGAATTCACTCATAAGATTTTTAACTTTTTTATTGAAGTTGCAGCAAAAATCAACCCACTTCTTTTGATCCTACAGACACAAGATAAAGACTATTTATTTTACATTTCAGAAAAAATGAAATAAAGCAATGTTAGTTTCATAAACGGAAACAGACGAGAATAAAGTTGAAGTATTTTATTGTTATCTTAGACTTTTGTGAGATGAGTACAAAAATGAAAAATGTAAATTAAGTGACATGTTTAGTTATATTTTATTATTTGTACTTCTTTTCAGTCACAGAGTTATTCAATGTAAGAGTTGTTTGGGAAAGAGAAGATTCTGTAATTTAATGCAGCTTGGAGAACTGCATTTAGGGAAATTTGGGGAAATTGTAATGTTCAATCATTTATTCAATGAAAATAAAAAAAATGTGTATTGAAGAAAAGTTAATATGGTTTTATATACAGTATCGTCAATTATAGTTTGTGGATAGAAATACGGAATCGGCAGGTTTCACTTGTAATAAAATCGGAATCGGCAAAGAAAATTGCAATCGGTGCATCTCTAATTTATTTAGTTATTTATTCCTGTAATCGAATTTGCAAACATGAACTTTGCACCAAATTATTACTGGAAAATAGTAACATTAACATATTAACAGAACTGAAAAACGATATATTGGCCTACAAAACAATTTCTGGTTATCCCAATACTACTTATATAGCTTAACAAAAAACAAAGTGGACAAAATTATTACTGAAGAACAAAGATTTTAAAACTGCTTTTCCATTTTTGTTCAGTGTTATGTTTAGAAAATAATAGAACAAATGAACATTGTTCCCTTTCATTACACTTTTTTAAGTGAATTTATAAACAAAGTCCACACAAATGAGAAACAAAGGAAATAAAGTGCTTAAATAATAAAGTACTTTCAAACTTTGGCTTTTTACTCTCAAAGGCCCACTGCCATACAACGCAGTTCGCAGTGTTTTTATTCACCGCGGTGATAAAACTCCACACGATGTTCCTCTTCTATTCGCTGGCTGCAGCAGCGTCTGCGTGCTTGCGCTTGGCGCCCTATATGGGGAGTCTGTCACGTGATAGCGGACTACAAAACACAGCAGGGCAGGGAGGAGCAACGTGTGCAAAACTAGGTGTGTGGGAAATTGTTTTTCTTCATTATACAATTATTAGCTACATTAGTAAATACATAAAATCAGTAGTAAAAACTAAAAACATTAGTATCGATATTTTTATGTTAGGATCGATCCTTTTCGATACAACCTCAGTATCGGAAGTATCGATACTTCAAGGATTGATCCGCCCACCCCTAATGTACTGTATATTGCAAATAGCACAGGTAGTGCAAATAGCCAAAATGTTGTGAATTATGGGGCCATTATGATGACATACTATACAAAGAATTTCAAACATCATGGTTATCCCTTCTGGTTTCGTCGAAAACAAATTGTGTCTTTTGTGACCTAAAAGCTCCAGAGAGACATGACAGACACGCAACTACAAGTAGCCTACATGATCACATTAAATATTTATGTTCACTTAGATAGATGTTTGTCTTTAAGACTGTTTGGGAATAGGTGTTAGAAAGACTGACAGAGATGTTTTCCAGCAGAGATCTTACTGTAGTCCTCAGGGATTGTGCTCCTTCAGAATAAACACAAACACATTTGTTATTGACAGGCTAATGGGACTTTTTATGGCCAATACCAATGGCTATAATTTCAGAAATTAGGCATCTGGACATGACTTAGGCCCGTAGAGGCTGTACAATATTGTGAGTCACCAGTACTGTGTGGTTCATAAAACCTGACTTCATATTAAACTTCATATTAATACGTTCACTCTTTTTCTCTGAA
This sequence comes from Triplophysa rosa, assembly GCF_024868665.1. Taxonomy (NCBI): domain Eukaryota; kingdom Metazoa; phylum Chordata; class Actinopteri; order Cypriniformes; family Nemacheilidae; genus Triplophysa; species Triplophysa rosa. The sequence continues at coordinate 13,439,123 of NC_079908.1, forward strand.
GGTAAATCATAGTTTGAAAACAAATTAATCATTGCTGTTTATCTTTCCAAAACTGGATGAATTAATTAACACTGGTTGTATTACCCTATAGTAAAAGTAGAAACCATAGTTTTTTGGGCAGAATGATATTTTATAAAATACTATGTAGTTTTCCACAAATATCACGGTAAAAATGAACTGCAAAAATCACCGTTTAACTTGTGCGTACTGTCGCTTAACTATGAAGAACAATGTAGTTAACCTTTTCCTGTAAGGGTGAATATGTTTTAAGTGTGTAAGACCTGTAAAACAGGATCTATGTATAAACTTATCAACACTGTCGTTTGAATTCCTGAAGATGTGTTTTAAGCAGGCATTGTGACATTTATTGCCACAGAGAAAATACAGAAAATAGTGCTAGATGACATAAGTCAGTAAATCAGTGCTGGGGTTAAAATATGTGCGTTTTAAAAAACGAAGGCTTTCGATTCGAAAAAGACGAGATTTCTTTTTTATAAATCAGGTTTATAGTATGCCTAATGTAAACAGCCAGTGTCTGGTTGTAGTTCTTCCATTCTTCCTGCTGGGGGCGTTTTCATGTTTGACAACTTCCTTGACCAAACATGGCGGCGTACAGAAGGAAATTAATAGCTGCTGGACTAAGGTCGTGTACAATGTATCTATACGTCTTGTGTTATTTTTATTTATCCAAGTTAAGCTGTAGTGTGTATCTAATTTCTGTATAATAATCATAAAAGCGATTATTATTTCATTACACGTGTGTGGTAGTATCCCCCGAACCAGTAATTGCTCTTTCATTTCTTTTATGACGTTAACTAAACTAACTAAAACTGTCTTAGCGTGTTCTTTTTTATACTGCCGTTATAACAATTTTTTCATGTCTTGTGTAGTTGTGCGTCTTCGTTCATGAACAGGAGCGTTTGCTGTCAGAGCCGCCGGAGACTCGCTGTGTTTCCCACAGTCTTGAGAAAACACTGGATGACACTGAGTGTCACAGGAGCTCTGTGTGCTGTTCCTTTCACACAGGTCTGAACCATGACATGCCATTTCTGTACTGTTTAGTTGTTATTACCTCCTAAAATTTAAACGTACAGGTACAGACTTTAAAAGCACACATAATAAGTATTCTGTAATATGCATTCATCAATGTTTCTTAACTAAGGGGCCCTTAAAAGTCAGTCAAGTAATTAAAATGTATTTTATTGCTTTTTACAGTTTTCTTTATACAAGAAAAAAAACACACGTCGAACACACAAAAAATAAAGAAAGAAATAACATTAAAAGTACAACGTACTCATGGTTTTATTGCAAGTCTCACAAAAGATGAGCTAGAAATATCTTTAGATACATTTTCATCATTAAATCAACATATTTCTCAGTGTTTGGTTGATTTTATAATGGATACATGTCATTCTGCTTTGTCAAGCTCTAGAATATTATATTGGATAGAAATCGTGGACAGTTAGGGGGCCTAGAAGTCCAAATGTGGACGTAATGAGCAATGGTTGTGTGAAAAAAGAATGCATAAATGTTTATCATATTTCTTCTTTTGTGTTCAAAGGAAACATGTGTGGGTGTTAAATAACATGGCATGGCAGAATTGTTGTTTTTGGCTGAGCTGTTCCTTTAACCCCCATCTTCTCTCTTATTTAGAAACCAGAAAGTCTATCACATGAAGAGCTGGTACGAAGAGCATTATCTCTGGTTACTGACAGCTCTAATACTTTCCTGTCACAAACCACCTTAGCACTGCTCGATTCCCTCACATGTTATGTTAAGGTAAACACAAAAATTGGAACATGCATTGATGTTTTACATGTTAGAAATGTTACCATTACAAAAAACATTAACTATATACTTGTCTTCTCTAGGCAATAAGCAGTCTTGTTACATTACACAAGCAATATGTGGATTCCATCAGCAAACTTAGCCCTGCAGAAGAGGAGGCTATTTGGCAAGTCATTCTTCGGCAACGTCAAGAGGTAACAATTTGCGTCACATGGTGCAAAGTCATTGCTTTTAAATAAGGGTTGGCATTACTTGAAGTAGTTTTATGTTAATATTACATACAACTGATTAGATTAGGTTCAACAAAGCGGTTAGCATCTGAACAAAAGTTGAAATAGTAATACAGTTATTTACACACACAAAAAATATGTTTTGAAAAATGTAAGTTATTGTGAAGAAGTACAATGGCTTGAGGATTGTTACGTTGATCATTGAGTCAAAGGTTCTGAGAGTGTATATATATGTATAATCACATAAATACATCTCTAATAACACGTTATGTCATAAGTATAATGTTACAACTTTTCTTAAAATAGTTTAAAGTTAAGGTTGTTGTTCCATATTTAATTAGATAATTCAGAGGCAGAAAGACTGTCAAAGATTTGAATCCTTCTGGATGACAGCCATAAATCTCTCAGAGGTGGCAGCAGAGGCAGCCTTCAATGCAGGTAAGTTTAACACTCAGTTTTATACAGTCCAAGGCTGTTCGGCCTTAAAGTGATAGTTCACCCAAAAATGAAAATCTGTCATCATGTAGCCTACGCTCTTGCCATTTCAAACCTGTATGACTTTTTTTCTTCTACAGCACACAAAAAAGATTTTTTGAAAAATGTTGTTAACTGGCACCCATTGACGTGCATTGGTTTTGTGTCCATACAACAGAAGTGAATGGGTGCTGCCACAGTTCGGTTTCCAACATTCTTTGAAATTTCTTCTTTTGTGTTCTGTGGAATAAAGTCGTAGAGGTTTGAAATGATAAGACGGTGAGTAAATGATGACAGAATTTTCATTTTTTCTTGAACTATCTCTTTAAGGTTAAAAGTCAGCTTTCTGCAATCATTTAGTGCAGGGGTCTCCAATCCTGCTCCTGGAAAGCTACTGCCCTGCAGACTGCAGCTCAAACCCTGTTTCAACGCATCTGTTTGTAATTATCAAGCAACTGTGAATATAATGGGTGCTTCTGAATATGCCTCCTCGTTTCCTCGCTCCTCCGTCCTCCATCCTATGACCCAGAAACCAATCAAGCTCAGCCAACTTTAAGGACATCTCAATTCTCTAATTGCACCGGGAGGAGTCGAGGAGAGAAGAGACTTTCTGATGAGTCATGAGCGAGGATACACAGGTGTTTCCTTTGCGGAAGTGTTTTATTTGAAAACCTGACGCGCTAATAAATTCTCCTCACCCTGCACATCGTCACATCTTTAGATCATATTCAAACACGCATAAATGTGATAACTAAGCATTATATTGCAAATGTAGACCTATTTCAGACAGTATAGTTAATATTCATATAGTTAATTTATCAATATAGATGGGAATTTATGTATAACATAACGTTGACATACCTTATATACATTTCTGAGCACTTTAAAGCATGTTTTTTACTTTATTTAATGTAATGGGGATTATGAACTCTGCCTAAAGTATGTATTAAACTTTTTTTCTTTTTTTTTCAATGTGCAATGTGTACAGTCATCATTAACTGATGGCGCTTTGAAGTGAAGGGACACTAGAGAGAGCGAGGATTCACGGTCCTCGCGTCTTTTCCTTGCTCCCTTCCCTTGCATCCTGAATGGGTGGAGCTAAGACGCGAGGAAAGGAAACGAGGATGCACAAATAAGAATTGAGAAGCACCCCTTGATTAGCTGCTTCAGCTGTGTTTGATTGGGGTTGGAGCTGAAATCTTCAGGATGGTAGCTTAAGCTCACCAGGAGCAGGGTGGTTCCTACTGCCACCTGGTGGTCAGCCATTGTATTGCATTTTTGAAAGAATTACGTCATAATTTGACTGTTTTTCCCACTAGGAGCCGATCAAGCTTCTGTAACAGTACAGGCTAATCTACAGATTGCACAGTCCCAGGTAAAACATGCTCAAAAGCTGTCAATAGAGGCGGAGAAAGAACTCAACACCTCTAAAGCTGTTGATAGTAAGAGGCTTCAGAATGCCCTAAGCACCAGAACAGAGGAAGATGAGGACATCCCAGATGCATATCTGCGAGAGGATTAATGACATTTAGTCATTTAGCAGACATGACATTAATTAATGACGTCAAGAACATTTTGAGTAATGTGACAATTTCAAAGTCAAAACCAGCTCTGTTTAACCTGAAACATGACTGTGGTCATGTCTTGAGTAATATTCCTGAAAATGTCCAATAGATGTGGCTCAAGACAAATGCTGTGAAATATTGATTCATTTTAATAATGCCAAATTATGAAGGTAAATATGTCATAAATCAATCAGAATTCAAATGAATAAAAATACATAGTATAATTAAAAACATTTACTTCTAGTTTAAAAAATAATTGTTTTGTGTTTTATGCATTACGGTAAGCAAAATATGTATGAATCTCTGCTTTTATTTTTTCAATAAATTTAAGGGTTGGAATTTCTGTTTTTTTTTCTTGATTTACAATTTTTGTTAACAAGCAATAAAGTGTTCTGAAATCTTATTTTATGCAAGTATGTCTGTTTTTGTAATTATGCCTTTATTTGATAAAAATAAACTTACTAAATGCAGAAAAAACTACTATTATATCATGTTTTTTTTAAGAATGTGTATAGTTAATTATAAATTATGCCATGTATTATTATTAATGATGTTAATAATGTTTTCCTATTTCACTCATTAAATCTTTTTTACATGAGTGCAATTATTCAAAGACAATATGAAAGATCAATTTAGGTCATTCACATCTAGCTTGTCCCTTATTTCTTTCCTGTGTTCTGGGCTGAAGGGCCCATAACCAGTCTATCCATCATGTCAATAGAGATGTAATTCTGTCTGTGTGTAGTCCAGAGTGTTCAATCTTTTCACTAGTCACACATTCATTTTGTTTGCCTACATATTAATATAATCATTTTGTATCCTTACATACTGATATAATCATATTATACTCGTGTTTTGTGGTATGCCTGGTATTCGAAGGAATTGTTTTTATCTTGGTTCTTCAGCCAGCAGAGGGTGCTATAGGATAAATTGTTCACAGTCCGTTTTTTTAGTGTGGCATCTTTGGCTTGAAAAGTCCTTTCTACTTTTTATATTATTCATTAAATTTTACAGCGTTCTTTTACACATGATTTGTTTGTTGTTTCATGCGATAGTGTACTGTCTCTGCCTGCCGTCCTATCTGACCAGTGTGATCAAAATTTAGACCTTTCACATCAATCTTCAGAAAAATGTCTTCTCTGCCTTTTACTTTCCATGTCAATTATTTGCTGCAACTGTTCTGCGCGTAAGTGCAGGTTGCTAGCATGTTATATCATAACATTAGGCACATTATTTATTTTCTGAGGAGACCTGTTCTATGTTACATGTCTAGGTAACATTTAAAACTGCAGTTTGAAGAAATTCTGCAGTGTATGTACTTGAATAAACTATAGTGTGCTCTGCAGTGAGGGAGTTAAGTCAGATCGTGTTGGTACAAAAGACAGCACCAAACCTTCTCATTTAAGGGTTCTTGAGGACTCACGCAACATTCCTTGAGCAGGCAACACCCTCAGTGTGCTTCCGAAATTCTGAGAAATTATGAAAATATCCTTTTTTACGGAGGTAAAATACACTCCCCTTCAAGGGGAGCTAATGGTTTTCTGTGTATTTGGTTGAAAATTATGAAAAGATTCAGCAGAGTTTGAAAGGACAGGTTTGAGCAATTACACCTCAAGTGCTCTAAACTATGTCCATTTGTTATGGCTCCAAGACAACCTCTGAAGCAAGATGAAGACTAGATCAACTGGAGTATCACTTCAGTCTGGGATACATTACCATTTGAATGTAACCATGGCATCGCACCATTAAAGATACAAAACCTCTTTGATGGAAGCTTGCCCAGTATCCAACTTCTTTGTTTTTAGATAACAAAGCTTTATCAAATGATAATGTATTTAAATTAAACACAAAAAAATAAAACAGATGTTACTGTTAATTGATGTCAATGCCATTAAAATACAAATAAAAGTATCAAAAGGCTATAACGTGTTTTCTTTAAAGGGACAGTTCACCCAAAAATGAAATTCTGTCATCATTTACTCACCCTCGTTGTTTCAAACCTGTTTACATTTCTTTGTTTGGTTGAACACAAAGATAGATATTTGGAGGAATGTCAGTAACCAAACAGATCTCATCCCCATTTACTGCCATAGTAGGGAAAATAATGGGGACACAAGGGTGATGAGGTCAATGGGGGAAGAGATCTGTTTGGTTACGGACATTCTTCCAAATATCTTCCTTTGTGTTTAGCAGGACAAAGAAATGTTTACAGGTGTGGAACAATCTGATGATGATTAAATGATGACAGAATTTTCATTTTTTGGTAAACTATCCCTTTAAGAGGACCGTACAGTCACAACCTGCCTTTCTCATCTGAAAGTATCTCTATCTGGTATCAAAAGACATCATCCAGGCAGAAAAAAATGCACTTTATTGATCCCGTATCACACATTAAATAGAACTTTGGGATGTACATTAGAATTAAATTCATAGATCATCATAAAACTGTCATTCACTAAGGCCTTCTTACATTTTTTAATCATTTGGAGTACCTCATAAATATATCCATCTCTCTGCCAGGTGAGAATGTGTGCCCATTTTTCTTTTCCACTGTTTTCCTGTCTTTCAATTTAATAAACGGTGAAAGAACAATTAGCCAAAAAGTTTGCTTTCCAATAAAATATAGAATGATTCCAGACCAAACCCATAAGGTAAAATTAGTGGAAAGCATGGAATATAAGTATATGCATACATCTCCGGAGTCTATTTTGTTCCAATAGGCATGCCTCACATTTAAAAACTGAACTTGAGTCTAACTTGTCCGTCTACTAACCAAAAAAGAGAGAATATATTATTATGTTAATGGATTCAGCAAACAACATATAAAGAGTTTTAGGATTTAGCTAAAAAATGAATGCTGGTGGATGAGTCTTTGTGAGCCTATCTTTTTGGGGGCAGACAGACAAAACCTCTGCTGAGTATAGACTTTCATTGGGCTGTTGATGAGGATATGAAAGAAAGAAACAGATTCTCAACATGCAAAGGGGATTTTGGAGAGTCTAGGGAACCTCTGTCTTTGATGTGCTGTTTAAAAAGTTGTTTTCATGCTAGATACTTTTAGTTTGATCAAAGAAAATAGTTATATTAATTTGATAACTTATTATAGCCCCCTTTTTTGATCTAAAGGTGGCGTTCTTTTACAGGTGCTGCCTGAATTATTTCAAGGACAACTAATAAATTCTGTTCACTTTGTGATTTGTTGTTATTTGTTATATACGTTATTTTCTAGCAGAGATGCACAATCACCCTGGAGATAAACTAGCAGTTTCTCAATTCAAAGGCTGTTTCATTTATGAAACACTGGGGGAAGTTCTTCTTTTCCAGCTATCATTCACGTGAAAAATGTTTCCTTGCTTAATTTAGACACAAATGAAACTCAACAAATTGTCGATTTAACAAAAAGGGGGTTGGAGCTCAAAGCCACCCCCTGCATTTGTTGGTCAGTAGGATTAGTTTGTTAATTTCTTTATGCCCCAATTAGAGTCAGGTCAACAGCAATGGGGTGAGGGGTTTCGTGTGGCTTTGGGTCAAGAAAAGCACAGATTGGACGCTATACATTTGTGAGAAGGGGGCTCTGAGTGGATTAGGGTTACAGAGGATTATTAGGAACGCATGGTTAGTGCCCAGTTTTGGCCCTCACAGATGGGATAAGATAACCCCTCAAACAAGAAATACTAGAAAAAGTGGAAGTTAAATCTGTGACACCTCAAGGATTTTGTACTTCTGTTCTGCCCCCCCACCACCCCTTTCGGTTGTCAACACCAAATAATTTGTAGCCAAAGAGTCACTGTCTTCAAAAACAAGAAATTAAAGTGACAGAATGACTCTAACACATTATTTTATTGTTTGAATGAAAGATTTATTATAATTTTACAGTAACAAAAACAATATAAGTAACTATAAAATAGTACATTTAGAACAAAAACTTAGGTAAACAGATCGCTAACATATTTGTGTAATGTTCCCATAGTTCGTTCCTTGTTTTGTGTAATAAATATACAATGAAATGAAAATCAACTTTCTCAATTAACTTGATTGTTAGCCACTCATTCGTCCACCAATGAGCTTTTTTTTTTCAAATAAATGGGAGTATAAAGATTCAGGTGAGATAACACACCCCCGTAACGAAGTGGCAGAGTGGTACGGTCCAGCCTTTTCCCTATGGAGTTGTTGCTGAGGAGGTTTTAGAGTTACGGGGAGAACGAAAGCGAGGACGGGCGGCGATATGGCGCTGAGAATGACTGCCCGATGTCTCAGGAATAACCCGATTCAAGACGGGCTGAACGTTAGGATCCTATTCGTGCTGTGTTTTGTGTCAGGTATGTTTGCTAGGGTTTCATTTGCTGTGTCGTGAGCGCGCAAAGGTTTGATAAAGTTTGGGGGAATCCAGTGTTCCATGTAGTAAAGTATTGAGCGCATGAGCGTGATTCCGTCCAGGCTTATTCAAACGTCACCGTGCGACGTCGTTTGTGCCGCAAAAGTTTATTAAACTTAAATGCACCCATTTAAATGTTAAATGTCTTTGGAAGATTGCAAAGCCGAATCTCATGCTCCTCGTTTTGCAGTACCGTTATTTTCCCACAAACTACGGGGATTGTGGGAATTCTAAGCACAGGAATCTCGCACGAGGACTGAGATTCAGCTGCCATGGAAACATTCGAGAAAACAGAAATGATCACTGACAGTTTTATGTTTTTAATAGTGTTTTCTTGCCCTCAAATCTTTAAATAATAGTCGCATAGCTTTACTAGTAGACCCTTGACATTTGTGCGCTGGTAGTATAGGTATGTAGGTTATTGTTTGCCTATCTTGTAAACCATGCCAAATGTGACACTCTTTGTTCTGGAAAAATACGCAAAGCTGTATTGTGCACAGGAATTTAGATGTTGTATTTAGTCGATTGTGTTTGCGTTTTTTATGATGTAAAGTTGTACGGTATGCTGATGCAGAACTTTGCGCGACCCACTTCAGATGAGCATTTCCCAGTTTTTTTTTTCAAACGTGATCATCAGGATATTCATGTAATCGAAACTGCCCCTCAGTACTCAGTTCTGACATTTGTATTGTTTTACTGTACACCACTCCGTTTGCTCTTGGACATAACTAAATAAATGTCCCCCAGAATGATATGACAATGCTCGTGCATGGTTAACCCCATTTTGTCCATGACAAGCACACCTGTCACGACCGCAGTTGCCTTCTTTTAGCAACGGGCCAGCAAATCTTTCAGCTGTGGTGTGTATCATTTTGCAGCTGTAGGGGACACACGCAGACAGAGGTCAGACCAAAACACAGCAGCCGGCTCCTGCACTGTGGGGCGGTATCCATAGTGACCGGTTTGTCTCGCGCCTGATCGATCCCTGTTCACACGTCTCAAAACATTTTGGGGGGGGCTCTTAAAAGCGCTTTTGCTGTGGCAGACTTTAAAATGTTATAGGTAAACGACTGAAATAAGATGCTTTGAAGCCGTATTTCTTGTTTCAGATGACATGCTGTATGTGCTTTTTTTAAATGCATTGTTAAAGACAATGAAGTTGCCTTTGTGTCTGAGTAGTCGCCACTATTACTCTTACTTTGGAAGCTTCTACTATTTTGTATTAAGATATTTTGATAAAAACGTTCTTCACTACACCGAAGACTACAATAGCAGGCATCTGCCCCATTACCTTGTGTCCATCGGGTCGGCCACTGCATCTCCTGTCCTCAGGTTGTCCAGATGTAAATTGTTGTTAGCTGCACTGCAGTGAGTGATGGCAGCAGGGGAATGAGGAGGAAAGAATAACAGTTAAAATACCACACAGGAGCTGAGGATTAGTCCTGGCATTCCACTCCGGATAACCCACTCGTCCTCCAAGTTTTCCTTCACCTCTCACTACTGCTCTTCACTTCATCCCATTCATGTTGTCTTAATTGCTCTTTCGCTCTGTCTTTGTCACCATGTTCCATTTTTGTCCCAGATTCAAATTGGTTGGTTAATAATTTGCACTTTGAATTTTCTCCCAGGCCATTTTCTTTGTTAAAGGGAGTTTCTGCACAGCAGTGCAGTGTTTGCTTGCTCACCGGGAGACTGCATTTATTTATTTATTCATTTATTTATTAGATATTATTTATTATAATGATCTTGCTTGGTCTATAAACACCATGCACTGTGCTGTGTTTTACCTTTCTGTGTTTTTCTTATTTTCTCCTGTAAAGCTGCTTTGGAACAATGCACATTGTGAAAAGCGCTATATAAATAAAATTGAATTGAAAAAGTTTCTCTGTGTGCGTTGATATCTGAAGTAGGTGATCTCAGAAATCTGTATATTGACATACCGTACATGTGACAATGAAGAGAAATCTCTCTTGCCGTTTGAAAAAAAATGAATATAAAAATGAATAATATTATTAACAGTTTGATTTCAATTTTTTGCTATTACACCAGGACACATTTACAGCTTATTTGTCAACCCATTTTTTTTTAGGGTAAAAATGGCAGCCAATGCCATATGCTATTTTAACAGTTCGGTGTTATCATTTTGACTTTTGTCCATTAAACTTATTTTATCATATTGTTCTATAAAAAACGCAATGTTTACCTGTGCACTGTTGAAAAACAAAATGTTTGAAGAATTTAGGAAAACAAACAGTTGTGGGGCACATTTGACTACCATTTAATTTTCCTACTATGGTAGTCAATGATGTTCCAGAACTGAAAATTGCTAACATTATTCCAAATATCTATCTTTGTGTTCAACAGAACAAATTAATACATGTATGAAATTACATTTTTAGTTTTAGTCTCTCCGCAAATCCAACGTCGACCTGTGCCTTGTTCATAAAGGAATCCGCGGTAATGTTTTACCCAAGTGAGCTGGAACGTCTTTAAAAATAAACTTCAACCATGCATTACTATTGTCGGAATCCTAAGGAAGGTTATGCTATGACTGTTCTTCTACAACCAGGCACTGCACAGTATTTTGCGATCTTTAATGGTATGTTTATTGCTTGCTCGCTCTATCTGGTTCCGCGCAACTTGTGTTACTTCAGTACTATCATGCACGAACCAGTGGGCGAGGCTAGAGAAGTAGTCGTTGATATCTTCCTGTGGTGGCTGTGTTCAACCTATAGATGGGTGCATTCCAGGACCTGACGTTCGCTGGGCCTGGTGTCAATAACAGTTGTAATTTCAGTAACAAGGGCGTTTTCAGTTCTGACACTTAAAGGATGTTTGCTTGAATACGATTCCCTCTTATATAACAAAAGCACGGGTTAATATTGTTGTCTTAATTCATCGCTAATTTAAGACACAATAAGGCTTTAAAAAGTCACAAGCAGGTTTTATAATTGGTGTGTTTTGTCATAGAATAAAACGTGAAAATATTTAGAGGTTTTGTTTACCACAGACCTTATTTCGGGCGATATACCAAAAACCCCATAGACTTTGGAGCGATGTAACCAGAAGTCCTAAAATGCTAACTCGCTTCTGGGTTTTGCATACAAGAATACGTCATCTCTGAGCCTCCCTATTGATGAAATACCAAAAGGTGATGTGGGAATTCACATTAGTGGTGTTAATTCAATCCTTTCAACACTCAATCTTCTGCTTTTCTCTAGAGCTTCACTGCTTTTCTGTACCTAGAGCACTTGTACATTATCAAGACTAAATTGATGAGGCTGGTGCTGCGTTTGCTGCAGTATTATCAGTCTAAACATTATTTTAACATCGCAATACTTTGTAGATGGAACTCAAACCGTTCCTCTTACTAATTTCACACCGCAAGGCCGTTAAGGAAGCATTATAATGTGCATGTAAAAAAAATTAAGCACCATTTGTTCTTTAATCATTTTTTTGTGTAATAACTTAAACCTCTTTATGAGGTGAAAATCACGTGTGTTGTGCATGGTTGTTGGAACAGAGCTTTCTCCACTTAGAGAGGGGTTAAATAATAAATGGTCTTTTTATAGACCTTTCATCTGTGGAGGAGAGTGAGCTCACACTTTCTGCTGGTCATGATGTGACTTTGGGATATGCCACAAGCTGGATTTGAACTTTCATACTCATGGCATCTGCGCTAACCACCGCACCATGGCTCAGACAGCATAGGGTTCATGACTCCTATTTTGAATGACCAACCATAAAGTCAAGGCTTTCTTTTTGGGCAGCTCATGGAATTTGGTAAGATTGCATTTAAATCATCATGTCTTGGCTAAATGGAAGACATTTAAATGGTTATTCTTAATCTTTTCTTTTAGAACATAAGGTGTTTTTGGTCATTTTAGAATGGTGAAAATTCTTCATTTTCCCTGGCTCTTTTGTGTGTATATTTCTGCTTTCTCGCTGGATTCTCATATTATGGCCTCTCCACATGGATGTTCTTCCATCTCGTTTTCTTGTTGTCCTCTTGTTCTGCCCTGCGGGATGGGCCGTAAGACTTTAAGTGTCCGTTTTCAACTCGCTGAACTGTAACATTGTAAAGTAAGACCATGAACACAATGGCCTTCAGTCTGTTATTGTCGTCTTTCAATTGTCAGTGGACGAGTATAGATGAGCATTTAGCTTTAATGGAATTGTTTTCTGAGATTTTGTGTCAAACTGAGGTATTAACACACATCTACAGTAATGTATGTGCTCTCAAGCCTGTGTGTACAAAAACCGAACCATTGCTATAGAGAATTGAGTGTCATTCATTTCTGTCCCTCTGCAAGTTCTTAAAAAATGAGGATTAAACCAAAGCAATAATTGAGAAGCCAGCTTAGAATCTTGCCATCCAGTATGTGTGTGTGTGTGTTGTAGCTGCTGTTGTTAAAGCAAAAAGAAACAGAAGTCTGGAACTCTGTTTAGTTTATTCCTATATTCAATCTCCGAAATGACCTGCCCGGCTCAGCTCTCTAGACCAGCCATGTTTCTCTGACCTCTATATGTGGCAGCTGTCTCTCTGTGGGTGGGGAGAAGGCCTGTGTGTCTTCTCTGATCCAGCGGTTTTGACATTTCCCATCTTTAGTCCCTAACTTCACTCTGTGGCTTGATTACTTTTTACAGCTGTTCTAGACTGCGACATCACTTGATCTTTGCTGTGATGTTGGTTATGACTAATCCCTAAGGTTTTTTTGGGAGGACCATAGTCTTGTGCGTTTAAGCTTGCCTGTTAGTGTTAACCAGTTGAAACCGGGCTTCCTTAAGACCAATGTGGTATTCTGACTACCCACCAACTATGGTGTTGCCTAATTTATAAAATGTATATACTTGTAAAATATGTAGCACATCCCAAATAAATTCTAGGTGTTTTTGTATGCGTGTTAAAGATTAAATTCGTAACTTCTCAGTTCAAAAGAATGACTTTACACACTCCTATTTTTTGTGAAATTGTACCAGACAGCTCAGTTATACTGATTTTCACAATCGAAGCGACAATCCATATGACATTCTTATTTGTAGCTAAAAGCCAACTAAAGCATTTTATTTAAATGTTTTATAAATGTTTTTTCAAAACCAATGTCGATAAAAACGGGTTGCCATGTCTCGGACCCAAACTGTATGTTAAATTTAACATTACCTTTGAAAATATTTGATTGGAAAAACATGACATATGAGACATTTTGTAATGTGATTCATGAATGAGAGAGCAGAAAAAGTCTGACGACAGTCACGATTCAGTTTTCTTGTTTCTTTGCTTAGGCGCTGTTTTGTTACCATGGTGTCTCTCTCTTACAGTTCCCCCACCTTTACTGCACTTTTCTCCTTCATGCTGTATGATTCCATGTCCAATCACTAATGTTATTGCATAGTGTTTTCAGAACGATGTATACTGGCCCAGTTTATGCATATTTGCTGCATTCAGATATTTCACAGATTGTCCTAGGACGTATGAAAGTCCACGGGGTCCCTCAGGGGCTCTGCAGCAGAGTTACAAAAGACTGTTTGTATGTGGCGTGTTGTCAGTTTCGGCCATCTCTTTGTGAGTGCCCACAGCTCTGGAAGGTTTTAATGAGAAGCTTGTTAAGTTTATGTATGTGTGTTTGATTTACGTCGTTTACATTTCCATTTAGTAACTGTGTATTATGTGGCCGCTGAATTTCTATAATGCCCATATTATGTGTGGGTCAGACTTTAGGTTATAATGTAGCCCTAAGGGACCTGGACAGCACTGTAATTGACCCTGGATTAATCTCTATTTTTAACGTAAACCCAGTCAGGGACTCTCACAAAAGCTGAATTTGCTGACATAGTCCTAATTTTGCTGCTGTTAATGCATTGCAGCATTTGATGTTGGATGTAATGCAATAGAAAGCTTTCTACCTTCTAAAATCCTATCCAGTGAAGTGTTTCCTTTTTAACTTCTATTTTTTGCGATGTCCTAACAGCTGTGAATAACCAACAGTGCTTCAATGTCTGCTAATGTCCGATTTGCGACGTAATGACTCATTTGAACCTATTCATTTTGGTGAAACAACTCGTATGTCAAACACTGAACTCACAATACTCACTGTCTGAACCAATCAAATCAGTCACTCAAAACACCTCAGAACACAAGCGTACTTGGACCATTTAAGTATTTAAAGTTTATTAATGACAATGTGTAGTAAAGTACATGTATAATAATTTGGTTCTGAGTTACTTTGAGTTTTGAGCTAGCTAATTTAATCTGATGTGGTAAAAATGAAGACCAGTGGCAAAATTACAGCTTTTTGCAAAGAGGGCAATAAAGGAGGATTGTGAAGAGTGACAGGTTATATTTGTGTCAGATCATTTTATAGCCAATATATAACTTGAATATAAAACTAAATAGTAACTGTATAAAATAACAAATACAAAGTTTCTTTGCATTTATTTTGGATTTATTGGGCTCGCAAGTGTGTTAAAGCGCAAATATGAAGCGGTCTATTGTCAACTATTTTAAAAGACAGACTGACAAATTAACAGAACGATTCATCAACTGAGGTCGTTATGCAAGGTAATTATGATTACTATAAAAAAGGTGCGACCAAAAATGTAAGTTTGTGCGACCATCTGAGAAAGTGTGTCGCACCAGTGGGAAAAATGAGTCTGGAGCCCTGGCATTTGCAAGCATTTTGGTCGCAGTCTAGAGCCCTGAATCTAACATAATCATTGGCAAGGGACCTGTGTTTTCTTTGGGTATAAGTTTGAACTCTTGAGCTGGTGAAAACCAAAGCTTCTGTTTTGTTTCACTAGTTCTCACAATTGAAGGCAGTTTCCCTGCTTATCAGCGCACACCACTGGTTTTCAGCTCGTCGTCACACGTGAAGTGGTCACGCATTCCTCCCAAAAGCATTGTATAATGTTCATCCTGTTCACTTATCAGCATTTGGGTGTGAACCATGTTTGGCAGTCTTAAGTACCCCTCTTAACTGTGCATCTAGCACTGGACTCTACATATACATGTAAAATAGAGATGTGCTTGATGCTTGGGTGTCTCTTGGCTTCTTTTCCCTGTCAACCATTTCAGGGGCAAGAAAACACTGAAGACAATCTACACATTTTTTTGTTATCCTTTGGTTCAACTATGTCAGTTCGTTTATTCTAGCCACCACTTTCGCCTAAAATCCTTCCACTGTCAGTGCACACATGCTCTATCATTCATGGAAATATCCAGATTGTGGCCCAGATCGTGATCTTAGCTCTGCTTGTTTGGACAACTCAAAGCTCCTCAGCTTCTTAGTATGTTGGCTTCTTTCATTACAGCGTTCCTCCGATGGAACCCTTCCTGGTTTTCTCATTTTGTCACTCTGGAATGCACGCGCTCTGAAATGCAGTTCTGACAGCTACGCCAGAAGAGGATCTCTGTAATTGAGTTTCCCCTCTTTCAAACGCACCAGAACGTTATGCAGTGGCTGTAATTATAAAGGATCTGCAGCTTCTCGCTGATGACGTCACCACTTTCCAGCTCTAAATGGCCTCATTCTGGTGTGGGGTATCATTATCTTAAGTTGTAGCGGCCAAACATGCAACCCTGCATGTGACTTCGCATGCTGTTGTCATCATCTCTATCCTTGCATACAGTGGTTGTCATATACTGCACATGGGGATGTTGAAATTCTTGGAGCTTGTGGTTGAATATTCCCATATGTACTTCCATATTTTTCTGATGTTTCAGTTCTGCATATGAAGCCTCCAGGAGTCGACTCTTGAAGTCTTTTGATTTTTGTAAAGAGCTGATGATTGAAAGATTAGCGGTATAAGCTTTTAATTTAAGTACTCCATTTTAAATCCATCACCATGTGCAGAGAATCCGACTGCTGCATCCCATCCAAATGCTTTCAACTCAGCCTTATATTAGTGATGATAAAACGGAGAGCGCGTATGCATGCGTGCATGTGTGTAAAACGCCTGTAGCCGAATAATGTAATTGTGTACTTTAACACTTAAAGGGAGTATGTCACCCTGTGACTAGAGACTAGAGAGCAGATGCATTTTGCCATCTAACAGAGTAAGATTTCTGCTTTTTCATTTCTGCTGTAGCTTTTGCACTGCAAGCTTTCTCTGGAAATATGTCATTGTGATGCTATAAATATAGTTGGCTCTTGTATGATAAATTGCTTGTGATTGTTGTAGCTTTGAATAAAAGCGTCTGCAAAACAAGCAAGAACTGTTTTGTGCACTTAAATGTTTGTTAAATTAGTTCTTTGTGATGTGTAGTCAAAGACACACATTTGTGACTTTTTTTTTTAAAGGGGTCATATGGCTCGACCATGTGTCTTTGGTGTGTTATAAGTTGCCCATGCATGTATTAGACACGTAAACTTGCAAACATTACAGCGTCAGAACAAAAGATGCATTCTATCTAAAAGCGAATGCTCGCCCAGACCTGCCTGAAACTCCTCGTGTAACCACACCCCCACAAATCTACTTCAGTTCGTGGTATGATTTGACTAAGACCGCCCAAATGTATATGCAAGTAAGGTGGGCGTACCTGTCAGTATAATTGCTTTGGAACCTGATGTTCCAAATATGGTAACATTTCCGTCACACGCTTGCAGTATTCGACCAATCACTACGCACTGGTTAACGGAGCACTTTTCAGAGCGGTGAGCTTTGTAAAAAATCTGCGTGTTTCAGAGAGGCGGGGAAAGAGGAGATACAAAAATGCACGGTAGAAAATACAGCTTTTTTGAACCTTAAATCGTGTATACAGTACAAACCATAATATTCGTTTTAGCCATGTCATATGACTCCTTTAAATTAAAACAAACTCATTTGAATAGCTTGAAAACTGCAAGATGTCGGAGACAAGTATGTCTGTCTCTTTCACCATTTTCTCATACAACTTGATAAAGTATGTCTTCCTCTGAGTCATTTGCTTTTCTTTTGGGTGTCTGAAATGTAGTTCAGAGAGATCACGCTTAACATTTTCCAACATCCTCCACATTGGCAAAGTCTTGAAGTCATGCTGAAATTGTTTGCTTGTACCCGCCTTCTCCTTGTTTTCCAATCTGGCCTGATTCGCAGGGATATTTGGGATGATACGCTGGGCAAATTTCCTAGACCGCAAATCTCCCAAACTCCCATAGCTTTAAACCTCTCTGTTTGTTTAGGAGGTCTTATTGGAGCTCCGCTTCACCTACCACAGTGACAAGCTTGCATCTCCCACGCTTGAACATCTCGAATGTACTCTGCTTCCAAACCACTTATTTCTCATTTCTCCTCATTGTCGCAGCACAAGTTGCCGGGCCGTCCTGAAAGCAGACTGTTTTGAAGCACCTGTGTCCCTTTAGAGACCTGCGGTCAGGACGATCGTCGAGACCCATTTCTTTCTGTGTATTCAAATCTGTCCTCACCAGGCTAATGCGTCCCAGAGCTGGACTTTGTATGGAGATTGGATCCAGCCTCTCTCTATCAGATCTGGATAAACGATGCAGAAACAAATGACCTAACTTGCTTGATCTGAATATCACACATCCAGACATATCGTTTGGCTGGCCATTTAGAAACTTCCTTGTTTAGACTATTTTTCTGTTCCAAACCGCTCGAGCTGCATACAAAGGCATGCGTGGTGAAGTATTTTATCATTGGCATCGCAATGTCAAACTCGATTGAAATCATGAGGTTGACTCTCCCATGCCAGCGCTATTTTTGTGGCAGGCCGAGTTGACGCTATATGTACAGCGTCCCACGCCAGTCGATTTTTAAGGTTGCATGACAGGAGTTAGCTGACTTGTGCTATCTATGTAGGCTGTATGTAGCGAGGCGGCTGCTTGGATGGCTATGTTGTGAGGGAAAATACAGGGAATGAGTAAAGAAATTGGCTGGACACAGGAAGCAGCAGGGACTTTCCTGTAAGAAACGTTTTTTTTTTCTCTAATAGAAGCACACATTAAAGTCACGTTTCATTAATCTTCTGTAGCTGTTGCATGTTGAATGGTGTGCAGAGGGCTCAGCTTCACATTTGGATAGTTGATGGTGTGATTAGCAGCATGTTTTTGAAGTGGAAAAGGAAGGAAATCTGTTCACTGTTCAGAGACTTGCTATGTTATCATGTGGAAAAAATGGGGTCTTGAGGTGGGGTTGACCGCACATGGGACGCTCTATAATTTTCCCCAGGGGAAATGATGGGCTTGTTTTATTCCGACAGTCTCGACTATGATGCGTTTTTTTAAGCGCGCGTGCTGTATAAAGTGTTGTACAGTTTCAATTTCAAGATCTTGGTGGAGTAGGAAAATTATCTGATATTGGAAAACTTGATCAAATCTGAAATTTTACAACTAGAGGTTTTTTACTGAAGGTCTTAACCTAGTTGAAGCATTTGAAGCCTCTTTTCTTCCTCTGTGGGCTGTTTCTTTCGTTTCACCCCTGTATATTGCATTCTGGTCTCATTTTTAACCCAGCATGGAATGATATTAACCTCAGAGGGATGGAAAGACAACCAGGGTAAAATGGAAACATTGGTTTGTTTGCTGGGGGATGTAAGATTAGACGTAGGGGATGAGAAGCAGCAAATTTTCCAGCACTGTTTCAATCATTAGAAAACGTTGACCCATGTGACGTTGAATGATTAGAAGCCTGTGGAATAGAGACACTGTGACTCGGCACTAGAATATGACCTAGGTTGCTGCAATAGCCATTGTGTTGCTACGGTTTTTGCAATCTTCACAAAATCACGCATTCAATTTTTACACATGATTATCGTGGTATCACACACGTTCCTGTGACATCACAACATGGATTAATCGGCTGTGTTGCTTAACAAAATGACAACCGAGCATTTGTTTTTGTCATAATGAGCAGTTAATGAAAGCTGTGGCAGAACAAACTTTTTAATTTAAAAAGCTGCAAACCGAATGTGAAAACTATTAGTTCACTTGATTAAAGCCATCGTAATCATGAAATTCCCGGAGACCACATCTCGTGAAAAATGTTTGTAAAAGAGCTGAATGCCTAAAATGCACATTTGTCTTTTGGGATTGAAAGCACGTGCGTGATTTTTCTGGGGGTTCCTCGTGCCTGGCCTGGACTTTTTTTTACTCTGGAGTGAGCGGCCACCTCCCCCTCACACTGGCTGTTCACACTCGTATCGGAGAGATTCTGGCAGGCTCCCGACCCTTTCTGTGGTCTAGACTGGAGCTAGCGTGCAGCTTTCTGAAGGAGCCCCATGAGTCACTCTTCACAAAACCGCCATCTCTGTGTGAGAGCATCAGCTTCACTGCCCTCAAGACACTGCTGCTCGGACCGTATTACAACTGTCACAACATCTCTTCACACTCTTTCTCTCCATCTCTTAACACGTTCCCTTTGGCTTTTACTCTAGCTCCTGCACTAGGATACAATGAGGGGTACCTCTGTATTCTGTCATCAATTCTTTGCTGCTCTTTGCGAAGCCTGTTTGTCTTCTTGAACAATCTGTTGGCCATGGTTTCAGATTTGTAATCTTGTCTTTAAAAGTGAAATGTATAGTTTTTTTGTGCCTCATCTCCTCTTTCACTGTTTAACCAATAGTCCCAACCCCCAAACTCGAGTCAGATGTTTGTGTTGGCCCACTCAAACACGTTTTGAAAGTTCAACCAAGCTGTGATGTTTACACTCTTCAGGAAGTCAACCTACTAATGGCTTGCTTATAGTTAAAGGGGTCATATGCCGCAAATACGTGTTTTTCTGTGTCTTTGGTGTGTTATAAGTTGCCCATGCATGTATTAGACACGTGAAATTGCACAAATTAAAGTGTTGGAACAAAAGATGCATTCTATCTAAAAGCTAATGCTCACCCAGACCTGCCTGAAACGCCTCGTGTAACCACACCCCCACAAATCTACGTCAGTTCGTGGTATGATTTGGCTAAGACCACCCAAATGTATACACAAGTAAGGTGGGCGTACCTGTCAGTACAATTGCTTTGGAACCTGATGTTCCAAATATGGTGAGAGGCGTTACATTTCCGTCACACTTTGCAGTATTCGACCAATCATTACGCACTGTTTAACTGGCCAATCATAGCACACCTCACTTTTCAGAGCGATGAGCTTTGTAAAAAATTTGCGCGTTTCAGAGAGGCGGGTAAAGAGGAGATACAAACATGCACGGTATGTGGAAAATACAGTGTTTTTTTAACCTTAAATCGTGTATACACAATTACATCTAAAACAATTGATAATATTCGTTTTAGTCGTGTCATATGACTCCTTTAAACATGGAAAATATTTAAAGGAAACCTAACAATTTCCCATAATTTATTCTGCCTCATGTCATTCCAAACCTGTATGACTTTCTTTCTGCATAACACAAAATATATTTTTGCAACCAAACAACAATGGCTCCCATTGACTTACAATGTATGGACACAAAACCACAGAGACATTTCTCAAAATATCTTTTTTGTCTCATTGAAGAAAGTCATATACCGGTTTTGATTGACATGAGGGTGAATAAATGATGACTGAAAACACACATCAGCTTTTAAGCTCCCAGCTTTGTTGCATCAAAACCAACATGAATGATAAATCCCACTATGATATGTATGGAGCAATTGGTCCGACTGTTTGTCATTCAGGCAGGTGGGGACTTACTTGAAGTCTCTGGTACATTCCTGCTGCCTGCTCATGCCGTTTGAGATTCAGTGACCGCATTTATGTGAAACCTGAAGCCGCTGAGCCCGCTGCTATGTGCAGTAATGCCGTAACCCTTAACGTCTTTGCCCGTCAGTGTCTTTAATACACATTCACACAACACAATTTTCATTTAACCTTTAACCTCATCATGGAAGTCTGACATTTTCTTTACATGACCTTGAGCCTCTTCAAGCACCCAGGTTTATTTTCAGTCTGCCTCCCACCCTTTCGTGGCTCTGTGCCTGACGTGTTCAGCCTCACAGGCTGCTCCTGTACAGCTCTCGTTTTGATTATCATTTAGTGTCATGCAGTTTTAAGGGTAGAGTCTCGAAAAGGGTGAGTGGTGAGTGCGACAGCATCGTTTCAAAAGCCAAATCAGGAATTTTTTTGTATGATTGTGGATTATCTAAAAGCATTTGAATAACAGGATGGTAATCCGAGGTGATTGTGTTATTGAGATTTGATCCTGTCATTGCTGGGATGGGTGTGGAGATTCTGATTTTGTTTTGCAGCAAAGTAAAACTACTTTAAAGGTTCAATGTGTAATTTTTTTGTAGCATCTATTGATTTAAATGCAAGATCATATAGATAACTATGTCTTTCAGGGCATATATGTCGCACTAGCTACGGAAAAATAGGTCTGTGCTAAGAATAAATTTAATAGTGTAGCACTGTACACGTGCGATACAGTTTTGCACATGCATTAGACGGATCTGCTTGTTTGTGTGAAGTGCAGTGCGTTTGTCATTGTGCTTGTTCGTGTGTGAGATTAACTAATGGCGCACCACTATTTATTTTCATTTATATTTAGTTTTTGCGATTTGAAACTTGTTTTCTGGCTACATTGAGTCCATTTTATCTAGAGCCCTGATCTGCGCGATGTGGGAAAATGTGGAAGGAATCGCGTAAGCGGAATTCTACTATTTAAATATGTCCTCTGCGTGTGTACGAGCGAATGAGTTGCACAGTTTAACATGTTACAAGCGTTTCACTGTTTAAGTGAAGCCACCGTCAACACGCACTGAACCTCAAGCTCCTTCGCGACGACCCATCAAAATAAAAGTTATTACTTGTAATAAACTTGTCATTTAGCTGCCTATTAATGTAATGAATTGCACTTTTTATACTTGTGCTACAACTATTTGGCCTGCAGTGCTACAAAACTTTAAGCCTCTGTAGCCCTGTCTTCAGAGGTGTATAAAGACCTTAAATAATGAAGTTATGTTTTTATTACCTTAGAATGAGCTATTTCTATCTACATACACCGTGGGTCCCCATACATGGAATACGGCATGTTGTTTTTCCACTATCCCTAAATGGGTAACCTGCTCTACAGAGCGAATTTCGTAAATACGTTATCTCCTTCGACAAAAGCGAAAAGTGACGACAAACTTTAGTACTTCAATGCAAAAGTTTACCCAAATAGGTTTTTAGGTAGCTATTCTCCTCAAGCTGTGCTTTGCCATGACTGTAGTCATTTGATAAGAAAACTGACCGTAGCACAGACAGACAGACTGTTTATATATGTCCATTATCTACCTTATTTTTGGCATAAATGTGGGCGCCGCCATCTTTGAGCTGTTTGTGTTTAGACTTCCGGTGAGCCACTATAGCTAATGACAGTCGTATTGCGAGTGAGACAAGTGTGCTGTTTTGACTGCCAAGTTAATATTTATTATGGAACCCAAAGGTACAAGCGTAATGTGTGCAGTTAGAGGTTGCCATAATAGCTGGTACAAACGCAAAAAATGTCTCTAAACATTTGCTTTGACCATAATACACGCACCAGAGCTGAATTTGGATGTCGTGCACCCTATGATCTGTGTCCATTATTCATTAGCCTACTGGATTCCCTTTCTCCTGGACAATTGACCTACTTGACTACAATTACTAATAAACTATTACTAACGTTTATTAATAAACGTTTAAAGGCAGGAGTTTACGGGGAGAGTTAGCACAACTACACTGCGTTCCAAATTATTATGCAAATTGGATTTAAGTGTCGTAAACATTTAATTTTATATTGTTCAATTAAACTTATGGATGGTATTGTGTCTCAGTGCTCTTTGGATCACTGAAATCAATCTCAGACACCTGTGATAAGTAGTTTGCCAGGTGAGCCCAATTAAAGGAAAACTACTTAAGAAGGACGTTCCACATTATTAAGCAGGCCACAGGTTTCAAGCAATATGGGAAAGAAAAAGGATCTGTCTGCTGCCGAAAAGCGTCAAATAGTGCAATGTCTTGGACAAGGTATGAAAACATTAGATATTTCACGAAAACTTAAGCGAGATCATCGTACTGTGAAGAGATTTGTGGCTGATTCAGAGCACAGAAGGGTTCGTGCAGATAAAGGCAGAATGAGGAAGGTTTCTTCCAGACAAATTCATCGGATTAAGAGAGCAGCTGCAAAAATGCCATTGCAAAGCAGCAAACAGGTATTTGAAGCTGCTGGTGCCTCGGGAGTCCCGAAAACCTCAAGGTGTAGGATCCTCCAGATGCTTGCAGTTGTGCATAAACCTACTATTCGGCCACCCCTAACCAATGCTCACAAGCAGAAACGGTTGCAGTGGGCCCACACATACATGAAGACTAATTTTCAAACAGTCTTGTTTACTGATGAGTGCCGTGCAACCCTGGATGGTCCAGATGGATGGAGTAGTGGATGGCCACCATGTCCCAACAAGGCTGCGACGTCAGCAAGGAGGTGGCGGAGTCATGTTTTGGGCTGGAATCATGGGGAGACAGCTGGTGGGCCCCTTTAGGGTCCCTGAAGGTGTGAAAATGAACTCTGCAAGGTATGTAGAGTTTCTGACTGAGCACTTTCTTCCATGGTACAAAAAGAAGAACCATGCCTTCCGTTGCAAAATCATCTTCATGCATGACAATGCACCATCTCATGCTGCAAAGAATACCTCTGTGTCATTGGCTGCTATGGGCATAAAAGGAGAGAAACTCATGGTGTGGCCACCATCCTCCCCTGACCTCAACCCTATTGAGAACCTTTGGAGCATCCTCAAGCGAAAGATCTATGATGGTGGGAGGCAGTTAGCATCAAAACAGCAGCTCTGGGAGGCTATTCTGACATACTGCAAAGAAATTCAATCAGAAACTATCCAAAAACTCACAAGTTCAATGGATGCAAGAATTGTGAAGGTGATATCAAAGAAGGGGTCCTATGTTAACATGTAACTTGCCCTGTTAGGATGAAAACAGACAGTTATTGGTTAGTATGTTTTGAGTTGTTTTAAAAAGTTGTGATGGATTCTGCAGCTCGGTGGAGACCTGCATTCTCCGTTATTAGTTTGACAGAAATTCGTGGTCCGTCATGTACAAATTTCGACGGACTTTCCCACTGTGCATGTAACGTTACTGGTACGTCTGTGCTTGTATGCTTGCGCATCGAAGACCCATCAACTCCGAGAGAAAATGCGAAGTAATTGAATAAATCCTCATAAGATATATCAGGCCACTTCATCCTCTCACTGTGTAATACATCGCGGTGTGAAAAATATTCATCATAGCAGTTTTAAAAGCGTTTTTGAGCGTGCTCCCGCAGCAACATACACTTCCATTGTTTTCCGCCGGCTAATAATATGGAAATCTTAACACAAAACGGAAGTACGTCACGTCGTTTACTTCCGCGTTCAAAAATAAGGTGGATAGTGCCTGTACAGCAGCTCTAAGAATGCAGCTTGTGCATGTTGCATTAGGAGTTGAACGCTGGCACTATTCAGGACACAACATGTGGAATCAAACTTGTGTGTTTGCATTCACATACTTGTGTATTTAAAGGCTAATTCACACTGTTCCGACAAACGCCAAAAAAACACAGACGTTTGTTGGAGTTTGTCAAATCTGTGTGAATTAGCCTTTAGACTTCATGTGAAATTATAAATACTGGTTTATAGGGCCTTGACCCCTGCATTCTGTTCCATTTTGTTTAGCTGTTTTTGAACTTGGTGTACAGGGCTTCATTAACACCAGCTAGTCAATGATTTACTCGAACGACTCAACATATTTTTAAAACGTTTTGCTCAAACTTGCTTCTCTTTGTCTCTCTCTTTCCCTCATGCACTGATATTAAGCTCAGGGAAGGAGATGTGGCAAAGTTAAGACCATCTGCTGAGTCATGGCAGAGGTGATAGCTCCATTTTGACCTGCCACAAGCAATGAATACAAACGGTCTTTGAGTGGGAAAATTGAACCCAGTCACCTCACAGATACACAGCCTCTACGCAGACGCCCTCACATGCACCAGCACACCTTGCAGGTAGCCGGCGCGTGTGAAGAATAGCTGACTCTGGCAGAATGGAGCGCAATCCCTTCTGGGATCTCTGTGTCCTTGCTGTCAGGACAGTTGACTTCCTGTGCCGCTATGACCTTTTGTGCTGTATGGATTTACGTTTACAGTACGTGTGAGAGTGTGGCCGTGATGCAGCCACGGATGTGGAGCATTCACAAGTTTAAAGTGTGTTTCTGTGTGTGTACACAATTGAGAAACTTATTTTTGACCAAGGCTATTTGAGTGTTGCTGAATTCTCAGGAAGAGAAGAAATTAAATTGCTTGAATGCATTTGAGTCATCGCCACACTGGGGAACATTTTGTTGGCGCATGGTTTTGTTAATGTTATTTATCTATTAAGAAAGTGGATATGCATGCCGAAACCAATCTAAAAACGTGTGCATGAATGAAAAATGTTTAGCTAAAATGAACTGTAAAAATATATATATATATAACTTTATATATATATATAACTTTATATATATATATAACTATATATATATATAACTATATACGTGATCTCACCTGGCAACGGTTGTGTAACGTCTTTGTCGCTCTCTGAATGATTCTCTGTCTGTCTGTCCAAAGCCGCGGGAATGTATTTTGAGCAGGGGGGTGCTATAATGCTTTTTGCTAGGGCTGAAGTTATGACTGTGCTTTGGGCGAGCCGCTTAAGTTTAATGTTAATAAATAACGGAAGAAAAAAAATAGTTGCTGCCGAGAATAAAGATGAATGCCAATGTGATTATAAGACACAGCGTAAAAACAAACACATAAACGCATGTTATCTGTATGCCTATAGCCAAATAACCATCTGTTGAACGAAACTACAAGCTGCGCGTTAGCAGTTAACTTACCCGGTACATTTAAAACCGACGCGACTTCTCCCCAGCTCTTTTCCTTATCTGTGCGGTTGTGGTATGTTTTGGAGGATACATTATATAGACAATCATGCTGTTGCCACAAGTTGTTCTTCCATCTCCGCTGTCCAACGTAGGAGCTTTCGCGGTCGACATTTTTAAAGGTCTGTCAGTCACCTCCGTCACCTTGCAGATGTGCCT
The DNA here is from genome assembly GCF_024868665.1 of Triplophysa rosa. Lineage (NCBI taxonomy): Eukaryota > Metazoa > Chordata > Actinopteri > Cypriniformes > Nemacheilidae > Triplophysa > Triplophysa rosa. The sequence continues at coordinate 13,465,563 of NC_079908.1, forward strand.
CTCATTGGCTGTTGCGAAAGTACCAACGTCATCTCCCCGATTTAAAATCCTAAATATCAAACATGTTTGATATGATCGGGGCGGCCCCGATTTCTCTCGGAGCAGATCGGGAGGTGTAAGATTCGATCTGTGAACGCCTCACATTACGTGATAATCTGGGCCGAATCTCGGACCCGATCGAGGTTCTAGACCCGATTTTTTCAAAGATTCTCGGGAGGGGAAATCGGGGTAAATTCTGGCCGAGAATCCTGTAATCTGAGCCAGGTTTAAAGGGCGGTTTCCCGGACCAGGATTATCTTAAACCAGGACTATGCCTAAAACATGCTTCATAAAAAAACATTACTGGTGTGCCTTGAGACAAAACAATCGCACTGATATATTTTCGATCAAGACACCTCCAACATTTAAATTAGTCTGGGACTAGCCTTAAACCCTGTCCGGGAAACCGCCCCTTAATATTTTCACGTTTTAATCTGACAAAACACACCAGTTATAACCCCCTTGTTATTTTTTTAAAGCTTTATTGTGTCTTAGAAACTGTAGTTGCTTGGGGATGTTAGATGTCATTGCGACTATAAATCTCACAAATAATGCAACATGGGCACAAATCTCTAAAAATGTGGACTGGGATTAATTCACAGAGTAATTTTTTACAGAGAACGCATTTTAATAAAGTTTGAAAGATTTGTCAAAGGCTTGGTGATGGTGACGTTGATCGAGCGACCGTAGTCTGTTTACAGCCTCATGTTAGCTTTTTACTTCTGGTGACTGTATTTAGGCTTCAAAAGTATCAAGTGTTAATTTGTAAAGATTATCTTGATGGACAAAACGTTTAAATTTCATTATCACAGATCTGTGAGAAAAGTCCATAGGCTTTTGTCGAGGGAACCTGTGTGGTGTTAACTTCCGGGTTTTCCTACAAAAATACGTCATCCCTGCAGCACTCTTTTGGGGTGACTATCATGATTTAGGGGAAAAAAGTCATTAAAATATGGAGATACAAGGTTTTAGAAGGACAGCAGATATGGAAATGTATTTTTTAATATTTTCTAGCATATTCCCATATACAGTATTTTGGTTTCATAAATGTGACATGAACTTTGTTTATTACTTTTATCTATAGGTACTACTGTATATAATGAGTAAATGCAGAGGATTTTTTAACAGAGCAGATTACTAAAGGAATGTGCTTGAGGAAAACACTGCTGTTTGGCAACCACTGTAATTATTACCTTCTTGATTTCCAAATATTCTTCCCATCTGCCATTGTTCATCTTAACAGGTAGTCCTGCGTTACTAATGGCTAATGTTGCGATCATACAACAAATAAATGGCTTTAATTAAAGTTGTCTTGGCACAATTTCCCTTGCATTTTCTTAACAATTAGGCTAAGTTCAATGCAAGGTTGCTCGACATCCACATAAGTTAATGTGTTTGGTCAGAGCAGGAGCCATGTGGCTTGTTTATGAACCCGAGTGTCTTGGGGACAGCGGAGTCTCCATTTGGGCATTCCCCGTCTGCTAGAGGTGAGTCAGTGGCCTAAAATGCCTTTGTTTAAATGCCAATGACATAACGCTGCTCAACGTTTACAGCTCCAAATCCTTCTGTTCCTTTCCTCCCTCATTTATCCATTGCTGTGAAGGGTTGGCATTGTAACCTACTTACACTAAGAATTCTAAACCTCAAAATGTGGAGTCTTCACAATTGTGATTTTATTCCCTTTTCTTCCGCTCATAGCTAGCATGTATGCCGTAGAGACGAAAGAAGGGAGGGTTCTCGTTGGCAAGACAAACGGCAGAATGTTTGGAGTCTGTTGCCAAGCAATGCGGCGGGTTCTGATTTACGATTACATCTTCCGACCAGCAGCTTGTTGCAATTAGCATTGTCATTCTAGAGAGCAAGCGGGTGGGTGTGTGCTCGCACAGCATTACTGTTTATTCAACTGCATATGCTCCAGCGTTTCTTCACAAGATCATCACTGATTGACTTCCTAAATTTTTCACAATGCCTGTTGCTTTTAACAACATCTAACCGTTGTCTGTTTTTAATCTTTTCTTTTCCTTTCTGGCTGTTGTTCTTTGTTATGGATCCCACGTTTTTCTCTGAGCCTGACATGGCTATATGACTTGGACTTTTAGGGATTGTGTTTAAGGGGATGGTGAAGGCTGGAGATTAATTCCAGATCTTTTGTTGTTTGAAGTGTTACTCAGACTGGACCAAAATGACGCTGTTCTGTGAAGGGCTGGTTTTAATTCAGATTCGGGTCAGCAATCGGACAGCCATCATACATGAGCATATTCTATACATGAGCATATTCTATACATGAGCATATTCATGTATAGAAGCTCATACTTAACCACCACCTCAAAGATGTTTTTCAGTGTTGATTTTTGGGTTGTTCTGAGCTATTATGACTGATCATTTCATGTAGATTATGTTATATCACTGAATATTTGCAGGATTCCATTTTCAAAATCAAGTCCTAGATCTGTTGTTGTACACAGAAAATTTGAGACTTGTAGATATGACCATCACATCAAGATTCGAAGTCAGACAGCTGTTGTCTTGAAACTTCATATGTGTGAATATTAAAAAAAATGTTGCTTTGTTTGTAACATCGTGTCATATTACACTTTACTGATGTTTTTCCCAACAAGATGCCCTAAAACTACTAATCGACTAGTTGTTTGCTTTGAGACCGGTTCACCATCTTGACCCATCTGTACTTGCTGGGCATCCCTACAGAGTGCAGATCTGAGATCATTGTGTGTGCTCATTCATTGGAAACTCCTGCACATGATTGATGTGGGAATCCATCGTAGCTCTTACCAGATGATCCAAATTCCATCATCTCCCCTCAGAAGACATTTATTTGCTTCAGCCGCCACATGTTAGAGGCCGCGTATGTCTGCGCTGCGTGTTTGCCCATGTTTGCATGTCGTGTACTTGGATGGGGAGAGCGCGGCTGTCTGGGTGTAATAAGACACACGGGTTGTCCTCATGTGGCCTCCGTTGTTTCTTGGGCATCCTGACCACTCGTGAGTGTGTGTGTGTGTGTGTGTGTGTGTGTGTGTGTGTGTGTGTGTGTGTGTGTCTCCGTCTGGTCTCGTCTCTCGCTCTTCTCTGCTTGTTTTGCACACACCCTCTCTCAGACATAATTAAGCTTTTGTTCGGCAAATGGAAAGGGGGGAAAAAATGATGATGAAGGGCTGAGTGCAGGAAGGCAGGTTAACGGAAAGGGAGAGGAGAACGGGGGGAGGTTTTGTGGTGAATGCCCATGTTGTTCTTATTTTAAAGCCCTATGGGCCTAATGGCCCGGGCAGACTGGTGTAACAGTTGTCCTGCTCGCAGTCTGATCAGCCTGTCTTTAGTTATGTTCTTTCTCCGGTCTGCCATGACTCTATTGTTCCTGACCCATTTTCAGACTTTTTATTTTAAAAATCACTTGTACAGGGTTTCTGCAGTGCGTCGAAGGTTTGGGCTAATTTTAGTCTCCCTGCAGCCCAATGAAAGTTATTTCCTTTGCTACTTTATAATGAAAAAAATGACAGCAGCTAACCAATGTGGTGTTCTTGGTTAAAAAAAAACACGTAGACGTCTCTAGTAAAAGAATTAGGAGTAGCGCAAAGAGACCTTGGCACCTGATTGATCGGCGCTTGAAAGGGATGAAGCGATTTGTCAGTTGAGATGGTGTTCAAGAACTCGCTCTTTTCAAAAAGCCAACAGCAGCTGCTCAAGTGTCCTGACTAATGATGTCTCTTTCTCGCTCTGTGTGTCTCTCTCAGGTGTTGTATATGGCAGTCAGGTGATCGTCCCCCCTAAGGTGAATGCAGTGCTGGGCAAGAACGTCACCCTCAGCTGCAGGGTGAAGGTGGACACGAATCTCAGCTTGACCCAGAGCTCTTGGGAGAGGAAGCTGCCCACCGGCTGGGTGACCCTGGCTGTATATAACCCCATGTTCGGCATCTCCATTCCTCCCGAATACAAACGACGCCTGTCCTTCCGCTCACCGTCCATGCACGACGCCACCATTGTGCTGGAAGACGTGGGATTCGCAGACATCGGCATCTATACCTGCAAGGTGGCCACATTTCCACTGGGTAACACGCAGGCCTCCATGACCATCAGTGTGCTAGGTAATGCGAACTAACTTGACAACACTAAGTTGTATTTTTTTTTAGTTGTGGTGTGTATTTATTGTAAAAGAAACCCAATGACCATAATTTAGATGGGTTTATATATGCAAGTAAAGCTTGACAGTAGGTCAACTAAATTATAAGAAAGCTTGCAGCTGGAGTTTCAAAGTAGCTTCCTCAACACTGTTTTTGGCAGTCTGATTAACTTGGATGAAAAATATGCACTCAGTTCGTCTGAGCGTGGTTCTCGCATATTAATGCTAAAGTGGCATGACGAACCTCTCTCAAATGTGTGGCCCCTAAACAAAGTAAGCATGCGAGTGGATGCACATCACAGCTGGTGAATAGAGCAACGCTTATTTGTTTAAGTGGGCAAGTATGCAGCGGGTGTGCGGGAGAGGAAGAACATTAAGAGCAGCCCGGGGCAGGAATGAAACTGTGTTTTGGGAGACGGTCCATCTCTAACAGAGAACACTGATGTTTAAACTCTTGTCCCTCAACAAACCCCCATAGCCATCTGCTCTGCTGAAGACAGATAGAGCTGAATAAAGCAGCATGCTATGGTGAACTGGGTTAACATGAGACAACAAGAGGAAGTTTGCAGTCTCAATGCATTCTGTTAAGTGTATAAATTATGAATTTTGCAGAGTTGTTTTTATGCAGTGAGTTTAAGATGAAAGTTGTAAGAACAAAAATGCAGATGCACTAGTATTGTATTTTTAGGTTGATACTTGTCCGAGGCATAGTGGTAACTAATAACTATGCCTTTTAGACAAACATCAGTGTACACATCACAGAAATTAGAAACCCATGGTATTGTTATAAAGGTTTTAACATACTGTAATCCCTTCCCTTTTAAACTCACTATACCTTGACTGAAACAAATATGATTATGAATTATGACTTGCACTTGGAAAGGGTCGTTCACACAGGACCCATTTGATAACGACTAGACTGAACGCAGTAGAATGGTAAATGCTTCTTGTGCTTTCATGTGTACGCATAAAAATAAACACAATGGTACAAGCAAATGCTTCAATGCAAATGATTGGTTATTGAATTATGGATTTAGGGATAATGTAACTTTCCCTGATTGTCAGTAAATAATAAATTGGGTGTAAGATTTAGAACGCAGAGAAAGATGTATGATCAGAGATGACGTCATAGATAAATCTGCCTGTGCTGTGATATTACAGGCAGATTTGGAACATGCACAAGCACAGAGATGAGTGAGAACAGGGGGATTAATAAAAGGGGAAATTGGGGGGGGGTGGGGGAGTACAAAAAGATGGAAAGTGGTGAAGTGAGACAGTACTGAAATCAAGGAGGGGAGAGCACGCGCTGGAGCTATAATTAGCTTAGGAGGAATGTGCAGCGTTTGTGGGAAAGATGCCCTCTGCTTTTGGGATCCACTGCTCTGTGGGGTCAAGGATGTTGTTACAAGGTCTTGAATATGTTGTTTAAAGTGACAGAATGTTGGCACACGTACGCGCGCACACACACACACACACACACACACAGCCATGCACACACGGTCACACGAGTGTCGAGCACATACATATGTCACGAGTGTCTGCGAGTATGTCATACACACCACATGCAAGCTGTAGATCTAGATTGCTGAAGGTACGAGGGCCACAGCTGCTTCTGTTCCCTCTGAAGGTCAGCTGCCAATATTAATACTTTGTTTTTCTTTTTTTCAAAAGTTGCATTTAGTAACTGTAATTGATGCAAGGAGTTTAGGTCGTTTTTAAAGTATGAAATAATTCATGTTTATCAAATGAATAAAGAGGGGTATCTTCATCTATTTGATGTGCATATAGTATAGTTTCCCCCCAAAAAGACTTAAAAAGTAATTTAAGCCAAACCTAAAGGGATACTTCACCCAAAAAATGAAAATTCGCTCATTTACTCACCCTCAAGTTGTTTCAAACCTGTATAAATTCCTTTGTTCTGTTGAACACCAAGAAAGATATTTGGTAAAATGTTAGCAGCTGACATTTCTGGGACATCATTGACTACCATAATACGAAAAAAATTTTAACACAAAGTGAGATTTCGAAAAAAGAAACCAGTTCTAGATCACCTTTGACTATCATTTACATCTTTCCAATTATGGTAGTCAGTAATGTCCCATAAACCTGGGGGAGTAATTCATGACAGAATTTTCAATTTTGGGTGTATTCCTTTATGTGCTTGTGCTACACTTCCTGTTTATCCATTACAGAACTTTAGAATCCAGTTTTTCCGCACAGAAATGCCTGTTTCAGAGTTTCCACTTATAAACTGGTGGAAATATGCACACATTAATAATATCTAAAGTATCAATGCTGTATTGTGAGCAGAGACAAAAGCGTTATTAATTATTGGCACGGCCCTAAATGTATCATTTTTGCTTGACTGGTTGTCTTGTCTGGGCCACTTTGTCAGAGCCTCGGACAACGTCTCCTTTTGTCCACCACCTGTCAAAGACCCTGAATGGAGAAACAGGAGGTGCACCGCACGTGTTGAGTTTCTGTCAACCAAGGCAGGGGCAAAGCTCTGCTTTCCAGAACAGTGCATGATTCATAACGTTTGCACACCCAAACCCCGCCCCTTCTACAGTAGGCTACCATGTTAACTGGATAAGCCATTAAAACAAATAATTGAATCTTTTCTGGAAAAGCACTTAGTGCTCTGATGAGAAATCGAGGCCATCCTTAACCGATAGTTATTTTTTTAGTCTTTTTTTTTTTTCAAGGAAAATCGAATTACTCTCCCAGTCATTCTTATCAATTTATGAATTTATTGGATGTGGTACGAGAGTCTTAATGCTGTTGGGATTAGCCTTTATTTGTATTGTAGTCTCATCCGAATGGATTTCCTTTAGCTGGCTTCATTATCTTGATGCATCTTTGTTTTAATAGGATGAGCACGTCTCTTCCCATTTCAATCTCTGAATGAAACACTAGAGGAACTGTTTTGTACATTAACTTCAAAATATCTCTCTCTATCGCTCTGTCTCCTTTTTCTCAGTGGAGCCAAAGGTGTACATCTCGGCCGGATCTTCTGCTCTGATCGATGGTGGAAACGAAACTACGGTGGCGACGTGTATCGCCGAGAGAGGCCGGCCTCCTGCGGACGTCTCTTGGGAGACAGATCTGTACGGCACGCCCAAGGCCCACATGCAGGACGATGCCAACGGCACCACTACGACGCAAGTGCACTACACCTGGCAACCCAGCCGCCACGCCCAGGGTCACACTTTAACATGTGTGGTAAAACACCCTGCCCTCCAGAATGACTTCAGGATCCCGTACACTGTCAACGTGCAGTGTGAGTATTTTATGCACTGCATTTAACTTCTGTTTGACACAAAACATACATTTTATTGTAATATTACCAGATGTTGATATATTTTATCACCAAGTCCCTGCTTATTTCCTACCCCACATGTGGACTTTGTTTTTGTAAATGTAAGCTTGTTTGTGTTTTGCTTTATCCAGCACTCAAAGTTTTTTTTTTGTCTTTACACGTCAAAGTGATCATCAAATTTATGTCCATAGCCCACATCTGTTTTCCATATTACTCTAGTGCGGTAACTAAACTCATGACATGATGTCTTGATGCTGTCTTGTGAGTGAACAGCAGGCCCTTATACTGAGTAAGAGTATTATTATTTCAGACAAATGATTTATCGACATCGTTTGACACTTTCCTTCTCCTACATTTGTATGAGTCTCAACAGAGTATTGTTGAGTAGCAAGAGAGCCATGCACGCACGTGTGTGTGTGTGTGCGCACGCATCAGCGATGGTGGCGTGTGCGTAAGCGCAGATGGCTGCTGTATGAAATATAGATGTAGCTGTGTGGGGCGGCCACAGGAAACTGCCGTGATAGGGAGTATTGGGAAGGCGAGGTCACATCAGTCACGAGACGACGCTCCTGCACTTAACCAGGGGCTGTAGTCACGAAAGCTTCCATCTCCATCTTGCTATCCATCTCCATCCCTTTGGATGCCTCATGTCTTAATTCAGCTCTTTCACTTAAAGAGATTTTGTAAAGGCACAAATCAATACAGTTAGCGTCCATTGTCTCTATAAGTGGCCTTGTACTTAGCTGGTCGAACACGCACTCAAGATATCTAATGAATGGTTGTATGAGATTGTTCTTAGTAGACATTGCATTAATAATGTTGCGTTATAGATGCATGCAGATAATACTTGTTGTACTAGTTGTTATGGATAGCACCAACTCGCAGTATCTGAAGAAGACGTCTTTGAACGCAATGTCTTTGTACTCAAAAGCAATTGTCTTAAAAGTTTAGCCAATGCTCAACTTGAGACATTAAGGACTTACTTTTCATACTTTACATTGAATGATCCCATTGTGTTGTTTGTATGTGTGTGTAGTTGCTCCAGACATCCAGGTGCTGGGCTATGACGGCAACTGGTATGTTGGCAGGGAGAACGTACAACTGCAGTGTCAAGCCAAAGCCAACCCACCCGCCCAGCACTTCAGATGGATCAGGTGTGTAAGCACTACTCTCACAATACTCTGGAACGGGTTCAAGAGCTGTTGCCAAGCCCTGCATCCGGAAGCCATCTCAAACAGCAGATGCTCACTACAACTCTACACCAATCACTGTGTGTTGAACTGTCAGGTTAACTATGCAAATGAACCCGTTGCTTGTCATTTCACGAGTGAATGCTCAAGGTAGCAAACATTGTACGAGTTCAAAGCAAGTCTGTTCTCTGGGAGTAATTCTTTTGAAATTTCATCATGATTGGTCGCTCATTTGGAAGATTGCACATCATGTGAGATTGAACATTATTCATTGTGGTTGGATCTGTCTCAAGCAATAATATACTATCAGTCAAAAATTTGGATGCATCTACTCATTTTGTTAGAATAACGGAGAAGCCATGAAAACAATGAAGTTACACCCATGAAGTTACAGTATTGAATTTGTTGAATTCAGACGTTAAGGTCATAAGAATCACATTTTGGAAAAGACTTCTCTTTTACAAGGAACTTCCTTTAGGAACTGCGATTAATCATTTGACAGCCCTAATTGTATCGACTCGTAAGCTGAATATATAGATCTTCTCCACAAAAAGGTCTACATTTTGTGCACGCTTTCTTCCGCTCTAGTTCCTTGAACTACTCTAGCATACTTTTGAAATTTGGCAGTGTGATAATGCAGCTATTGTTAGCTCTTGTATGGCAAATTTCTTACAACATTCCTTATTGGTAAGAAGCTTTTGATAAAGGTTTCTTCTAATAACTACATTTAAAACTAAATTGAGTCTGGTGTCCAAACCTTTCACTGCCACTTTAGGTTAGATTCGAATATTTTAATGCTGTATAATTTGTTAATTGTGTGTGTTTTAGGTTGGATGGAGACATGCCAGAGGGAGCAGGGGTGCTCAATAACTCGTTGGTCTTTACAAAACCCCTGCAGAAAAACGATTCGGGGGTTTACAGGTGCGAGGTTGCAAACGACATCGGTCTCCAAAGTCGAGACATCAGAATACGAATTCAGGGTGAGTGAAACTCAACCATCTTAACTCTTCGGGTGTGTTTGTCATGTTAAGATGGAGAAATCAGACGTTCCTGAGGTGAATTTTCTCTGGAATCCACTCGACTCATTACTCTTAAGAGCTCATCAGCGCTCTGATCATTTCTCAGCAGCAGACATCAACCCTCCATTATAACATTTCACTTTCACATCCTAAAAGTTTTATAGTTCCATAAACTGATCATTGAGTTTCACTGTCCGCAATCACACTTCATGGTATTTACCTCCAATCACTTTCATGTGAACATTAAACATCAAATCCTTAAATTAGTTTTTTTGGAGCCTCTCTCTCTCTCTCTCTCTCTCTCTCTCACTCACTCACTCTCACTCTCACTCTCACACACCATCAGACTGTCACACAATTATACAAGGGCTAGAAAAGCAAGCAAAAGCAACCTTGACTCAGAGATGTCCTAGATTCATGAAACATTCACCAGCTCTTTTCAGCCACCATTAATTATGTATTTCTCTCTTTATGCTCGCCCACCTCCAAAGATTTGACATCTGCGTGCATGAAGCTGTGTGTCTCTTCAATATAAAATTCCCTTTGCGTCATCCGTTAGAATCGTGAGCTTTCTACTAGAATGCCTATTGTGAAATTTTTTGCGTTCTGATGAACTGACTGTGCCTTTGTGTTGGTTTGTGGGCGTTCAAGTGTGTGCGTGTCTTTATGCTGTGTTGTCTCTGAACTTTATGCATGACTATAGATAGGCTGCACCTGTACTGCATGTTAAACGTGTCACCACTACCTTTGTGGTCGCAATTCAATGCACAAACTGATCAACCGCTTTTCACTTTGCATGTTTGGTACAGTGTATGAGCGCACATGGGATACACACAGTTTGTACTGTACGTATACAGAAGAACTGCGTCATGTTTTAGACTAAAGTCCTGTTTACACTGACAGCAATAGCGACCAAGTCCATCACTAGTTGAATTGCCCTTTGTTTTAACAGCATTACTGGACTATCTGTTCTGCAGCCAATAAAATGTTTGGTTCCGCTAGTGTAGAAATTACAATATTAACATAGCCTATATCTTCTGTAACTTAAAAGAGGAGATTAAAATGTCTGACTGTGTGATATTGTAAGCGAACTAAGGCAAGATTTAGAATTACTTTGAGCTATTTTCAATGTATGATTTGTCTATGCACACATACGGCATGTAATAAAAAAACATGTACTACTACTGTAGAATCAATGTCAGAAATTGAAGTTCATCTTCTGCGTGATGTGATGAATTACGCCTTGCAGGGAATTTTTTTTACTGTATATAAATCACAGCGAGTTGTTATTTTTAGCAGCAGGAAAACTGTTAGTAAAAACATGTCATTCTATTTCGACAAGTAATCAATCTCATTTGTTTTAAGATTTTTTTTAAGCTAAAGGCCCATTACACATCCCACAATTTACATCATCACATACAATGGCATGGACGTCTACTGTTGACCTGACGACCTCAAGCGACTTTAAAATTGCTGTCAGTGTGAATGGGTCTTAAGGGAGTAGCAGAGAGAAAGAACATGGCCGTGAAGGTCAGAAAACCTCTACGTCTTGTTCTCTTCCACTCTGGACATTGACATGCAGAGGCTGGAAGCTCTACAGTTTATTGATTGAAATAAATCATTCTTTAACCCGCCAAGCTGAATTGAATAAATTAAAATAAATTGTCGTAATGCATGTCCTTGTGCTTTTAATAAAATGTAATCTGGATTTCACACATGCGGTTTAACATGTAACACAAGCGTTATAATATAGTAATGGGAATATCGTGGGAGCACAGACAAGATTTCTAAGAACCTTTTCTGTATCGCACATGCTGCCAAAGTAATGAATGGGAAGTTTACTTTTTCATCAGCTATGACTATTCTTTCTCACATACATAAACATTCTCACCAGATACAGATTCATCCAAATTACCTTTGGTCAAAATACTGTCCAGGAATGCAAAACATGCTACATTATTCATTCCAGCGAGGATGAGCAAATGAGTCCCTACTTTAACCGGAGCGCTTGAACCGCGCGACCCCTTAAAGAGCCTGATCTCACGCACTGCACTCAAAACATGCACACACATCACAGCAAGCCAAATAGCTCACCATGAACAGGACACACGGTAATGGGATAATTTGACTTTCAGCCACCAAGCCTCCTCTCGTGAGAACACTGCTTGCATAGTCGAGATGCATGCCCCAGAATGCACTGCAACACCACGCTCTGCTCCCTAACACAATCGAGAGATCAATGCATGATAATGCTGTTAAAGCTGGTGTAAAATCTTTGAGCACCAATGGAAGTCATTGTAACAGTTAAGATGTAGTAGTCACCCAATCTTCAGGTATTATTGATATCTGTTCCCTCCCCTCCCCTGGTAGCATGGAACCTTTCCCTGACCTCTCTCCTCCATTTTTGTTCATTCTCATCACTTTGCTGTTTGGTCATCCGTACTCCTCTCTCAGCTAACACTAGGTTGCTCCCTAGCTTTCATTGTTGAAGTATATTTTAATGTTGGAATGTGTGGTGTTAGCTGGAGATGTTAGTATGTAGGTTCTTTTGAATCCCTTATCATGAAGCTCGTGGAAGCGAAACATCTCACCCAACTCTTATTTCCATGTTTTGTGTTTTAGTCGACTTTTGCTCTGGACAACAGTTTCAGGTTTTTACTCATTTACAAACAAGGTTTACAGGTAGCTACACTAAATGGCCAAATGTATGTTGACACTCAAGCAGCACACTTAATACATGCTTTTTTAATATTGGCATCTACTTAAAACAACTGGCATTAATGGGCCGTTGTTCCTAGAGCACCTTTGCTGCCATAACAGACTTTCCACCTGAAGTTGGAATGTGGCCGCAAAGGTTTGCTTCCATTTACTGTAGACTTTAACATCAGTGAATGTCGGGCAATGGGGCCCTGCTCAATTCATCCCAGTAGACTTTGGGTCTGGGTTATGTGGCCGTCAGTCACCAGACTCTGTAGCCATTTCTTTATGGCCCTGACGGCCATTTTCTACTCCAGCATGACTCCCCCTGTGCATGTTCATGCTGGAACAAAAACAGGGTCCTATTCTACTGTTAATGTTTGTCTAAGGAGATTTCATGGCTGTATGCTTGGTTTTATGCACCTATGAGTAATGGGCGACGCTGAAATAACCAAACCCGTTAATTAGAACAAGGTGTCCATATTCTTTGACCATATAGTGTATATTGTTGCAAAAGAAAATTGTAAAACCTAAGCAAAAACTTGGAACTGTCTAATCCACAGCAATAGAAATATAGTCCAGTTATTTGTGCTAGCTGTCATGCTAGCAAATATTACAACTTTTGAAGCAAAATCATGACCATTAATGATATACTGATGTAGTTGGCATTGACATTATCTACTTTTCTTTGTGTGTTCATTCCTTCCTCCTGCCCCTCCCTCTTGCCTTTCCTTCCTTCCCTCCATTAGATCCTCCCTCAACCACAACCATGCCCCCCACCACCCCTGTCCGCCTCCTAACCGCAGACATCTCTGCCACTGGGCCCGGTAATAAGCAACGAGCGCTCATCACCTCTCCGACCTTGGCACCTCTGCCGGAGGGGAGCCTGGGCACCATTGTGGGTGGGGCAGTGGGTGGAGCCCTCTTCCTCCTGTTGCTGCTAGTTCTGGCCGGAGTTTATTACCAGCGCCAGCGGCGGACATTCCGCGGCGACTACTACACGAAGCAGTATCACGGGCCCTCCGACATGCAGAAGGCTCCCCAGCCGCATGAGCTACAGCAAGTCTACAACAAAGGCAGTCCGGATACAAAGCCCAAATCCAATCAGGATAATGGCACCATCTACCCAGACAAGGATCGAGAAGAATGGGGGGATTTCGACCGAGAGAGATCGCCTAATGGACGCAGCAGAGCACTAAGGGAAGCGGGCACTCATCTCAACCATCAAAACCATCACGAGCGTGAGCACAACAGCCATCAGCAAAGTTTCAGTCCCTCTTACCACAACCAGAGGAGCTTGCTGCAGCCGGAGCCCCGCAGGTATCCCGCGCCGCAAGTCATGAGCAACGGCTCACCCTACCTGCCGGAGGACTGCTACGACAACGATTACGTGTCACACACGGACGGCTCCATGATCTCACGCAGAGAGTGGTATGTCTAACCAGAATGAGCAGGAAAAGACTGCGTATACACTTAGGAAATGCTTCAAACTGCAAAAACAACGCAAAGACTGCAAAGTTACAGTATGTAAGAAAACAAATAGGAAATGTACTCTCGCACCTTTTCTAGTAGGTTACGAGCCCGATTCGTAGTGGGTTTTTTTGTACATTAGCCTAATCCTTAGTTAACTGTTTGTAGTTTGTTCAAAGGATGTTTTGGGACCAAGAGGCTGTGTATTCCTTTGTTACGAAGGAGATGGTCAGTCAACAAGATCTGACTTATGTATAACATGTAAACCTGTGCAGGTTTGAGTTCAGGTGCGATTTAAGTTGGGTTGCCAAATCATTAACAAATAAATCTCCTCTATTGAGGTGCACAGTAAAGGTGCACTGTGATCTTTAAAAAAAAAGATGATTTAATAAAAATATATATTATTTAATAAAAAAATGTTATTATTGACAAAATGTAAAAGTGTTCACATGTCGATAAGTGTTTTAGCTTAGCGCTAAGAGTTTCTGTGAGTCACGTGAACTTTCACCAATGCTGTCACTCCAAGAGGCAGAAATTAGCTCCTGTCAACAGCCAGGCGGTTTCCATGGCAACCTTTAATTCTCTACTGGCATTCGGAGTTTGAGTGCTGTTGGGTGGAGCCAGACAGTGAGACAGCGCAGGGTTTGATAAAACCCGGTGGGAGAGCGAGAAAACCGACAGAATCATTACCGAAAAGGGACGACTGTAATTGTCAATTCAGTACCATTTGCATAAATGCATCACTGTATTAAGTCTGAATTTCTGGTGCACGTCTGCTAATAGAGATGGTTGAAAAACATCCTGCAAATTCAAAACTACTGCCATTGTTTCTCAGATTATATATTTAAAGCTTGTCCCATATAAATGTAGCTCTCTATCTGGCTTCACCTCGCAGACCATCACTGCCCAGTGTTCAGACCCTCCTGTATTCAGCAGCTGTTGATTTATTGGTCCAGTACGCATTACGTCACAGATAAGCTTCTGTGCCTGTCTCTTGTGGTTTTGTGTGTATATTAGCGTGAGAGTTTTCTATGTGCCTGTTTATCTGTGCCTGTATGCAATCCACTCCTGTAAATGCAGCCTGCTGCTGTTAACCTACAGTGTTTCGAATCAGCCCGTGAAATCTGAGGTCTGATATCGTTGCTTCAGAACACACTCCGACGATAGCCAAACACAACTTGTTTTTGATCATAAAGTTTATAGTGTTGGCTGGATCATAATAAGTTAGTAATATGGTTGGCTTCAGGATAAAGCATCTGGAGATTATATTGTAGTGCCTTACAATGATTGTGCGCTCTGTACGCGTTACAGCGAGCACATAAGTTATGAACGAGCGGGTGATGTTTTCTGAAGTTACGAATGTGTCATTTTCAGAAGTATGTGTGTAGCTCTGAGGCATTGAACGGTCAGGTTGGGTGATCCTGAGGACGTCTTGTATTTTTTTCTCTTGCTTTTACCGCTTTAGAAGGTCTTTTTGTTTTGTTGTATGATATTTTCTCAGAGATTATCAGACAAAAACGAATTGTTTTGCTCTCATATGACGTGTGACACTTGAGTCACAGTGCACATCAAAGAGTTGTAATAAAAGGAAAGTAAAACTATCACTTCAAATATCTATGTGTACAGGTTTGGACATTGTAGAGTTAAATAAACAAGGTTATATGTATATATGCAGGTATTTGGGAGAGCCTTGTTTTTGTTTGAATTTATTGTTCCTACATAAGCCTAAAAGAGATGACTGCTATAGGGAATGTCTGTGGAACGCACTAAAAAATCCCACCACTTCACAGGTCAAGATGAGGCTCAGTTTCTTTGATCACTCTTTGCTTCTTCAGAACGTTTTGTTCACTTTTTTGTTTTACAAAGAGCTACTGTTGAAAAAATGTTCTCAAAGAAATGTATTTGCAATGTATAAATGATTCTGAGCATTATTTTGTAAAATCAACTTTTGGGATACGTTTTGTTTTGAAATAAAGCACCTTTTTTCTGTGACCTGCTTCTGTTTTAGAAGTTTGCTTAAATCAGCTTTGTGTTGGTTGGAAGAGTGTGTCGAAGTCTTGGGTGTGACTGGTTGCTTCAGCTGCAGAACTCTTCCCTGTGGGGGTCTCCTCAGCTTCCCTGGAGGGCTTGAAGGATATATTCCTCACGCCCTCTTTTCCTTTGCTGTGGTTAACATTTCATCTCAGAAGATCTCTCATGCACAGAGGCTCATTTTCATGCATATTTTGTGGGAAAGCCTGTGACTAAAAGCTTCCTGTGGATGGGGGCTAAACTTCCTCTCAGTCTTACCTAGGATAGCCCTAAAGTGCAGGGATTACGGGATGGTTGATCCTTATGTTTGCACTGCTGTTCTGTCGATCAGCATGAGAGGAGATGAGCACAGCAGTGAGAATAAATGGTGTTTGAGCGGGCTTTGTTTCATAGCGTTTGCTAATCTGGTGTCCTGTTCCATCAGCTGGTAGTGGAAAAGGCATCAGAAATCCCCAGGTGCAGGAAACACACAAGGTGATAAAATGTATACATTACATGCACATCTTTTTGATGAAAGTGTCCACCTATAATGTTTTTTTATTCTGATTCTCAGTGTCCATAATGATGTGTTTTTCTCAGACATGCCTATGTTGAAAACAACACAAGAGACTAGAGGTAAAATGGTTACATTAAGGCCTTTAAATTGGATTAATTGTTCATTCATTTTTTGTTTTTTTTACATTTTTATACCAAGTAAATAAAAATATACAATTGCTGAAAATAAATTAAACCATATATTAAATTGGCTTTATTTATTTTTATATTTTAAAGGCGGGTGTCCGATTTCTCTTAGCCGTTGTTGATGTTCAAATCACCAAAACAAACACACCCCTACCCCCATCTTTCGCTTTCGTCAGCGCTCTGCTCGGCTAATGTCCGTCCTGTGCACTGTGCACCTTACTGCTGATTGGCTACATGGTTGTTTTGGTACTCGGCCCGACTCGGTTGTCTAAAGCGTAATTCGGAATCGGTTACCCTGCCTTTAAGGGTTCATGGTTTTGTTTATTTTTAGCAATTGTATATTTTTATTTATTTATATATGTTGCTTAGGTAACATTTCTCATTTTCAGTTTAAACTTTCATAGTTTTGGTTTTAGATAGTAATAATCCTGCCACACACTTTAGGTTATACTTAATATTCAGATTATAAGAGCACAGTCATTTTATTATGGGCAATGACATCATTCTTTATTATCACCATTTCTACAAAATCTCTGAGGAGCAGCATCACCTGTTTTCCCTCCCTATTCTGAAAGCGCCTCTGATTGGTTAAATTAGTCCGGTAGAATGGTTTTGTTTGCCATAGTCCCCTTCCAGGCCATTGATACCGTCCCCATGGCAACAGGCTCTTCTCAGCCTCATGACAGAGCTTGTTCTCATGAGAGATACCTGTGCCTGCTCACAGAGAGAAGGGACGGGGGGGCTAGAGAGTGGATGAAAGAGGGTAATTCAGCAGAAATGGGACAGGAAGAGAATGGGAGGAGCCTGACTGTGGAACAAGGTTAAAAGGAGAGCAATGAAAACGCAAGCTTGATGGTGCCATTGTAAATTCCCGCTATAAAAGATGGTCACTTTAAATGGCTGTGATTTGTCATTGTGACCACAATGTTATTTCTTCTGTCCAGAGAGAATCTGTCATTGTGATCATTGGATTTTTCTGTTGAAAATTTTGTCATTGGTGTCTCTGCACTTTCTCACCCAGATATCAGTCTTTTATGAGATATTTTTCCAGTAATACATCACGGTGGTCATGAAATCATTCCCTCAATGGTAGGTTGTTATTAAATGTGCAGTGTTCCATTTTACAGAGTCTCGCATTCATCAAAAATGTATAGGAGTTCTGGTAAGTGTGTGTGTGCTTTATTATATCACAAGACACGGTTACACTCGGTGGGGTGCATAAATATGTAACCACATACTGTACACTTGAGATATTAATGGGCCTCTAGTTGGTTCTGAATATATCATGTTAACTATGTGATCTTCCCTAAAAGACTAATCTTCTCTCAAAGACTGTTTTCTACATTTCCTCGCTCCATGGACTCGCTTTTATTCCAAAAATCCCAGATTACCCGTGGATAAATGTAGTTTCGTCATCCTTACCTCTAAAGGGAAATCTGCAACCGTGCCACACTTAAATGTTTATGATCTCATAATGTTTTTGTATGTTAACCATTTTTTTTCCAGTGTGTTGTTTTTTTCTCTCTGCAATTTATTTATTTAGATTAGAATGTGAATTGGAGATGTCAATCAAATGCTCTTTGTAATGTTTTTTTTTTTTACAATAGAGTATTTTGGGTTTCCGCCAAACACAGATGAATTATAGGACACTAGACCACCCAGATTCAGATTCCTCTCTCCAAATGTGCACACGACCCTTCATAAAAATTGGTCACTTTAAACAAAGTAATCCACAACAGAAGATGACCTCTGACACTTGACCTACCTATCTCCCCTCTGTCACTAGGATAATCCTCTGTGGTCTTTCTCTTATCTGGTGACCTCAAAAGAGACATGTTCTATTGAACGACCTTGCCTTCATCACTGAGGCATCATAAACCTTTGACCTTTAAAAGGACAATTCTTAGTCTTACAATCTGTAATTGTGTTTCACAGTAATCAAGACTCATGGGTAGAAAATAGACCGCAGCAACCCTTTCCGCTCCAAGAGAGATAGCCATATTGGAGTGCAGGTAGGGATCTATCAGATGTCAGCCAGCTAAATCAGGCCAGTTTTCCACATGTAACGCTTTCCAGAATGCATTGTGGCACTTCTCCCGCCACCCATCTCCTGTGTTAACAAATGCAGGTTCTCATATGTTAACCCGCCGTGAGTGCTGAATGATGTTACAAGGTGTCCATGTCCATACTGACAAAACAATGATACGGGGGTCAAAGAGAGATACCTAATCCCTAATCATGTTTAAAAATGCTCAAACACCTGAACCAGCTTTTGTGTCAACAACTAAATGTGAACCTTACTTAATCCTCCATTGCTCTGGGATCATCCGTGCATTTCTCCAAAAAACTTTAAATCTGCTCAACAAACATTGCGAGAACTGTTGGCAGTCTTCAATGAATATGCTTCACCTCTGGGGTCACCTGTGAAAGGTCTTAATTCCTGTGAGGTTAAATTGAGCTTCTAAAAGCCTCTTGAATAATGACGGTTTTAAAAAAGTGCACTTTAGCAGGACTAAACCCATACACAATTTAAATCCTTTCTGCCGAAGAGCAAACAACACCTTTTAGAAGATGTTTGTGATGGTCCATAAGAAGACTTGGCTCAAAACTAAACTCTACTCAGAGAACCTTTAAGTTTGTTGACATCAAATTCACCTTGTAATGTTTGTAATCTCTTCATGACATATAAAGTACCAGACAATTAATCATAGAAATTGTGACATGAAAATTCACAGTAAATAAAGCAAAATGCTTATGGCTTTTTTAAGTATGTGCTCTGTTATGAATGTTGTACTGGCGAGTGATCAGTTTTAACTAGGGATGTAACGGTATTGTAAATATCGAAGTATCGAGAAAGCAAATCTTGTCGATATTATCGTGGTCGCATGACGATAGATCTTTCAGGCAAAGTGTAGTTTTTTCAACCGAATGGAGCGAGTTGAGGGTAGCGGGAACTACAATTCCCATCAACCCATGCGTGCCCATCATCCTCTGCGCTCTGCTGCCGCCCGCTATCAAGTTGAGCGAAAATGGCGGATGCCGCTAGTGGCATAGAAACGGATTTACAAATTGTTGAAGCTAAAGCGAATTATAAATCGGATGTGTGGAAGCATTTCGGTTTTCCCGTGACAAGAAACGAGAAAGGATAAAAGGTGACGGACAGACAAAAAACAATAATTATTATGCAGACACTGCCAGACTGGGTGAAGTACAATTCGGGGAATACGACTAATATGAAGAGCCATTTGTTACATCATCACCCCGAAAAGTTTCATGAAGATACGAGGAGCAAAAAAATATATAGCTAGCAGTGAGTGAAGCATTGAATGAGGTGAGTACCTGACTGTGAGTTGTTAAAAGTTGACAAACAACTCAAACTTTTTTCATGTTAATTTTTTCATGTTTCATGTTCTCAACATTTTTATGTTATTAATTTTTATGTTATTATGTTAGTTCCTGTTTCTTACTGACTTTACTGTTCTTTGCACTTTAAAATTACCTAATCTAAAAATAATAAATGTGATCTTTGTTCAGTCATTGTTTAATAAACACTTATGCCACATTTTTCCAAGTCTTCATTTGTTTTTGTTTTTTTCCCGCAGAAAATAAAATAAATACCGTACCGTAGTCTTCATATCGAGGTACTGCCGTATCGTGAAATTCTGATACCGTTACATCCCTAGTTTTAACCCATCCTGAACAGAACTGTAAAGGGGTCTTAAGACTCACTGTGGGGGGAACATCTGTGGTATTAACTGCCAGACGGCAGAATGATGACTTCTCCCCTGCCCCCCTCCAAACCCTGATACCGTCCCTCACCATTGTTCTCGTACACTGAACCACATATAATCCCAAATGAAGTTAAACCTCCAGAAAACATCTACGGTGTGGAGGTAAATAGAGAGAATGGATGGTAAACTGTGATAATAATTGTGGAGTGGAGGGTAGCAAGGGGCTTTATTCAGAAAACATTGAGATTAATTATAAGGAATGTACCCAGTTCTTAAAAGACACCATGTGACCCTGATGTGAACTTGCATTTTGTGCAAAAACTGAAAAGATGTATATGCAAGTGCGCATTGTAAGAAATATGGGGCTTTTTTGTAACGCATTAGCTCTCGAATTCGAATTTACCTCTTATTTTCTACCTTCTGAGGCACCAAAAACAGTATACTATGTAGGAGACTTGAATGACAATATTGTGATGTTACAGTAGCAAATCCCCTTAGAAAAAATAAGTATACTTAAAGAACAATTTAAGTAATTATACTAATATCAGTGTACTATTGCAATAATACTTGGTACCCTAATTCGCCCACTTTTTAGTTTATAAATGTATACTTTAAAGTTAGCATGAAATTAAAATGATCATTCTAATTGTTTTGCACAGTGGTGAAGTATTTATCATAAATTATTTATCCGTGCACATATATTTTTTTTTCATTTGCACTTAGATTAGATTTTAGATTTTAGATTCAATTTTTATTGTCATTGCACATGTACGAAGGTACAAGGCAACGAAATGTGACCTCTGCATTTAACCCATCCAGAGAGTAGTGAACACACGTACCCCCGGAGCAGTGGGCAGCTATCACTGCAGCGCCCGGGGAGCAAGGTGCCTTGCTCAAGGGCACCTCAGTTGTTACCCGCCGGCCCTGGGAATCGAACCGGCAACCTTCTGGTCACGAGTCCGACTCTCTAACCATTAGGCCACAACTGCCCCTATTTTTACTTTTAAATGTTTTTAGATTTTTTAGATTCATTTAGATCATCACTTGTATTCTTTAATCAAAAACGTTAACCTCCTCACCCTCTTGAAACGACCTGTCTTCACCTCTGGTCACGAGGAATGGCGCGAGGGCGGGGCGTTCAAATCTTTTTTTTTCATTTCAGAAGTCGTTTACTTCCACAATAGCTACTTCCGTTTCATGCGGACTTTAAGTTTAACAGTTGTAAACTTTGACTACACAACTATATTTCTTGTTTCTAATGCAACACGTGAAATAAATTAATATTTACTAGATCAATACAGTTGTGACATATTTTTAGTTGATGAAAGTGCCCTTTGAATGTACTCTCAGTGAACTACTTCATATTTGTAAGCTTACTTTTAAGTGAATTTAACATCATACTTATGCAGGCGGATTCCTGAACAGGGATTAATACTAGTTCCAGACTAAAATAAATGTTAGAGCTGTCCAAACTGAAAACAACTTGCACTGACATATCTTAAAATACATAAATGCTGTTGTTTTGTCTCAAAATGCACACAAGTAATGGCATGTTTGTAAAAACAACTTAAATGTCCTAATTTAACTATGGCCTAGTCCTGGTTTAAGTATATTCCTGTCCGGGAAACCACCCCATACTAGTTTACTCTTTATATTATATTGTTAGCATATCAATTTTAACATACTGTTTAAAATACCGTATGCAAAACTATGTGAAAAAACTTGAATACTCTACCCAGTTCAGGCTACAGAAACAAGTATACTCTACTTTTGAGTACATCTCAATGAAAAGAACTCTGTACAGTACAGACCAAATATAGCCTACTGTCACTCAAGTATATTTAAGTGTTATTTTAACTATATTACTGAGAAGTACATTAAAAGCAGATTGAAGGTATACAATAATAGTGTGCTATACTAACAGTAAACTACTTTTTTGTAAGGGCCCCTGGGCCTAAATGGTCAAATATAGCTAACTGACTAGTGCTTTATGCCGTATGGACTTGCTGTGCAAAGATCTGCCTCAAACTGGTTGAATCGCCACTGTGCCAAACCGTTTCAGTTCCACGCCAAACCCTTTGCCAATGTTTTCCATCCCATCTCCCATTTATCCACAATCCCCTTCCTGATCTTCAGACATCTTATGATCTTAACCTCATGCTCTCACTGTCTTTATTCCTCCACCGCCAGCTTTCCTCTGCCCTCTCATGAGCCGGACGTGCACTCAGCAGGGCAAATATTTACCGCTTGCTACCCTGTAACGATCACAATTGAGTGACTTTTGAGTGAACATCCTGTTCCGTTCTGCAGAGAGGGCAGAGGTGAGGCAACAGCAACAGCATTGTAGTAATGATTGGGTTCACGGTCATTAAACCTCAGAGAAAACACTCAATAATACCTTTAATTGATTTCTGTAAAACTAAAAATGGGAACTTGAAGGAGGTACAAAATGCTGATTAACAAATAAGGATTTACTGTTTACAGAACTGTAAACGCCGTCATTAGCTACTGAAAATGTATGGTTAAATTACAATTAATGATGCTTTTGTAATTCAGAAATTTAAAACACGTTCTCAATTCAGTTCTGAATGGAGCACAACCCTGTTACAGAGTCATTGTACCACCCTCTTGGCCCAAACGTTTGTTGATCCTCCAAAGGGCAGCACTGTTTGAGCTTAATTCGTTTTAATTAATGAATGTAATCCCATTTCAGAAGACCCGTTGTGTGGATAACAAGCTTGCGATCTCCCAAACCTCTGCTATAGATTCTGGTGAACTTACTAAATTAAGCTGTAAGAGCGTTAAACTCACCGTAAACACCTACGAGAGGAGCCGGTAATGAGAGAGAGAGCAAATGAAAGGGAAAGTTGGAAGAAGTGCAGTAAAGCATAAGAGCACTGCGGGGTAGTAGAGACAGTAACAGCAGGCTTTAAAGCAGGACAGCATGAGGTCCTAATTACAGAGCCTTAGAACCAGCTGACTACAGCTCATCCCTGCCAACTACTGCACAACCCACCCATCCACCTGACCCTCCAAAACAACAAACATCTAGTTCCCATTCAGTATGACTCCTGATTAACAGTTACTCCAGCATTATTTCTGCCAGAACAGAGGATGTACTCGAAAGCGCGCATTGAATCATTACCATTAGTCCAACGTACTGTATGCTGCACGTTTGTATCAAGTTTGCTCGTCACTTCATATAACAACGTCTGGTAGCTAAATAAATAGGTGTAAATGTTTACACAAATGTGAAACAGTCTTGTTTTCGTAAAAAATCTATAAACGTCCTCCTTAAAACAAGATAAATTGGTAACACTTTAGGTAAGGTTGATTTTTTTGTTAGCATTGTTAGCATGTTAGCATTAGCTAACATTAACAATGAGCAATAATGTTTTTTCTATGTCAATACAATTGTTCTTGTTAGTTTTCTGTGAATTAACGGATGTTACAACTTTTGATTTAAAAATTATTCGTAAATGCTGAAATGTAGTAAGATTATTATTAAATGTTTTGTTCATTGCTAAAGTATTGACTTGTGTTTACAAATGCAAACTTTTTATAAAGTGTCATTGATGAGAAGCAAACCGTGTAGGATAACAAGGATTGTTTTGAAAAAAACTGTATATCATCTTATTATACAGTATAATGTTTCTTGTTAAGCATAAATCTAACAAAGTTTAGTATGTAAACAAATCAACCGTATTCAGAGAATATTGAATTAATATTTAATCTTATTATTGCATACTCATTTTATATTGTTTTATTAGTAAGGTTTTTTATTATGAAAAACTGTGGGGGGGCAATTCCAGTGTTATGGATGTGACATTTTTAGTCAAAACTTGAAAAAAAAATCTCAGAGAATGGATTTATAACCAATGTATTGAATCTTCTGTTTAATTATTTTACTAAACCACTGATGATAGAATGCAGACATCAGAAAAATATCAGTATACACAAGTTTTCAATTTTAAAAGACATTCATGTGTTGTGAATGAGACTGATGCAAGTTTTTGAAAGACAACATTTGTGGGATTTCTGTGAATTAAAATGTACAAACCAGAAGCAATCATACCCAACAAATGGAGAAGGGATGGCTCTATAAAGACCACAAAATAGTTATTTTATTTACATCATGTGCTCATTAAGAATATGGACTGTTATGGTTGTGACAATAACACCGAACATGGAAAACGATGCTTTAAAAACACCCAAAAAATGCTTCAAAAACTTTAAGAGACTTCAATTTAAACCAGCAAATATTTGACATCTGATCTGTCTGTATTATGAAAACCTTTGGTAAAAACTAGTTTTTCATCTTAAGGTTGACATTTGCATTTTCCTGAGGTTCTTTTTTACTCTACCCACTATGGTTAAATTGGATCTTTAGTCATTTTAACTGGTCTGTTTGCTTTTCTGTTTTCGTCTTCTGCAATTTGCATTGCTGTCACATGCTATAATGTATATGCACATAATTGCTAGTTACTGTGATTTGCTGTTTTATACCCTTGATTATAATTTATTGCATTTAGTCTCTTTTTGCCAAGATGAGCAGTGTTTCTCCTGACAGGCTGAAAATAATTATGGTGGAACTTGATGTACCTCCAATATCACTGGCTATGTTTATATATTAATTAGCTCTCATATTTCTTGCCTTACTGTGTTGTACCTTTCAGAAATGTCTCAAAAGCAGATGACCTCCTCCATGGCGATCGCTGGGGCTGTGATGGGGGCGGTGCTGGCACTCTTCCTCATCACTGTTTTCACCATCGTCCTCCTCACAGCACGCAAGGCCCCCCCACCCACATACACGGATAAAGTGTGAGTAATGCGGCATCTTCACCTACTGTACTGTAGATTTGTATGCATATCTAACAACGTGCAGAATGTGTTACTTTAACATAAATTAAAGCAGCATTTTTCACAGTATTCTGATTTTGATATTATGAAACATGGAAAAAAACAACAGATTATTTTTAATCTTTGAGCAGATGAGCAGACATTTGATTGATTTAGGCAACGTTTTACTGATACATGTGATGCTGCAGTAGGCATTTGAGATATTTCCCTCTCCGTGTCACCTGCTTTTCAACACGTAGACCTTCAGTGTGTTGGACAGCTGGGGCAGGACATGAGCACTTACCTGGTGAATTATTGAATCATTAACTTGCTTCTTCAGCAACTTCCTGACTGTCCTTTGGACCCAGACTGACAGAATAAAACATTACCATTACTACCCTTGGTTTAGTGACCTTACAAAACCATTTCCAGTCAAAGTTTGTAAGGTCACAGAAGGCCTAACACATCAAACATTACATCAAACTAATTTTGTACTTATCAATAGCTTTATGTGAACGGCTGGCAAAGAGAGAACCAGAACGTTGCTTTGAACTTACATGACGATACAGGCTGGTTAGTGCTGTTTGGTGCAGAAAGTCAGCATGGTGATGATGTTTGACATGGCGAATGTGATTTTTTTTCATATTGTGATGTATTGTGAAGAAAAATAGCTTTTAGAATTAGCGAAAATGTAGGTTTGGACTTTTTGTCCTTTGAGAGGTGATTAGATCATTGAGACATTGTAAGCCTGGCCATTGGACAGTCAAAATAGTCCCGCCCCTACGCCGAGACAGAAAAGAGATTGAGGTTATTGTTTTTGATTATGAGGGCATATGAATAAAGCAAAAAGAAGTTTTGACTTCATGGTGACTTTAAAATAATTCAGAAACATGGTAGGGATGCATCAGACATGCCACAATTTCTTGCTAAAGATCAGCAGCCAAAACACAACATGAAACATTAAAAAAAAGAAATTGAGCAAGGAGTCAATCTTTACAACAGTCTTCTGAGGAAATATAGTAAACTACACATTTACCTACCTAAAGTATAAGGATATCATGACGTACATTACAATGCTCTTCAGCTCTGCCCGGGTCACCTGTTGCCCCATCAGAATGAGGCATTTCACACTACAGCGCGTCTTTATGACTTAATATTTGATAAACTGCCCTAGCTGTAATAGATGTTGTCTGGTCAATGATTACCGAGTGCAGATGTGAATGTTCCACATTATCAGGAGCCACATCAGATAATGTGCTTTTGTTTTTCAGGTCTCTAGAAAGGCAACTGAATGTCAACAGAGACAGAGTCTTGCCACAGCTGTGTGTTTGCTTGTACAGTACACAGAAACTATCACATTGTTTCAAAAAGTTGTGCGCAAAGGAGATCTGGCTTTGTTTCCAAGCATGTTGATTTTCAGATCTTTTTATCTCTTGGTGTCATAGTTGCTTTGTTTTCCTGTCAGTCCGAGAACTTCTCTATGAGAACGTCTCATTTCAAGCATCCCGAAGGCCTCTGTTTTCTCACAGCCATCAACAGACAGGTCACAGGGCTTCATACAATACTCGGCTCCTACACTCCATAAGGCTCCATAAGGGCATACAGTTTTGATTCTGTGAGGGATGAATAAGATTGATTGTGTGTCATAGGTTATTTGTGTTGGACAACCAAAATTTGGGACATTCTGCCTCCTGCTTCTTTACAAAAGACCTACACGTAGTATAAAAATACAAGAATGTAAATAGTTAAACTAACATAGCCAAAAAATTTGTTTCTTGGTGACAGATGTAGTTCTCATGAGGATGAGGTCACAATTCAGCCTTGCATGTTCACAGGGGAAATTGAATTGAGAAACAAGGGAAATGCAGCACACAAATGACGCTTAACGTTTGGCTGCTCTCAAACCAAATGTCTGGCCTCCATATGAGTTGTGGACCTTGAAATTTGGCTCCAAATTTTCTCATAATTTACATCATGCAGTGTCTTCTGTAATATGAGATGAGCTAGTTACACAGTAACAGTCTAGCTCACTATGAAAACATTATCTTACAAAGATTTGTTTTCCTAAACATCCTCAAAATAGGATAAGTTTGCTTAAGAAGATTAAACTTGTTTTCAGAGAATATGTTGAGGTTAGTTTTCTTTTTTTTCAAATAGGGTAGGAAGAATCTTATACAGTATTTCTTCTGAAGTAAATTTTTCTTGTTTTAAGGATGCTTGGATATTGACAGAACATTGCAGATTTGTTGACTGCTATTTATTGCTTGTGTTCTGCTGTGCCATCTTTATCAACATCATCTGTCTTAAAATGAACAATTTCGTCTCCATCCCTCAAATTTCTTGACAGAGCCGCCAGAAGCATCTCGTTCAGAATAAGTGTGAGAGACGCTCTTATCTCTTATCTGTTTCGACTGATCCCAGTTCAGCCTTCTTGCTCTTGGCTTGGCTTATACCGTGGCATACTGAATGCAGATCAGTGAGGCAGGACAGCTGGGTTTGAGCTGATGGATGAAGCTGCCACTGCGCTAGATACAGCGGGGACTGTGAAAGAGATAAGCAGCATTGAGACACTGACACACTAGGCTGACACAGAAATGAAAGAAAAAAGTCTTGATGTTTGGATTTCATGAGAGGTGCTCTGGTTGTCAGGATTAAAAGAGAAAATGCTGCTTCTTTGAATGCCTCAGTATGCTTGTGAAGAAAGGTTTAGCCATTTGGCAGATTTAAAAGCTCCCATCTTTCCACAATTTTCCCGAACCAGGGTGATTTTGTGTCGTGATTGTGTGGCATTATCATCTGCCCTTGAATTTAACCTTCACAGCATTTAAAATGCATTATTATAGCTCAAGGTCTTCGCTAAAAATCGTTTAGACGATCGGAAAATGTTCAAGGATGGGTGAGGAGGAAAAAACTATCCTTCAGGTTCACATGACTGCATTTAATAAGAGGAAATCATTTTGTTGCATTTTGTTGCGTGCAGTTCACTTAAAACGTTAAAAATATACGTTTATCTAAGCCATCTGTGTAGGGACTATTTATGTTGGCATTCACTAAAACTGGGCTCAGCATGTTTGCACGAGACTGGTTGGGGAGAGTAAATGTTGAAATTAAAATTGTGCTGCTTAGATGCATAATGGTTACGTTATGAATACAACGTTTATTTAATGAGTAATTAAAGGAGCACTGTGAGGATTTTAGCAGCATCTAGCGGTAGAGGTTGTAAATTGCAACCAGTGGCTCACTCCACCCCCCATCCTCCTCCCTTTCGAAGCACTACGGCGGCTCTCACAGGACAAAGATGTCGTCTCGTTTTTTGCTTCTTTGACAAAGGAGATAACGTATGTATGAAACACGCACTGTAGAGCAGTTTGTACTTTTAGGGCTAGTACCTACTAATGCATGTAGTTGAGACAACAATTGTGTTTAAAAAAAAACTAATTTTAAACATATGGAACCACTGATCACAATGTGATTCAGTCAAAGAGTTATTTCTCATTCATATTCCTACATTTATGTAAAGTCCAAAATGTTGGCCCTTCTTCAGTCATTTTGGACATCCAGGTGGATCCATTGAGAGTACCCAGGCCTGTCTGTGACCTCATTCCACAAATGCACTTGCCGTTTCCTCTCCAGACCATTGATAAAATGTATTGCTTTCAATCCTTTATTTCAACCATAACTTTTCATGGGAAATGCTAATGTTAGTCCATATAGACTTAATGAGTCATAAAGCACTGTTGTACACTTTTCCATCTCCGCCCTGTTTAGACCATGTAGGAAGAGCAGGGGACACATTAGACAGACTAATAGTCCATTGAAAATCAATTACACAAAACATTGGACTACTAATGTTTAGATATTAACGTCCTCAGGAAGTGGAAAAACAAAAGTCACAAAGCTGATGGCTTTAAGAACCGAGAGCTGTGGGAGCTTTCGGATGAAAATGCAAACCAAGCCTAAAAGATGAGTCCAAATCAACTTTATTTTAACAGCTTGCACCCATTTGGTCACTGACCCTTAAGGCACTTTCTGGACTAGCATCTTAGCACACACAGCAGTATCTAAATCCAGGGAGCAGGGAGATGTATCTTGTCACTCTAAGCATTCTGGGAATTCAAGGTCAGGGTAGGGCAAACCTTGGGATCTGTCAAAGCCTGGGGCTAGCAAATAGAAGCTCAATAGGTATTAGCACCAGGGGCCAATGCATTAGAAATGTGAGACCACCCCTCTTAAATGTACTCGCGTCAAAACTCATTCATCTCAAAGTAGAAAGTGCAGAGCCATCTAAATAAAATAGTTGGAGCAAAGAAGAGAGTATGTAGAGATGGATTTAAAGAGGAGGATTACACTGTGACATGATGGATCAAGGATGACTGAATCAGAAGACATTAAGAGCTAAGTTAAAAGAGGCAGTTTAGTTGCACCTCATTTTAATAGGCTGCTGGGAGATGAGCTTGGGGTATTAGATTCTACACTGTAAAAAAATAGGAACTGTATATTGTATTAATATGATGGAACTTTCCGTATTGAGTTTTTACAGTTGTTTTATCTGTATTTTAACTTTTTTACCGCATTACGTTGTGTTTTTAAATTACCGGAAATGTCCGTTAAATAAATTGATAAAGTACTGGTGAGAATGTTCTGTTTTATCAAGAATTTTTTAAATGTGTTAAAAATGTCAAAGTACAGAAATATACTGAAATTATTTTTCTCTCTGTAACAATAAAAAGTTGATCACATAAAAAAAGAAATATACTGAAAATGTACAAGTCTGCTGTAAAATAACATGAAAACGTGTAATTTTACTTTACGAAAATTTTTATTTGACATTTTTCATGCGCCCCAGTTGTTGCAATATTACTGTTTTTTAATGGGTTTTGGTGTATTACACTTGAAATTATACTACAGTAAATAAGTTTTACCTTAGCCAACTAAATTGTGTTGACCCAACTAAACTAATTTATTTTTATTCAAATTCATTGTGTGTAAAAGCTTTCTTCAATTAAATTTAAATTTCTAACCATACATTTTTGAGTGAAGAAATGGAACAAATTCCATAAAATACAATTTTAGTTTTACTTTTTAAATTTTGCTTTGCATCAATGTCAATTTTTGATTAATATTAAATAAAAGGTGAAGGTCTGACTCTGAAACAAAGTATAAATATAATTTTACAAAAACTAATCAAATTTGAACAGATGACAGTATATTATTAAGTTTGTCCAAAGTATAATATTTTCAGTGTGGAGATCCAGTGTGCTTCCATTTAAGGAGTTAAAAGCAGGTCACACATGAGCTTAACCTCTTTGCACTTATGCAAACGCCATAAATAATTGGTTTTTAATGATAGTAGTTTCATTTATTTATTTATTTATTTATTCATTTATTTATTAGATATTATTTATTATAATGATCTTGCTTGGTCTATAAACACCATGCACTGTGCTGTGTTTTACCTTTCTGTGTTTTTCTTATTTGCTCCTGTAAAGCTGCTTTGGAACAATGCACATTGTGAAAAGCGCTATATAAATAAAATTGAATTGAATTGAATTAATAATAGTTGGTGCTCAATATCAGATTAGAGCTCATTTTATAAGCTTGTATGGTTTTAGCTTGTGATTTATTGAATGCTCGCTGTAAAATGACTCAAAGTAAATATCCTAAAGAGCTGTTGTACATCAATCTCCAGGGAATTGTTAGATTACTATGGATGTGTTTTTAGTGCCTGGTATTAACTCCAGCAATGTACAAACTGAACAATATGATGAAAAGGTCAGTTGTTCATTTTATTTCTAATGTGGATGTTTGACATGAGCTGTATTTATGTAATTTTGCAAACATACATCTCCACCCACATACACATGTAAAGAAATTCCAGACAGGGTCCATTGTGGCCCTGCTGGTGTTTGGGTAAAAGGTCCAGAGGGCATGAGAAACTATGTCTCAGTGAGAGTGCAGGGCATGGAGACGTGGAGGCCACTTCACGTCATGAGTGGCTGGTGATTGAGTCCAAGTGACACCTTGAGAAGTGACTTGAGTCTGTGTGGAAGCTCAGAAACAGATTCTCAGATGCGAGATGACTTCCTACAGATTTCAGAGTTAAAAAATGGTGTGGCTGTATTGAAAATAACAAGATTTCTGTGCTCAAGAAAATCATGCCATGTTAATACTGAGCGACACTGTAAATGCCTCCTTGTTCATGATTTTCTCCCTTTACAGGATTGACCTCCCTCCAACTCACAAGCCCCCTCCTCCATACACAGAGAGGCCTCCCGCCATTCCATTGGCCTCTCAGGCCCCTCAGGTGGCATCATTCTCACAGGTAAACCTTACACAGCTCTGTTTACTCTGCGGGGTTCTCCAGTCTGATTTACTTTCCTACACGGGTGCTTTATAATGGAGCCGTATTTGAAAGATGACTGCTGGCATCTGCTTTATTATTCAAGAAGTGATTATATGTTCACTCTGTCTCTTTTAGCTCTTGTTTGCCAGAATCTATCATTCCTTTTTGTCCAACCCACATTAAATACTGCTGCAACTCGTAAAGAAACTAGGGCTGTAAATTTGATGCAGCTATGTGGTGTGATGAATTATTTTTAAATGTATAATAATGTGTTGAGAAAATGTGTCCCCTGATCCATAATGTGGAATTTTCCGACCATCAGATCAGAGCAACTTAAAGACTATATAGATTCCATATCTGTTTACTTTTGAGTCTAGAGTATATGCTGGTGTTCTCCTAAAAATATTACTAAATATTTTATTAATAAAATTAATTCAAATAAAAATTTTTTGTTATACTGTATGCCGTTGCTCTTTGTCTAAATTGACCAAAGTCAAAATATACAGTTTTGCTGTATGTCAGTGAGAGGTTTCTATTAAATAATATATAAAAAACAAAATTTTGATTTCTAAAGCAACTTGTAATGTCTTTTCAATGCTTTTAATCTCGACTAATCTTTGAATTATCTTCACTTGGGGGCTTTCTCAACAAATAGTATTATTAATTTAATAAATTAACCATCATATACAGTATCAACCATCATTAAACAGCTCTACTAAAAGCCAGATTATTTTTTACATCTATTCATATTAAACATAAACTTATCAGCATCTGGGAGTCACTCTTAATAATACTTGAAAATGATTAAGTACTGTGTTGTCAAAGTTGACAATGATTTTTTAATACTTTTTATATGGACAAAAACCAGTGACAAATATGAAGGGTGACTAATAAAAATGAATTATGACAAAAATCATGGAATATGGAGATACAAGGTTCCAGAAGGACAGCAAAGATTTGCTATAAATGCTATACCTGTATCCGCCACATGCATACAAATATACACAACTCTTCCAGAGAGTTGTTCAGTTCTAGTCTGTTGTGTGTCATCTGTGCCTTGTAGGCTCGTCGGATCGAGAGGCGATATGAGCCGGCCGAACGGGTGCCTGGCAGGCAGGCTCGCCGAGACATCCAGAACCCCACCCACCATTCGCTGACCTATCAGGAGTGGATCTGTCATCAGAACGGAGCAGACCGCGTTTACATCAACCATAGAGAACATTATGTGTGATGGTGCCCTTGTGTCAACTGCAGCGCACTGCCAGCTCCAAAGTTAAAACTGTTTACGAGTATGCTGAGAGCGAAAAATCACCTTGTTTAGAGCACCGCTAAACAGTAATTACAACACTGAGCAATTACTGTTATATACAAGCTCTGTATAATGCGCAATGAAAACTCTGGCAACATGTAGATCTTTATTAGTTTGGCCTGGAACACAATACTGTGCAGTGCTTTAATATGTACAGTAGTCCTACTGTAAAATATAGTGACTTAGATTGAATGTAAAAGGTGAAAAGCAATTTTAGTGTAATGAGTTATTGCCTGGGGCCTAGATTTGTTTTTTACTGTAAAATGTATCTTTTGTTTGTTATCTTAGTTGTCATTTTACTGTACACTCGACCTCATGCGACTGAAACATTTGATTTGTTTGCCTATGACAGATAGCAAGGTCATTTGCCATACGTTTTCTCGTTTTACACTGTGATGTACAGTAGATGTGAATTTTCATACAAAGCACACGCTAAATTTATTTTGTCATTGCTTTTGTGTGTAGCTACTGTATACCAGTACTGTGTAGAAATAAAGTGATTATTCATGATGTATTCACACTCGTATCATTTAAAACATGACTCTTTCATGTGTGAAACACAAAAGAAGATATTTTGAAAAATATCACAGTCGTTTTGTGTCCATACAAGGGAAGTCAATGGGGGCCAATGTTGTTCCAAACTTCTTATTTTGTGTTCTGCAGATGAAAGTCATAGAGGTTTGGAATGACACTGTGAATAAATGATGAGTGATCGATGACTGAATTTTCAATTTTTCACTTTATTTCATTCATCTTAAAGGAGTAGTTCACCCAAAAAATGGTCCCCATTGACTTTCCATAGTACGAATAAAAATGATGGTCAAGTCAATGGGGACTGTTTCTGGGTGAAATATTCCTTTAATAGAGAACATTAGCATTTTACTCCAGTTCTGAAACTCATAACCAAAGCAATATTTGCATTACATCATACCATTAATCAAATAAAACAATATAACCAGTAAAGGCTTCTTTGTTGTTATAATTTCTCTGTTGCTTTACTGTAAACACATCTGAAATAACAGACAGGAGTTAAAGACTAGACTAGACAGCGCTTCTCGAACCCTCACACAATCTTATTAGACAACAGACTGCGAGTCAAATATAGGTTGTAAAATCTGATGAATGCATGCTCTTATTTTATGCTGCTCTTATGGTCATCTAAACTGCTGGATGACTTCTCACAGTCGATGATGGAAAATCTCAGACCACAAAATGCTCTCTGGGAAGGAGAGAGAGCCAGGGAATGGGGGAGGTGGGAATGCTAGTCTTTCCGCAGAGACCGCTGTCTGCATGTCAGCTTATGACTTGTGTTGTAGGTAAACAAACCGGTTATCTACTGGGCAACTGGACTGGTAGGGCCATTAAACAGCAAGCTTTTAATGAGGTGCCAGTCACCAGGGAGCAATCTACACTATTTTGGCCCCATCGTTCGGGGAAAAATCAGCCAGTGGACCCCATGCATTCAATGAGAACATTGTTTATTCCATCTGTGAATCACCTCTCTGGAATGCATCCACCTTCGCTATATAAAAATGTGTCAGTCCTACAATAAAGTATCAGCTTGGGCTCAAACCACTAAACTCAAACCACACTTTGATATACGCACTCTTCTGATTCTTCCTGATAAGGGTTGTATATTCTTTCTTATGTTGTGACTTTGGGATTCCCTCTCGCTATCTGTGACCATTACCGGGCCTGATTATTCAACGTATTACGAATCCTTCAGAGGGATTTGAGGTGCTTGTTTCACCACCCATCCATATTTTCACATGAGAGCTCTTGTATTTGTTCTGGATGAGCAGATGCTCTAGTGTTCCAGCGAAGGTTTCGGTTTTGCGAGACTCTAGACACAATGTGGAATGCTGCGTAAATATTTTCACAGTAATATCTATAGAAATTAAACCTTTGGGAGCGTTATAATATGAAGTAGATGTATGAGGAGCTCCTCAACCCTGTCCTGCTAGTTCGAAAAAGTGATCATGGCTTAAGAGATATTCAGGATTAGTAGGGTAAAGCAGAGTCCCTTTATGCAAAGAAAATATATTTTTCTATATATTAACTGTCAATATGTTGAATCATTTAATATATAAAGATGTATAGATTAACACATTGTTTATATATTACAATATTTAATAATAATAGGCCTACACAAGGAATTGCCCATTTGCACATATTGAAATATACCGTTTAAGCACTTTCAAAAGGAAAATGTATTATTTATTATTTTGAATACTATTATACTACACTCCCATTTATTTTTGTTTAGGCACTGGTGTGCATGGTTTAAAAAATAAATTATAAACCATGCACCAATCGGGAGTCTGCTTTACATTACTAATCCTGAATATCTGTGAATTCTAAAAACCAGCAGGGAATGACAGTTAAAACTAATTTGTCACTGGAGATTAACACAGAGCATCTTAAGTACTGCTGTAGTGTTAAATACGGCCATAAAGTAATTTTTATCACCTCTGCTGGAAAATACAGAGTAAACTCTTATCTGCCTTTTGGAACATAGTAGCTAGCTGACCAGTGGATGACCTGCTAACACGTTCCAAAACACAACTACCACCTTAAACTAGATTTTTTCCAAAAGTACAGCAAAGTGGATTCCAGATCCTAAACTGTTATCATGAGACTGGTTAATTTTATTTCAGTTGGAACGATCTGCAATATCCCAAATCCATCCTTCTCAAAACAGTCCTGTCTCTATAAACCACTCATCTTCTGTCTCCCCTCTTCTCGCTCTGACCTCCAACTCTGACACGTAATGGAGATGCACGCCGTGGCAGCCATATTGGACACCTGCAACACTGTACGGCCATTAAAGTTAAACTATCAAGTCAACCTGCCCCAGAGTGACTGTGCAGATTTACAGTCTTGGATTGATTAGGAAAAAGAATGGGAATAGTGGGGGATGGTTAGCATAGTCCAACATTACAGGTTTATTACATGACGGAGCAGAAGGCTGTGGGTCCTTCAGAGCTGAAACTCACCCGTTTGTCTTGAAGAGAGATGATGTAATCAGGATTATCAGAAGCAGAAGCACAGGTTACGACTGATTTCCCCGCTGACAGAGTCACTTCTTCATTGTGGTAGTAATGTTTCTCCATTGACGGCCATTCAAATGTAATTTGTTTATGTAAAATATAGTGCACTTTTATTAGGCTTTCACAAAATTATACTAAATCTACATTAAATATTTGTTTTAATGTATTGCTTGTAAACAAATCAAAACGATTTGTACAGAATATGTTGAGAAAGATGCTAAATGCATGGGCGTGATATAGTTTAACTGGGTCCTCATGCTAACCATTGTTTTCTTTTTTTTTTCTTTTATTGTAATTTATAACATTATACAAAATAAATATATGCTAACCAATTTAAATAGAGTGGTGCAGAGATGACGTATTTTTTCGATGCAAACGCCGGAAGCGAGTTAGCATTTTAGCACTTCCGGTTCCATCGCCCCAAAGTTTTTTGAATGGGTTTTTCTTAAATTTCCTGAAATAAGATCTGTGGTTAACAAAACTGCTAAATATTTTCACATTTTAATCTATGACATAAAAGACACCAGTAATAACCCGCTTGTGATTTTTTAAAAATGTCGGGTGCTAACAAGTTGCTAAAAGCGACTTCCTTTGGCGGGGACATTAGACATCAGACATCATTGCGCATATAAATCTCACAAATAATTGACATGGACACAAATCTGCAAAAACGTGGATGGATATTCATTCACAAAGTAATTACTTAACGTTGCCAGGGAACATGTTTGTAATAAAGTTTGAAAAAGTTGTCGGAGGCCTGGTGGTGGTGACGTTGATATCGATCGACCGTTTAGTCTTTTTGTAGCATCATGTTAGCTTTTTACTTCTGGCTATTGTATTTAGGCTACAAAAGTAACAAATTGTGCGTTAATTTTTAAAGATGATCTGGATAGACAAAACGTGTAAACATCATAAATCTTTGTTAATCATCACAGAGCTTATTTTTTGTGATTGTTTAAAAGTCTATGGGAAAAATGTATGGGCTTTCGGTCGAGGGAACCAGTGCGGCGTTAACCTCCGGGTTGGCCTACAAAAATACGTCATTTCTGAGGTACTGTAAAGCAGTTCCAAACAAGAATGGTTAGTCATGTGACATCTAAAGCTCAGGTGATTGACCCTCAGTTCCATTAACATACTTTTAACCAATTATGCAAAAATGAGGTGCAATTTTCCACGGCTACATGCACTAGCCAAACAGCTATTGGTCAGAATGTGCAGGCAAACAATTCAGTGTGATAAAGAATTCATCCATCACAGACCCATTTCAGTCAAGAGAGAAAATGGCTCAAGCTAGCCGAGTCATACTTTCTGTTGTCTAATACATCAGATGAAGATAGATGAAAAGATATGCAGAGTCATTCATTCACCTATTGATTTCTGTCAGTATAGGGAACGCAGCGCTTCATGAAAACTTCCTAAAAAGATTATAAAGAGAAGACAGCCTGCTAAATCACAAATTTAAATAGGCCACATTTATCTAGATAAAAGACATTTTTGATTAAAATAGACTTTGTCACTGCTTGTAGAAAGTGCCTGTTGTCTTATTATTGTAAAACTCAGGGTACGTTTACACAATGAAAAACGGAAAAGTTGTTCCTTTGCGTTTTTGAAAAGTTTCATATACACACGACAGCATTATCAAAACGATCTGCATTTACATGGATCTGGGAAAACTCGCTGTTTTATGCATGCCAGTGGATGACGCTGTTGCGCTATAAAGAAACCCTACGTGCCTGCGCACATACGTCTACCCTTTTTTAAGCACATTTAATACACTTTGTCGGCGTATATGTGCGTTTATTGTTTGTGTATAAATACTATGTCTCCGCTGGTTAGTGTTGCAGTAAATATACTTTTTGCTGGAGAAATGATAATGAATATGTCACGCAGCACAACCAAGCAGCGTGAGGCCGCCATTATTGTTTGGGGAATACTCGCTCATTGGCAGACAATGGCCGATCGCATTAATTTTGTTTTTAATATAACATCCACATAGCAATAGAAACTAGAAAAATCAGATTACATATCATTCTAGGGGAAGATACAAACAATTTTATTGGAATACTCATGCCTACAGACTGAACGCGTAATACGTATGCGTATGATGTCATCGTTTTTGGAAATCACGGCCTTCAGAGTTTGCACGGAAACGATAATGCCGTCGTTTTCAAAAACTTGCATTTTTGAGACCCGTTTTCAAAAGTTTGCATTTCAGTCCCCCTAAACGCCGTTTAAATGAACAGCCAAAAGCCTGAAAACGGTCTCGTGTAAATGGCCTCTTAATTTTACTCTGTTGCCACTTCATGCATCGTGGTCCTAAAGCCAAACCATTTTAAAACCACTGCTTAATGATCTGTAAGCAGGTGCTTTAAGAATTTGCCATACAAAATACTGGGTTTACTATCTAGTCTAAAAAAAATTCTTCTGGCTTTTCTAGACAGAATTCTCTGCCTAAACCGAGCCATTGCTGGCACTCCCCTTATTGGTATGAGAGACTCTGAGACTGTTTTACCCAACTTATCTTCCTTTCTAATCATTATTTATGATTTTTTTCCTGGTTCCGTTCTGGCCTTTAAGAGAGAGGGGGCTTTTTTACACAGAAGCCCAAAATAGCACACATTTTTCTTTGTTAGTGGATGTCTAGGCAATTCAGCCTCGGACATACAGTCAGCGGAGGATACATCTGCTGTTTTTTGAGGAAGAAATTGTGTATGCAAGTGTTTTGTTAACACCGGGGGGATCAAGGTGCCCTGCTGTGGGGGATGGTCACTGTGAACGATTGATTC
Source organism: Triplophysa rosa (assembly GCF_024868665.1). Lineage (NCBI taxonomy): Eukaryota > Metazoa > Chordata > Actinopteri > Cypriniformes > Nemacheilidae > Triplophysa > Triplophysa rosa. The sequence goes on from NC_079908.1 coordinate 13,504,199, forward strand.
TGCTCCATGTCTCCATCTCTCTGTCTCTTTCTCTCTCTCTCTCTCTCTCTCTCTCTCTCTCTCTCTCTCTGTCTCTCTCTCTCGCTATTTTGGCTGCTTTTTCTCCAATTGTCTTTCCATTCCCTGAAGATTTCTATGACACAGAAGTCTCTAATTTTCCTTTCTCAACAATCTGTTGGAACTGGGACATATAGCGGCCCTACAACTACAATAGTAAAAATCGTTTTATATTGCATCTAAATGTTTATAAAGACTAACATATTATTTCTCAATTAACACTAACTAAATCTATATAAATTGCTTTTGCTGTAATGACAAATTTACTCAGGGCATGTGTCTTCCTTGTCTCAGCATGAATTAAGATATTTCCAAAGTGCATCTTGTGTTCTTCAATGGATCCAAAGAGATTTGACCTTTCGTACAAAGGAGTTAACATGATCAATGTCACAAATCTGCTTTGATCAGTGAACTCGAAGCACTGCAGAATCACATCATATTATTTCTTTGTTTTCTCTGTTTGAGAATTAAAAAACTGTCTGTTTCTTACAGGTTTAAATGTTTTAAAAATGTTAAATTCCAGCTTTCTTAATGTGGTCTCAGCCATTCACTGAATATCTCTGATAGTGTTTCAGTTGACCTTCAGCGCAAAGAAAATGACATCAAACACAAAGAACATCATGATCAAATCATTTTACAGTAAAGATGGATGTGCCTGTGTGCCACAGAAATGACAGCAAGTAAACAAAGGATCTGTTTTCTGTGTCGGCCATGACAATGAAAAATGACATTGTGGGTAAATGCAGTATGAACAGCAGCTGCCCCACAGAGCCACACTATGATTGAGACATTTGTGAGTCTGTTCCCGTTGATGGCTACATAATCTCAACTCTATTCAGCAGTGCTGCGGGTGAACAGAGAGAGGGATGTTTCCTCAGGGACAGCTGGGATATTCGCAGACTCCTCTAGTGTACAAAGCTTCATTTCTCTCTCACACTTTTTTATTCCTCTTTTCCTATTGCCCAATCGTCGTGTTGTATTGTCTCAGCCTTAGATGTCACTCCAATGGACAAAAAGGCAAAAAGGGTCAGTTTAAAAACAAAGTTACAGATACAACCGTTTTTTTCAAGGCAGTGTTTTCCAATACAATCTTACAGTAATTTGTAACTATTTTATGAGGTAGCTAATTTATACGATCTCATTTGTACTGTTGTACTATTTGCTTTCGTACCAGTGATGGTTAGGTTTAGGGGTGGGGTCAGGGGAGGGGCTTTAGTATGGCTTTTTTAAAGTCCCATTGAAATTATTTTTTCATGAAATTGCAGCGTTTATAGTAAATACTTTATCAATGTGTGTCGTTCTCTTTAAAATTCATGTGCCCTCATAATCTTTAGTTAAAATCTGAAAATGCACTTCCTTCCTGTAGTGACTATCCATCTAGAATGACATATGTTAGACGGCTTGGGCGGAGCATCCGTTAACTCCTCCCCTTCAACTGTCAGTCTGCTGCCTGTTCCATTTCAAAATGCAACGGCTGTTTTTATACATCCAATCAAATCGCAAATCCAATCAAAACCCACCATTTTTCTCATTAGAAATCCCATTTCACTCGGAAAAGCATCAAAATCCAGAAGTAAAAACGATCGCAATTTCCGGTTCACGGGGACTTTAATAATTGTCAATTGTCGATCTCGTAAAATAGTTGTTCTGACTCTTTAAAGGGATAGTTTGCTCAAAAATGAAAATTCTGTCATCATTTATACTCACCCTCTTATCATTTCAAACCTGTATGACTTTGTCAAGATATTTTGAAGAATGTTGGTAACCGAACCACAGCAGTACCCATTTTCCTGCATTGGTTTTGTGTCTATACAATATAAGTGAATGGGTAGGCCTACTGCGGTTACCAACGTTCTTCAAAATATCTTCTTTTGTGTTCTGCAGACGAAAGAAAGTCATACTGGTTTGAAATGACAACAGGGTGAGTAAATGATGACAGAATTATCATTTTTGGGTGAAATATCCCTTTAAATATCGTTCAGATTCTTCCTGTCGAAGTAGGCAGTTCTTGGTCAGAATAAGCTGCAACAAGTTACAAAGCCGTCAGTCCTGTCACAGGCTTGCAAAAGTTTCCTTGAATATTTTCCCTATCTCTATCTTTTAAACAAAATATATTCTCTCTCCCAGCGATTATCCATTGTGCCGTTTCTTTGAGTTGAATGAGATCATTCAAGTGACCTGCACAAAGGCAATGAACTTAGAGAAAAGATTGAACCCTTAACCATTTGAAGCTGCTCGCTATAAACCTAGAAGTCAAGAGGGTCAGCAGTTTGCTTATGGCCTGCTCCGAGAAAACCTCTGACCATTCAGACAATTTCACATCTCAGTCTGAGTAAGATGGCCACTGTAAATGTGAAAGAGCTCTTAGCACAAGAGTGCACATCAATACAGAGGGAAAAAAACAGTGGATTGTTAGATCAATGGACAGACATTTGTAGCAGAGCTAAGATCCATTAGTCGATCAATAATATTAAACCCGTCAAATGAATGATTGTTATTCTTATGAAATGGTTTAGTAAACTCATGTCACTCATTTCATCAGCCATATTGTGACAAGTGTGTCCAATTAAGAGTTCTTCTGACCTTTCCTAACCTGTAAAGCGAGATATCTGGAACTCACCTTGCAATGATCTCACGCACGCTGCATTTCTTGCTGTGAAAGCACTTTCTAAAACTCAATTAGCGTGACTCGGCCAGGCAGCCTCATGCTGGTTTCATAGTGAAAATGACCAGCACTCAATTTTAGTGCACTACTTCCTCTTCTTTCCCATAATGATGTTGGGCAATTTCTAATTTGACATCAGGTTCTGTGTATTAAGAAAATCTTAGACCGAACGTTAGCTCAAGGTGCTATTGTTATGAAAACCTGCAGGTGTGATACAGCTGAAATCTTTCCGTAGGTTTGTTTGTGTCAGTAATTGACAAGCTGCTTAAAATGCATGGCAATGCTTCTTCATTTGATGTCGCTTTGAGGTGTTTTTGAGTTATTTTTAGTTTATTTCATTTCATTGCAGATGTTTGTGGTCGAGGGAAAGAAGCAGAGCTCTTTCTGACGTACTCCAGTTAGTATTTCCCTCTGCTGCTTGTATAGAACCACAATCTCTATGTGTTGGCAGAATTATCTATGAGGATTTCATCAGGCGAAATTACATCTTTTCATCCTCCTGAATCTTTTCTTTTGGGTTTTGAATTAATGGGGTTGAGAAAGTTTGACTGAAAAAGTTTTTGCACACTTTCAGTTCAATAACATTAACCTTTTTTTTACTTTTGATTACATGGGGTTCAATTTCTTGTTATAATGTGTAATTAAAAACTTGATTAATTTTTTTCTTTTTTCTCTCTCCATTGTTTTTCTCTTTATGATATGTCACGTATCTTGACAAAAGTGCATTCAGGAGCCGTTCAACCCAGATCAGCAAATATTTAGGAAAGACTAAAGTTAGTGGTTAAACAATTCCACCTTGACAACATCCAGTCAGGCAGGACATAACAGAATTCCCCCACATCCCACTTTAATTATACTGTAGCCTACTAACAGTAATGTGGTGAAAATTAATAAACTAAGTCATACTTAATTCACAATTTTCTTTATAACCTTAGAGATTTCTCACTACTACCTTGTGTCAAACAATAGACAAGGCAGTTTGAAGCTAAACTTAGCTTGACACAAGATGTTTAAAATTCCAGTGAATACAAAATGTTCTGTTAAGTGCAATTGTTCTTGTCAGTGGAATTTTAAGGTGTTCATTCTGTACACATGGAAATAGTCTTCGTGTACGGTGCAAAATGTTTTCTAAACAGTTCCTTCCAAAAATTTGGAAACATTCATATCATTTTATGGATAATCCTGATACTTTCCTAAAAAGCCTGTGGTGACAATTATCAGATTTTGTTTATCATCATCTAAGCATAGAAGTATGTGAACATCAGAAGATCAGTCATGTTTTTGTATCTGTTTAGCATTAGAACATCATCTGCAATCAGTACTTTTCGCTTGGACGTCTGAATGTTTTGAAATGGGGTTTGACTTTTCAAAGTTTTCTGTCTTCAACAGCTGCTTATTTGCCACACAAAAAAGAATTTTAGAAAAATGTATGTAATGTTTTACATGTCGTCAGATGCAAAGAAAGGACAGAAAAACATTGAAAACATGTGTTTACTAAGGGGGTTGTATTGCACAAATAAATAATGACAGGAAAGCAAAACTTGTTTTAAAGATACTCCTAAAAAGTAAAAAAATCTGTTCCTCAACTACTATTTAATTGTTCTCTCATATGAAACATTAAGTAGACATTACATTGCATTAATGCACATCATGAGTATTAAAACCATGATTATGAAAACAATCCTATCTGAACTGTTGTTCGTAACTGGTCAATTCCTAAAAACTAAACAATAATCATTTAGATGACATTATTTTTGGAACACCGTGCCTGTCCCAGAAGTGCTGATTGTGTGAGCACATTGCGCCATCTAGTGGAGAAAGATATACTTGCATATATTACTCGCTTCCTTTGTTGTGAAAATCAGTTAAAAATGAATGAGCCAGTAATTATAAATATTACACAGCTGTTTAATTGTCAGGAGTTATAAAAGACATTTCAGTTTAAATGATGGAGCACAACAACATAAAGTATTGGCATACATCATCGCTCCCTTTGCACTATGCTGCTACAATCTTTTTTAAAGAAGACACATTGAACAATCCCCGAGCACCACCATAAGAAACAAACTGTAAAACAAAGGCCGCTCATGGGTTGGCTCATAAGCCCCAAACCTGCCTAACAAACCCAAGTTACACGCCAGGTCACAGCTCCACTGTAAGACTTTGTTCATCTTGTTCCACATTCACATTTCTCTCTTCATCCTTTTCATTTTGTCTTTTGTTTCTGTCTTAATGCGACAGCAGAGGTAGGTGCTGGAGCCGGAGCAGGTGGTGGAGGTTTGACCAGAGAGACCACAAGATCAACCCTAACAGCAGAGAATTGAATATGTTAAAAAGAGCCAAGATATAGCCAAGAGGTGGATTTTAATACTTGATTTATTTGTTTTAAAAGTACGAAAATGCACGCATTTGTGTCTTTGCCAGGAGAAACAGAACATTTTGGTTCAAATTAAGATGAAGAGTATTTTTTCTCTTTGAGTTTGTATTTCTTAAGTCATGTGTCGGAAAGCTGAAAACGTACATTTCAGTAATTTTCGTAACAAGTTTTTGGACAGCTTTGACAATCTTCTCAATCCTTTGCTGCAAAAACAAACAAAGATAGTGTAAAGACAAAAATATCCTATAAAAGAAAATGTGCATGTAGATTTAAATTTGTGAAAACTGTTATTTGAGTCAATAATCTTTTTCCTATTAGCATTTTGCCATGGATCCCTGAGGGAATTTTTCCTGCCTTAAGTTTTTAAGTATAATCAATTTGGCTTAACAAGTTGTTTTTTCAACATACTATTTTAAATTTTGTCAGTGAGTGGAAGTAGTGTAAAGATATTCACAACATTTAACAAGTGAGTTGAAATGATAACTGTACTTAAAAACTTAGGGCAGCAAATAAAAAACATTTACACCGTACACAATCTTACCTGCTGAAGTTTGTACAGCAGTGGCAGAGAGAAAGCACATATGACACCTGTGCAGATTTGAGATTTAATTAACATAACAGAACGAAATTATGTTTTATACTGTTGTCACTTCCAGCTGTTGTTTAGTAAAACTAGTGAAAGTGGATTATTATAATGTCAGTCTTGGTCTGTGATGTATAAATAAGCGTAAACAAATTATAACAAGACATCCTTACCAGTCATTATTAGAGTAAGACCATTGGTTTGGACCCCCACGAAGGTCAACAAATACAGCAAGGCAATGAACTACAACAAATAATTACAGTTTAAGTCAACAAAACAAATAAACATAATTATTTAGATAAATATTTTTTTCAAACTTTGCACTAACGATATGTATTTGAACTTTAATTAACAAAATGTTATTTTTTTACATTAAAAACTTATTTTTTTAAGCAGGAGTACATTACATTTTTATCATGTGTTCTCTGCGGGGGTCATGGTGTTGCTAGCGTTATGATACCAGGTGTGCACTGTGCAGCAAGAACATAGTGTTTCTAAGATTCTGTTTCTTGTGATTTTGTGTTCCCTTCACAAAGCGAAGCGTTATTTCCTCTGGGACTGAAAGCACATGGTAATAGTTCAATTCGAGACTAATTACATAAGTAAGCTGTTTCTCCCCTGCTGTGGTGAAAGTAGGTCATGAATTACTGTAGCGTGCAAAAAAAGTGCTCAGCACAGCTGAGGTGAGACAGTTAAGACCTGTCAGACCTTCAATGAGTCCATGATGCTATTGATGAAGAAAAGCCTCTTCAGGTCAGTGACAGCCGTAGCGATCAGCAGAACGATATGTTCAGCCATGCGGATCGTGTCCTCATCCGTCAGCGTATGGTCCTCTTCCAAATATGATCTTTTTTAATAAAGAAAAGTGGACTGGTTAAGAAAGATGACATATTACATATATTGAGTTGTGTTTTTATCCATCACATCTCAAAATATTAATATCAGCACATTTACACATTTAAAAATTTATATTTTGATCATATGTCAATGTTCTTCAAAAGAAGGCAACTATATAAACATCAGCTCTGTATAGCAGCAAAGATGATGTCATATCAGAGGGAATCACTAGGGTTTAATTAACTCGGGTGAAATAACATTCAGTGCAACCATACAGTACACTTCACAAGAGACTTCACATCTATTCCAAGAGCCGAACAGCAGTGTCAGTTACACCTTCACGGTTACGGCTGCCTGACAGTGTTTATTTTAACCCAAACTCACTGGAAGGGGTGAGAGCCATCACTGAGGCGCACCAGGTCCAGGGCTTTGTAAAGAAACCGTGCGGGAAGGGTGAAGGCCATGATCCACAAGCCGAGGTTGGACAGGACCGTGATGGAGCTGAGCTGGAACAAACAAGCCAAACCCACAACCAAACCCGTAAACACCAGCGCGGTGGTCCCAACATCTCGCCAGTACAGCAGATCCGACACTAGAGAGAGCAAAAAATAAATATAGCAGCGTATACAGAAAGACAGAGAGAACAGAGACGAATATGCCCAACTGCTTTGAAGTTGATCTCAGAGGAGATGTGGTGTAGTATTTGGGTGGTCAAATGTAATTTGTGTTCTAAAACAGACTATCAAATTTCAAAAAGAGATTTTTATTTGTTTATTTTGGACCTCTTTCATCTCAGATTCAGGCCCTAAAGTTGTCTGGGACATGTCATCATTTAATTGGACTTGTCGTGGTATTCAGACCTATGCAATCATCAAAGCTTACACTGCCAAAACCTCTTTATGAAACCATTTAACTGTCCAACTAAGACGTGCCAGTGATGTGAAGTCTGTTAACACATTCCATCTTTTCTACGTATGAACGAATTCCTAACAGGCCGATCTGAATCCAGACCTAAAGGCCATGTCCAGGTGTCCGTCCGCAACATCCCTCACATAATTTTCTCCATATGTTGTTCATTCTCAAACACATGGTTTTAGTGGTTAAAATTAGACTGGAATCAGACAGAGGCGAGCCGGTAATGGCAGAGTACAAGTACACGCCTCTACCCCAGCAAAAGCCAATAGACCCCAACGGCTGTTGATTCTGATTATCCTCCAAACGCAGGTGCAAAGCTGATCTCAGATCAATCCAAACCCTCTGGATGGACAAACAGATCTTCCAGATCTCTGCTAATAGTTTACCGCAGCTTAACATGGCCTTGTCGAATTAAATTGCTCCTGGGTGACACCTGCCAGCACCGCCAAAATAAGGCAAAGATCTCACCTCCTTGATTCAATCATCATACGTCTTTTTCTCCTCAAAATGTATATCATGCGTCAGTCCATAAGGTTAATCCATCCATCACTTTTCCATCAGCCTGCCACGCTCCCAATGGACGTCTTTTGTGTGGTGTTTTGACTTCTCAATGGCAATACCAAACCTCTAGTGTAACACCACTCAACCTGATCTGCAGTCACTCCCACGCCCCCACCTCCCACCGGGTTACTGCCAACAGGTTACTCGCGTACCAGCAAAACACATTTGTGAATACCATAGCTAAGGAGAGCTCGGTTCCAGCGCTATTCGGGCCAATGGAAGACTCTCACCTTTGCTGGCCATATCTACCGCTTCCAGACCACCCTCTCCTCCCTGCGCTTCACCGACCCTCTGGGCTTTTTTTGGCTATCTGAGCTTTGTCAGCAGGAAGGGGATGGCCTGACCTAATAATATCTCAAGCACTTGGACACCCCATCTTTATACACACACATACAGTCGGGCGCAGCTATCCTCCGTCACCCTGCCCCCTTCATGGGCCGCTCTGTGCTTAAGGAACTCGAGACGTCAGCATGTGTCAGCTCATAGACAATTCTTCATCTCGAGGGTCACAGCTAATCTTACATACAAGCAAATTACTCGGACGCTACTTGAAGGGTGGTGTGGAGTACTCTCACACGCCTGGAAAAGTGTGTTTAAACACAGAAAATGAGAATCAATGCGAAATAGTTAGCTTTTTCATGGACGTAGTTGCACTGTGAGGATCATATTTATAGCCTATGCACATATAAATATGCATGATGTTGTTCTATTTTGAAAATCTGAAGACAGATATGTGATCTTCACATTGTCAATTATTTTCTTTTCATGCAGGAATAACATTGATCATCTGGTTTAGCACAAAAAGTCACTGAAAGGTCATACCAAACCTAGTGTACTTGTATACCAAACAAAGTGTACATGCAAAATATAAAATATAAATTATACAAAGAATTTCTTAGAAAAGACACAAAAAATTCATAACAAAATCTTTTCATCAAGGAATAACATTGATCATTTGGTTTAGCACAAAATTACTGCCGGCTGTCAATAAGGCAAAAGGGTGAAATGAAGAAATTCTGGTTTATTAATTTCTTCATTTATTTAATTTAACATTTCAATTTCAAATATATGGTTCAATTAGTATTATTATATGAATTTGTATGAATCTTCACTGGTGGTCTTACACCTTTGGACCCCATTATAAATACATATACACATATACAAACATATATACAGTAGTGGGCAAATACTGTATGATGTCCTCAGGGCATTTTTCTTCAATATTAGCTTTTAACACCGCTTTAGGTTAGGAAAGCCATGAAATTAAGACGTGCATGGTACAAATTGGGCAAAACACTACTTTAAAGGTATTTATTACACACAATTATTTGGCAAAAGGGCAAATTAGGGAATATGTTTTTTATTCAAACAGGCCTATAGAAAACTGCATAGAAAAACAAAAAACCAACAGGACATAAAGCATACTTTGAGTACAATTTTATCAGTTGTTAATATTTTGTTGATCTTCTTGTGTAGTAATATTTCATATCCATTCTTCTGAGCCTCGACTAGATACGCTTTGCATACTGTATGTGCCTTCTTTTATTCTCAAAGATGACCTTGTCCTTTAGTTTACACTCCAAGCACAACTATTCAACATGCATTCAACATTTTTAATGCATCTTTAATTATACGAATATTTAAGTAAAGAGCAAAGATTTTGTAAAGTTAGACATCACTTTTGGCCACTACACCCTCACTACCTATATTGGTACATTAAAATAAAGCCCTAAACGGACCAAAGTGATTTAGCTATATTCACATCTGACTAAATTGTATGAATTGTTATTAATTATTATGTAGAATAATGTCATGACTTTGTATTCGTGTCATTGCACACACACAAGACTACGAAGACAAAAATAGTCTATTATGTGATGACGTATTCATGAATACATTCTTGTTTTACATAATCCACTTATCTGTCTGAATCAACCCTTGTTAGAGTCTCGCAAGATCATATTTAAATACGTGATTCATGAATTCAGCTCTTTTTAAAAGAGTGCCTTAAAATAAAAATTCAAGAAGCAATAGAGTGCTACTGTATGTGCCATCTCTCTCGTTCTCACTAGGCATAACCATAAAAATCAGTTCATTAAGATGTGCATGTTAGGTAATCCACAATTCTCAAACGTTCAGGTGCACAGATGATTAACAGAGTTCAAGAGGAGAGGGAGGAAAGAGAGAGAGAAACTGAGAAACGTGTAATGGAGAGCGAGCCACTCTGCAAAAGGATTGCATCGGTGTGTACAACAAGAGGGAGGACACTGAGATATGATTGGTGCACAGAAATAGCTCAGCCAATCGGACGGATGACAGGAAAATATCGGCTCAGATGGTGAGAAAGCTGTAGGGAGAGAGAATATCACTGATATATAGAAGAGATAAGAGAAAGTACTGGCTCAATTTGAAAAGAATAACCATGATCACAGGTAGATCGGATCTCAATGAAACGCAAAGCCAAGGCTAGACTTACAGGAGAGGAAATCAGCTGTTCTGGATTGGATCGTTTGAGGATGCTCGAAGGAGCAGTCTCTCGGGATATAATGCTGTAAGGCCCTGAGCACCAAAGCCAGTGAGCTAAAGCACAAGGTGGAGGCCGTGACAGGATTCACACAATCGGAAACAAAAAGACACCATGAGAACATCCAGGAAGGGGAGCGTGGAAATGCCCGCTTTTGTACGGCAGCTGGTGAAGGAGACAGAAAAAAGGGTCACCTCCTTTTTTAAAGGGGGGCGGGGGGGAGGAGGCGCAGGGGAGCTGGGTGAAGGCGAGGAGGGGGGAGAGGAAGAAGGGGTCATCCCTAGCCCCTACCTGGAACGGCCGGTTCTGGATAAGCATATGCAGGAGGGATGTGCCTCCTGGGGACTTACCTATGCCCTGGCCAGCATGCAGGGTTGGAGAGCCCACATGGAAGATTTCCACAACTGCTTCCCTCAGTTGGGGGGTGAACTCTCTCATTGGGGGTTCTTCTCAGTGTATGATGGGCACGCAGGCAGCATGGTGGCCCAACACTGCTCTCGAAATCTGCTGGAACACATCTTGGGCACAGGTAATGGATGATCTTTCTTACAAGGTGCAAGAGATGTTTCATCAGTGATGCATGGTACATGTAGTAGACATTTTTTAATGTTGTGTCAGACCGCACGGAAGCAATAGGGATGGCTTACACAGAGTCATAGAAATCATAATTACAGTGGATTACATCATCACATCACATGCTGTTGAGCTCTTTAGATAAAGGGATTCTTTTGCCACATCACCCAAGCCACAGTAATGCTATTTAACAGTCATCTGACAAGTTAATTGTGGAGTGTGGCACGTTTCTAATTGTCCTATAGGAAAAGCAATTACACTCTTCAGCAGTGAAGCATCTGGGAAATTGTGTTTTTCCTAAGAGATAACTTAAATGTGTTTAGGTCATATGAATGTTAAAATCTTAAATACTCTCTTATTTGAAAGGCGCTAAATGAAAATGTACATAAATGTATGCAAATGTCATTTTATTATTTGAAATGTATGATTGGAAAAAGTTCGTATTTATATTTACAATATGCTTATATCCAAAGGGACTTGCAAAAGTGACACTAATTCATATTATTGTAATCCATTTATTCATTTAATGCATAATATTTATATAAATAATACAAATATAAACTTAGAAAAGTCACTGAAAGGTCATACCAAACCTAGTGTAATTGTATACTAAACAAAGTGTACGTGCAAAGTAAACTAAACTGTGTTGGTTCTTTAGTACAATAAACACTGTTGGGAAATAGTGTTTTTCTAATGGGTAATAGGTTACATAAATATACACGTTTATATTCATGAATGTATACAAAAGTTTAAGAAAAACCTTAATTATTCCCTCATTTATAAGTCACTAAAAAGTGTGCTAAATGAATACATGTAAATGTGCATGAATAAAACATAAAAATATATGTATATAAAAACAAATTTCATATTTGTTTACAATTATATCCAAAGCAACTTGCAAAAGGGACATTAATCCATATAATTGTAATAAATCTATCAATCTAATTACATTCTTTATAAAATATAAACGATACAAAGACTTTCTTAGAAAAGACACTAAAAAGTCATAACAAAAGGTCTGTACATAAAAAATCTTAAATACTCCCTTCACTAAAAAGTGTCTGCTAAATTAATAAATGTAAATGTTCATACAAAATATGTATAAAGAAAATGTTTCAAATATAGGTTTAAAAATGTACAAAAAATAGATTTTTTTTCAAACATTTACATTTAAAATATGCTTATATCCAAAGTAACATGCAAAAGTGACATTAATACACATTATTGTAATCCATCTATTCATCTAATTAAGATTATATTTTATATAAAATATACATTTATAATATAAATGATACAAAGATAAACTTTCGTGGGAAAGTCACCAATAGGTCATACAAAAGGTCTACTGGCACAGTATTGCAATAAGTTGGTTATTTAGTGCAATAAGCCCTATTCTTTCTCAGGCAAGATCCGAGCAGAAGACGATGTGGAAAGGGTCACTGAGGGCATCAAGGAGGGTTTCTTCCTCATGGACAAGCACCTTCATGCCCTGGCCTGCCACGAGGGTTGGGAACGGGGAGGCACCACTGTAGTCGCCACAGCTATCACCCCTCACCACATCTACTTTGTGAACTGCGGGGACTCTCGGGCCGTCCTGTGCCGTGCAGGTCGGGTGGCTTTCTCAACTGAGGACCACAAGCCCTTCAGCCCGGGTGAGAGAGAGAGAATAGAGAGCGCGGGGGGATCGGTCACTCTACAACGTGTGAATGGATCACTGGCTGTGTCTCGGGCCTTGGGAGACTTCAGTTACAAGACAGCCAAGTGGAGGCCGGTCACGGAGCAAATGGTGTCACCTGAACCGGAGGTGTCTGTCGTGAAGCGCTCACCAGCAGATGAGTTTCTGGTTCTGGCCTGTGATGGTGTGTGGGACACTGTTAGTAATGAAGAGCTGTGTGCCTTCATACACAGTCGACTGCGTGTCTGCACAGATCTGAGAGAGGTCTGTTCTCAAGTCATTGACCTTTGCCTCTATAAGGTAAGAGACTTTGAATGTCAATATAAAATCTATTTAGACTTTTATTACTTTCTGGTGTTATTATACACTAAATAATTCATCAGCGCACATTTTTTATCTTAATAATCTTCAAAATAGCTATAAAATAGCAAAACAGCCATTTTCATAATACTTCTATGCAGTGGTCACTTTCACAATATAATTGTTTCCCCTAATACATTTTCCCAAATTTATTCATGAAAAACGATAAAAGTAATTGCTAAAATGTTTAACTCTAGACGCACAGTAATTTATTCAGGTTATTATTTAACCTTTTTGAGCTAAATTGTTTAATTTAAGTAGGCCTACCACCTGCGGTTTTAAGTAAATTTTTTGACTTCAAAAACATTTCTTTTCTATTTGTTTTAAAGTTTACATCAATAGTATTTTACATAACTATTGTTATTATAAAACCTGTAATATTTCTTTGCAATTCAAGTAATAGAAACAACTGGAAGATATTCCAGTATACCACTCACAAATTGCCTGCAATTCGCGAAACCGTTTTGGAAACCCTGCACTGGGGCAAGCTGGATAATATTCGGCTAAACAATTTACAGATTCTCATCGTTCTTAGTGTCTTTTGTTTGTAAGAAAATCTCAGTAAATCAACTTAAAGTTCTTATATTTCTTTTTAGGGAAAGAAAACGATTATTTTACAGGAAACTTTTCGTTTTTTCCACCTTTAATATCTTGCAAATGTGTCACATTACAGATGAGTTGCTAACATAAATTCACATAATTGTCAAAACCGAAACGTTGATTCGACTCACAAAACAACTGTGGTAAATTTGAGATAAAGACTGGTGAATGATCTCACCCTCAATCATTTTTAACAGGCTTAAGTGTCACATTGATAGATCAGTGCTCAAATATAACTGAATAGAGACAGAATGTCTCTACGCTTTGTGTTGTCAAAGGTGTATGAAGCATCCCATGAGTACAGCTTCATCAACCTGTTCAGAACACCACTCGGGCTACCATAACCCCGATTTTAGCCTGGCTTTTATATTACATAAGAGAAACACTGGCTGGCCTTCAAGCTTTAAAGATGGATGTGTGCTGACCTGAAAATGTCAACATCTTTCTCGCTGCAGTAAGCTCTCTATTTTGTCATGATTGCACTTTCGACCACCATCTCAAAGTGCATTCAGCCGCTAAACTGCATAAGGATGAACTACATTTAGCCCTGGCTTGAAGGGATTACTACTGTCTGGTATAGCATCGTGTCGCGTAGGGTCAGATAACGAACAGTTTTCTTGAGAAATTAAGGATAAGGTCTGTGTTTGAACCCCCGAATTAAATGTACTGATTTGTCAACCTGAGGCATAATTTGCAGACTACCTGATAACATCACATTATTGCCTGCATGCAGAAACATCCGAAGAAAAACAAGATTTAGTGATGAAATTGTGTACCAGGCTCATTAATTGCATACCAAACATTATTGTTTCTTGTTTTGGGTGATGCAACAACCTCTCGTTTTTGCTAACAGGGGAGTCTTGATAACATCAGCATCATTCTAGTCTGTTTCCCCGGCGCCCCCCAGCTGTCACGTGAGGCATTGCATCAAGAAGCTGAGCTGGAGGACTTTCTAGAGTCTAAAGTAGCTGGTAAACCATCAGATTAAATCTGAGTTTTGATTCATTTCGTTACATATGAACCACTCTTAATGTTTGTATGGCTTTTTGTCACAGATGGCAATCAGCTCAATCTCTTACATTTAAAAGTAGCCTGCTTGGGAATTAAGTCTTTTCGTGTGTCTTCGGCAGAGATATTTGAAGAGCTGAGTGCAAGAGGTGATGAGCCTGATCTCCTGTCAGTTCTGACCGTTCTGGCTTCAACAGTGATACCAGGGCTACCACCAGGGGGCGGACTTCAGAGCAAGTGAGTATGAATGGCTGTGAAATAGCGTGTTAACACTCTTAGTATTTTTAAGGTTTATAGTATTTATAATTTGTACCGAATACCATCTATCATCTACCAAAACTCCTTTTTACAAACAGTGTTTAGCTCTTTTGTGATTGACAGATAATTGATTATGCAGGTTTCTAAATTTGTAAATGTACTCCAACAACCTTGGACACAGAGAAAAATACGTGTAAGTAGCTCTGAGTATTTAAAACGACACTGATGAAATACATATGGTAATAAATCCTCAGATTAAGATGTTCTTTGATTCAAGCTGCACTGAGAACAGACACTTTTTCTACGGTAATAACCAAGTGTGACGTATAAGTGTGATGACTTTATTTCAGAGAATTCAATTGTCATTTTTTAACATTTGCAGACGGAACTGTATCATCTCAGCCTACTATCAGCAGAAAGAAGCACAACGCTCTAGACTAGCACAGGTATGACACTAAACTCTTTAATGCTAAGTGAAAAATGTATTACATTTTACATTAGATTTTTAGCACACTGTAGGTGTAGTAAATGCCAACAATTTTATACTACTAATGCGCAGATCAATACCCTGTTGTGTTAATGTACAATTATTTTTAATATGAGTTGTTTATATCTTTACAGGAGCTCAGTCCTACAGATGCCAATTAAAAACCATCTTCTGAAAGATGTTAAATGGACATTAAAAAAATAGTGACCAGGTTTATTTTTTGGACAGCAATGAACATAAATACATTTTACTTTCTTCTTTTTGCAAGTTTTCTGAATGATACAACAGACAAAAAGCAATGTTGTGCCGAAATCAAGGACAATACTGACTCTATAGCCTATACATTTGACTCTCTTTAGATTGTGATACTTACAGTATTTTCCTTACCAAACGTTTTAAATCCGTCTTAAAAGTCAACAACTCAGGAAATTTGTTGAACAGGTGGAAACCAATTTTTGAGGTTCTTCGCAGTCTTGAATATTATATGACGTGGGTTTACATTTTTAAAAACTGATCACAAAAGACGACAATATTTGTTGACAGCCTCTGGCCTTTAGGGAACCGTAAATTAGCAACAAGCCAACTTTTTTTAGTTGTCTTGCACATTTAAGTAATGAACTAACATATTAAAAGTCACAAATATGCTAAGAAATTTAAGAAATAAATTTAGTTAGATACAAGTACTTTGAATTTTTTTTTAATATACAGGTACACAACATGGAGCTCAACTTTTCCTATTCTTCAATTGTTGTTTCCTGTCATTTTCTCTAATCTGTTTGCATGGTCTGTATTGTACTGTACTGTGTTGCCTTACTGACCTCTTTGAAATTATGCCAACAACATATAAACAGTGTTAATATTACTAAGATACTTCCTAATGACTATCAAATGAAGTGATGCTTTGCTGTATCATGTTGTGTAATCTTCGTGCACATTTAGGAGATATTGTACAGTGGCGATATTTGTGCTATCATAAAGGTCAAAAGTTGAGTAATAAAGATGATAATAAACAGACCAGGCATTTCATACGGTTTCTGTTTATTTCAATGCTTGTCCTGCTACATAGAGAGACGTGTGGTAACTGCAGTGCCAGTCATACATTTTGTGTGCAGCTTAGATCAGTGGTTCTCAAACTAGGGACCATGACCCCCTAAGGGGCCCTAAGATGGATCCAAGGGGGCACAGTTTTGTGACATTTTATGAAATATAGAAATTTATGATAGATTTTGTGCAATCGAACGTCCGAAAAATAAGCCCACCAACCAAAATACCTGATGTTCCAGAATTGTATAAATAAATGTTTTTGGTTTAGTTAAAATCCTATGTTTAAGATCGTAAGTCTTTATTTGGGGGACACAAAGCGATACACCCTATACAAATGGGGCCTTATAACGAAAAAGTTTGTGAACCACTGGCTTAGATTTCAGTTAAATTAAAACACCAGCCGTTAGTATGCGATACCAGTATCAGCCTCCGGGGGGCGGCAAAAAGATACGTCCGGTTTAACACCCCTCTAATTTGCAGTCCGACCCGCCAGTAGACAACTCGTATTTTGAATATTTACCACCTTCAAACCGGAAACAACGTATGGAGCTCAAGCGCCATTTGCCATTGAAGACGTTATTTCCGGGTTTAAGATGGGAAATATTCCAAAGCATAATTACTGACATCTGCAAGCAAGCACAACGTTTGTGCGTCACTCAACCATGACAACAAGCTTTCAGAGGAAGTGTGTCAAATGACTACTCTGCATGAACACACGTAAAATGAAATCCACTGGTTTCAATCTGTGTAAAGCTTTTGTGGCACACTCAGTTCTATAACAGAATAAATAACATATTAATAGTAGCTATTACGTTTGAAACACAAATATTAAATAGCAAAATAAATATTCAACAAGTAAAATTTGTGTGTACAATATACAGTACAGTATCTACAGAATCTATACAATCTATCTATACATACTAGGGCTGTGCAAAAATATCGATACATGTAACTATCGCAATTTTTTTTTCAATAGTGTATCGATAGTGATACCTCTAATATCGATAATTTTTTAAAAATCATGTCAAATACATACGGTCAAAAGTAAGTGGAAGCGAGCATGGCGTAAAATATAAGAACGCTTGGAGCTCTCAGAGCTGATGTGTGGGTGTGCTTTGGTCTTCAAAATAAGTCATGGAGTAATGAGTTATATAAAATAATGCTGTTTGTAGGCTTCGCAAGTCATGACACAAGTCACTTGGCTGCTGCAGTGCATTAGACAAAAAGTTTATTAAGAAAAGTAACAATGACATTTATTGTGCTTTCATGGATGTGACACCAGCGCATTTACAGCACGGATGAACCAGAGGTTTTATACTGCCCATGTTCAATGTTTTAACTGTAATGCACCACAACAGCCAAGTGACTTGCGTGAGCCACCTTATTCCCCTGTGCTACCCACTTGAGGGGCGCAATCCAGTTTGGGAACCCAAACCTCAGATCTAAAGGTCCATGCATCGCACATCATGGCCACTCTGCAGAGGTAAGGGATGTTTTTACACTTATCCTCACAGAAAACCCCCGGTGGTGCACAGCATGTTGTATTTCTAGCTCTACTCTTTACATTTTCTATTTAAAGTATTGCAATATATGGCAAATGTGTATCGTATCAAAATACATAGCAATATATTGTATCGTGACCCATCTATCGTGATATGTATCGTATCGGGAGGCACTTGCCAATACACAACCCTAATACATACGTTGTGTGATTATTACTGTAGACTCGACTGTTCTTGCTTTGTGTTAATTGTCTGTCCCTTTAAATATGTCACTTTTGCTAAAAGCCTATTTACACATATTTGTGTTCATTTTAGATGATTTACTCCTTAGGACAATCAACAGCAGTGCGATAAACGATTATGCAATGAAAAATACTGACCATCTCCTTTCGATTTGACACTTGTTATTTTTTCACGCGGGACTGTCTAAGTGCTGTGGCTACATCTGCCCTGCTCTTGAAAATCAGTCTGTTTTTGTGAAGAGCTGCTAAAGGATCTCTTTAGAGGCGCAGTGTGATTGCTCACCACACCGGCCAATCACTTCAGCATGGAAGTGACTTCGAGAAGCGATGTCACTATTAAAATCCTGTGGTCTGTTGAAAAATTGAGAGAGGTCTCCTTGTAAGAATGAAGCCATTGATGAATGCTCAGCATCATCTTAATATAACACGACATGGAAATAAATCAGCTATTTTAATTTGATCTGATTTGTTCTGTCCTGTATAAGTGACCCTGTCTATGAAAACCTGGTTAAAGCCTCATAATACGAGCACTACAGGTTAGTCAAAATGATATACAGATTTCACAGACAATTTTCATCTTTGATTGCGTGCAATAATCAATCATAAAAAATGAATGATATCTTCATATAGAAATAATGTACAATATCACCATCTTTGTATAAGCGAGCTACCTGTCAACACTCGTCTCCTGTAGGCGATTATTCATGATAGCAAAGGCGCCCACTCCACCTGAAAAGCCGTTCTGGCGAACATGGCTTTGTCTTGGATTACCGTGAGCGGTTTCTGAGAGTTGCTTCTGTAGAATGGCCAGAGAAACCTTGTTGGCCATAAAGTCATTGACGGAGATCATTTCTCCAGACAGTCTGCGCCCTGTCAGATAACCTCCATCTGGTCCTAAGCCAGCATCCGTCTCACTATCACAAACTGTTTCCACTGATGCATTAGTGAAGCGTTTTCCCGCCGTTTCAGTCGCGGCGGCAGGGTGCACGGCATTGCGTTTTTGCCCCCTCAGCCGAGAATTGCCGGGTGGAGGGTGGTGATTGTTTCGCTGGTTGGGAAGACGCGGGAAGCAGCAGCAACAGCAGGTCCGACCCCGCCTCCTGTACGGCCGGCCGCGGCACGTACATTGGGACCTGCTGCGGTCCAGTTTCGCCAAGATCCAGTTAAGCGTCTGCTTGATGATGATGGAAATAACATTAAATAGGGAATAGATACAACACACACCCATGAGAATGAAGAGGCAGTTGCCGAGCCGGTAGGCCTCCTGAGCTTTATAGCTTTCCCTCTGGCTGCTCACCAGATCTCCAAACCCAATGGTGCTGAAGGCCACGAAGCAGAAGTACAAGGATTCAAAGTAGTCCCAGTCTTCCATGGCAGAGTAGAGAGCGGAAGCGCTGCAGGCGATCAACAGGGCAGCTATGCCCAGAATGAGCATTACGTAGTAGACCGATGGTTTCCAACCCTCCAGACTGTCATCCTCACTCCTGGATTCCACTCCTCCCACACCAGAGCGGCGCAGTTGGCGCTCGTGACACCAGCGCATGATGTAGGCCAGCATCGTGATGATGCGCTCCAGGAAGAGGTTGAAGAAGAGGATTGTTGCTGCACAACCGAGGAGTCCGTAGAATATTAGAAAGATCTTTCCTGCAATGGTGACGGGAGTGGTCATGCCAAAGCCTGGAGAGAAATAAGACGCATTTCATGTTTTTAAGTTATTATTTTCAGCTAATACAATGAAGAGTGTTGGTAGAATGACAGAAGAATGTTGATAACCGAATAACAGCGTTACCCATTCAAAAAAACTATGCAAGTCAATGAGCACAACCATTGTTCGATTACCTACATTTTTCAAAATACTTTTTCTGTGTGTTCTACCGAAGAAAGTCATACAGGTTTAAAATGACAAGAGGGTGAGTAAATGATGACAGAACTATGCAAAGACCTTAAATTTTCACAGAACTCACCAATAGTAGAAACCACAGTGCCGACAAAATAAAATGCCCCAGAAAAATCCCATCTAGGCCTAAGTTTGTCTACGCGGATACCAGCCACGAATGCTTCCTCATATTGTCTTAGAAGGTCCTGTAGCGAGTTCAGGTTGATGCTGTTTTGCTCTGTGAAGTTGGCCAGCTGTTCCTCCCATCGCTTATGGGCCTGCAGCTCAGAGGGATGCTCCAGAGCGGAAAACACCAACGCCCCACACAGCAGGTAGAGCAAGATGAAAGCTGCCAACAAGCCAAAACGGGCATTGTCCTCTTTTAGGTGCAGTGGGAGGCAACAGTTGTTGCTGACATCTCTTCCACGTGGCATGACTTGATAACCAGCAGGAATTGACAGGACAAGTGAACATGCACAGAGACACATATACACACATTCAGAACACACACGCACATAAATACACCGCAATGGAGTCTAGAACAGGTATGCAGTCACATGAAAACTGTATTGCTGCTACAGTTCATTAGAGTACATGACTGCACTGAAGAAAAATATTTTGCAGATGGGTTTATTTCTATCCGTTGTGATTCATAACCACATAACTTACTTCAGTAGTGTTGGGACAGAAATGGTCGTAAAAAGAAAGGTTATCTGGTAAAATGACACACAGTCTGGGAAATAAGACATCAAGATACACCTTTTGGGGTAGCAGGTAACAGTAGGCAGGCAAGCGCAAGATTTTTATCTTTTCCAAGGACTCTGTCCAGCTATAGCAGGTTACACACCAAGAGTGAGTAATAGGCTTGTGGTCTTGAAGTAGAATCATCTTTAATCCAAATCTGTCTGCAAATAAAAATAATACTTTAGTTAAGGGGCGACAACAAACATTTGAATTGTATTATTTATCACCCAAAGACCCTGATGTCAAAATACAGTGGATCGAATAGAGCAATATTATAAACACACTGGCACCATGTTTTATTTCTGTACGTGTGTAGTTTTAAATGTAATAATTAGAAACATTTTTTTTCAGCAATATACGGGCGTGAGTTAGAAGGTTGCGTGACTTGTCCTGTATTACAATTAACATGGATTTTAAGATTGTTATAAAAAATAAATCCTATGCAAATTCAGGATCTGATCATTAATGACTCGCTAGAAACTTTAAAAGTTGATAGATAAAGTGTTGCCTACCTGATTTTTTCTTTAATTTTTATGAAGAGCGCAGCTGATATTGGCATATCCCCCAAACAATGTCCTAATGTTTCGAGAAAACGAGAGGAGACAGCGTATTTTATTCGTAACAAGTGTCAATCCTCGGCGGCAGTGCGTGATTGAATGATACAGCAGCGCTATGGTGTCAAAAAGAGAGCGAGCGAGGGAGAGAGGGAGAGAGAGAGAGAGAGAGAGAGAGAGAGAGAGAGAGAGAGCGAGAGAGAGAGTCTGTCGCAAACTGAACTGAGCTGCCTACCTAGACGGCAATTTGGGTAATCTGAACGAGTTTAAGCCCTAAAATGCAGTCCAGGGCTATTTGCAAAGATTTCGACCTTTAACTAAGTAATCTTACAAAGCGTCAGAGACACGAGAAGGTGGACTTAATTTACATTTATTTACATTGATGCACTCAACAATCAACAACTGCTTACAAAAAGCAGAGTCTGCGCTATATATAGCGCGAGCTGAATGTCTGAACGAGTTTCACAACTGTGAATCTGCAAGATAATACTAATAATGATAAAGAAACCCATTTTCCTTTTGCATTTAGATTTGACATCTTTAACTTTCAGGTTTGAAGTGCATAAATTGTTACTACACGACTTACAGTGCTAACTGAAGCAATGCTATTCTAGCGGAAACTACCTCGGTCATTTTTGTAACGGGCTGTAAATGCCTTAACACTCACAGATATTACAAGAATCCCCCTGAGAATGCAACTTCAAAGACATTCAACAAGTACAATTTAAAATCCTTAAACGGCTGACAGCTACCACCATTTGCCTGTTGCTTTACTGACATTAAAATATTGCCTTGTTTGATGTTGACAGACAAAAATATAGCATGGTACTCTCTCTCTCTCTCTATTGTGAGATGCGCTTAGATGGAGACTATTGCTTTGTTCTCTCTGACCAGCCCACCCTTGCCTTTCATCTTGGTTGCCAGCTCACAAGACTGTATCCCCCATCATTAAAGTACTTGCCTGTAAGTGCCCAGGTGCAGTTGAGACACACAAGCGCTGTATCAAAAGAGTGTGAGGTAATATTATTATTCATAAACTTTGTCTTCATCAGAAGACAAGTGTTTTGGCAACTGTCTTTGCAAAAGGGAAGAAACCCAGAGCTGCGTCTGGCGTTGATATTATTCCAAAAATCACAGGTTTGTGTAAGTGTGCTACACTGTCTTTAAAGTCATCAGATCTGAGACGTGTGATCTGCATAATGCAATTCAACACAGGTGCCGTTTGATGAATGCTAAGCTCATTATGGAGTCTCTTTCCTCTAATTTTCCCACTCCCCCTTTCGCTTCATCCACCTGCCCTGTGTCTTTGTCTTTCTTTGTTGTCTATGTGTTAAATCAGTGCTCTCAATATTGACCTTCACGCTGGTGTAAATGAATAAATAAATCATTGTTAGGGCTCAGCTACATGTATGACGCACAATGAAGTCATTCTTACTGTGATGTAACACAAACACAAAAAATAAGATATCAGTAAGAGGTTTATTTTCAGAGGTTTGACATTTACAATCACATTTATTTTGAAAAATCTTGTAATTAATTAAAAAATCTTGTGGTCTACTAATATCTGCACATTAAAACAAGTTCTTTGTAAGTGATTAATAATAATACAAACCACAGCTGTATATCACAATAATAGTCTAAAAACCATATAAAAACAAACCAGAGATATTCAGCATATTCAAGTTCTGAAAATCACACATTTAAAAAACGTGTGAAACGTGTTCCCAACCTCAGCCCGAAAATAGCTGGGTAGGCTCTCAGGTATAGAGGTATAGACGGATGTCCGAGAAGAGAAAAAGTAATTCTCTAATTATTTTTATATAGTATGGTTATTTTAATGCCCATTGCTTTGGCCATACAATATAACCAACCAATAAAGCATATAAATATTTGAGCAAACAATTTAAAAAAAGTAAGTGAGAAAGACACATAAGTAGAGATATTTGGTTGCCTAAGGACAGTGAAGGGCACTGCTAAAATAAGCTGTTCAAAGGCTAGAATCCAGGGCTTGCACCCTAGCGGCAAAGAGCAGCACGTTCTTCTCAACCTCTGCATTTAACTCCCGCTGGGAAGCCCTGGGATTCCTCTTGACAAAGTCAGCAATGGTCTGGATGCATTCCGTCTGTGGAAGCAGAACGTTACAGGTGACTTTACCAAAACTTAACATACGTTTTACCTTTAGCGTGGTACATCTGGTATACCACAGGGTCCTGGTATGGTATAGCCAGAGTACTCTTCTGTAATGATTTTAAGAAAGCTCTTTACATACAAAGGACATCAAAATAGCATAGATGCATCTTACCTTGTAAGCATCTATTTGTTTTTGTCCAGACAGCCTGTCCAGAACTTCACGAGCCACCTGCATCCCTGTGACCGCAGTCAGCAGTTCTTTACACTGAACACTATCAGTCTTCAACCAGCCCAGCAGAGCCAGCTGAAAGAAACGCAAACAGATGATCACACTGTCCATTATTTAAACTTTTAGATAACAAACTAAATACTGTAACTATAATGAAATACATTTTCAATTCATAATTATCAAATGTATTCAAAACGTAAACTTCAGAGTTTCAATAAAATTCGGACAAGACAATAAAATACAGCGATCGCAAAGGATTGAGATGAATCTAAAGTTGCATTTGACCAGATTTTACGTTTCACCAACCTGCTGAATTAACTGGGCGTCGACCAAATCGCTTAACCCCTTTGATTCCGCCATACTGTCGTTGAAATTTAATACGTATTTCTATTTTAAAAGAAAAGCCGATGTCTCTGATCAATAAACATTAATATATCTATGTAAATTTACCGTTTGTTACTTTTATAACACCACTGGCACGACCTTCCTGTTTACAGTTTCTTCTTCCTGTGTGCCAGTGTTTTTACTCAACAAACGTTATAGCGCCCACCTTTGGACGTGTCAAGTAAATCATGTCTTTTCACCTTTATTTACATTATCATTATTGCAGCGTGCAAGTATTTAGACACAGGCAAAAGTCACAAGCAAGTGTTGTTCTGAAGTGTATCCATTGCTGTCCGATGCTGAATCACAGATATGCGCCACAACGTGTAACATCGTTTTAATGACACACTTCGTTTATCGACTCTTAAACACACATTTACACATATATAACTACAGAAAATAGTACAAATATTGATAAGGCAGCAAACAATCTGTTTATTTTGCCAGTTAAATACTACAATACAACACAATATGTGTCCTGACTTTATTCAGTTTCTATAATAAAACAAATATTTCATGTTGTTTGTTTGTTGAGTCTCGCCGGTCCTTTATTTGCTAAATTACAGTATGCGAAATTTAGTATTTGTGCACTTCTGATTCAAGTTGCAATATATAAAAATTTATAAAATATTTTATTATATGGCCATCATAGATTGCTTAATCAACTTTCTTTTCCAGACTTGCTGAAGGATCCGAGTTTTTTAGTGTTTACATCTTTAAGCAGTTCAAGCTGGCGTTGGGCTCGACGATACAGATACTCAATGTGCATGACATCAGTCTTCTTGATTTGAGCGTTGGCGTGGAATTCATCGCGTATTCTCGGAATAAAACCCGGTTTGTCCTGTGCAGCACGCAGAAACTGACGATACAGGGACAGGACCTGTTTCTGTAGCTTACTGTGCCGCATCATTGTGTGTGGGATGATAAAAACACAGCAAGAAAATGGTCGGACAGTACGGGGGCTGTCAAGGCAGATTGACGATGACGTCTTCAGCCTGCAATGGGAAACATGGTCAATACAGTGTTGGAAAATTAAGTGAGATATTTAATGACTGTAAAATCTGTAAAATGTGATTACAAATAGTGAAAAGGACCAAAAACATACACTTTACACATTTTATTTTTCACATTTATTTAACACAAACCTTTCCATGTAATTTGTCTAATCTAACGTTAGTCCTGTTGTATAATCAAAGCTGGTAACTCAAACAGCACATACTATATATAAACAGACAGGAAATGCTTTACCTTGTCAGTTAGTTACACGACTCGACTTCATTACTGAAGTCTCGGTTACTGGCAAAAACACACATGCTGTGACTGCTGTTTTCATTTGCTAAGTTATAAAATATACAGAAAATGACAGCATAGCTGAAACAACACTAAAAATGTAGATTTGACCTTACGTTTTCTCACTGACGCCGTGACGTTGAGAAATGCGGTAGCTAGAAAACACACTGCCACCTAGTGGCCAGGGTGTATACGGACTTCACTACACCAAGGTATGGATGGTCCTCACAGTTTATTCTTTATTTAGGCATAGATTATAATATCAAGGTACACATCTCTGTTGTAACTCGATCTGCAAGTGCAAAATATTTAATATTACATAACAAAATTATAGAATTATATGTGGTTTAACATTTAGCTACTAAAGATTACAGATTGCCATGTCAATACTATTT
The DNA here is from genome assembly GCF_024868665.1 of Triplophysa rosa. NCBI lineage: Eukaryota > Metazoa > Chordata > Actinopteri > Cypriniformes > Nemacheilidae > Triplophysa > Triplophysa rosa. Next base: position 13,530,069 of record NC_079908.1, read on the forward strand.
GAGAAAAATATTGCATGATTTAATGCAGTATAAATGAAGTAGATTAAAATTCGTAGAGCATTATAAACTTCATTTTAAGTGCATAGTGTAATATGAGGTTTACATTCATTCCTGAGCTCTAAATATCTACATTGCATTCTATTGATTTTATTGCACAATTATTGAATAGACAAGCACACTTCTGTAAACCTCTTGTTTTGGCACAGATAATATTATTTTGTTAAAGTTGTTATACAGTGCAATAATACATAGCAAATCTACCCTGAAGGCACAGTACTGATTGACTAACATGACGGAAAATCCAAAGCACATGTCAGGTTATATAGGGCGGCAGTACAATACTGTACAATACAGTACAGTGTGCATACAATACATTCCTCAGAATAGTCACTGATATGAGATATCCAAAAGCACTGAAGCCGAGGCATAAGATGATCCATTATGCATGTGGAGGGCTGTAATGTTATAGCATCCTAGAGCCTAAGATATTCCGCCAGAAAAACCACAAGGATTTTGGTAAGATTCTCCACAGTGTGACTGTGAATCTTGTCTGCCGTGTCTTCCATTGTGTGCATGAAAGAAGGGAAAGGTGTAGCGATCATGTGCAGCACTGGAACTCCTGTGGTAAAAAACAACAACAAGAGGCAATGTACATCTAATCAATGTCTTGCAATGACATTCAATGTTGAAGAAAATTGAACAGTATTTTATACAATAAGAAAACAACCGTGTACTACATTTGGGAAGAATCCTGCATGGATGCTTTGCCTTACCTCTCTGAAGGAAGGGAACATGATCATCTTCCACCAGCCCCATGTTTACATCCTTCCTGAAATAGCTCTCCTCGTTGGGATGGGAGGACAGGAGGCCCAAACTGTGAAGTTTCTTCTCTAAGCACAGAATGTGAAATATAATAAGATGGACCAAAGAATAAAGTTAAATAGAGGGTAGAAGCACAAGATGTGCATAAAAAGATAGTTGATACTTAAAAACTTTTGCAAAGTCAAACATTAGTTGTACAGCTTTTAAGCCATTAATGATTAACCAGTCCTTGTTTTAATGGAAAGTCAAATCAGTGCTACCTGCAGCGATAAGGCGATCAAACCAGCGAGCCGTGTTCTCAAAGTGATTCACAAACAAGGGTTCTGGGGCACCAATAAGGTCCAAAAGAACAAGGAGATCCTGCAAATTAAAGTTACAACATGTAAGTCCAATGTATAGATGAATTCATAGATTTATGTGTTTATGAGTGTAACATACACATATACACAATCGTCCTATCTCACCACAGCATTTAGCAACGTAGTGTGTTCAGAACCTGGAGGGTGAGGAATGCGGGACATCTGATCTGCGAGGTGGCGTGAACCATATAGTGAGTCTGTCGGAGTCCACTGCTCAAAAGCTTCTCCTCCATCAAAAAAGACCAACTGCAAGGTCACCCGAGACATCTTGACAGAGAAAACAATCTGATATGTTAACCTGTGCATCTAATCAAAAGCCATGAAGTACATTCCTGTGAGATTCTGTTAAATATAAAGAATTTAGATGTTATAGTCCTGACCAAAAAAATGCAGTGTTCTGCAACTTCTGGCTCTGTTACAAGTTAAACAGGAGAACTGACTATATATTCTATACTACAACACTGCGGCTATTCACTACCTGTGCAGAGTGACCTCCTCAGAGACATACAGCATTGCACAGTTTGTCTCAGGACATGCTTTGGATTTAATAGCTGGTTCATTTTTTATTAAATGACCCGTATAAAGGTGGGCAGTGTTCATCTGAAATAAAATGTGTTTAATTTTAATGTATGTTCTCAGACTTCCTCCAGTCGTATCACAACCTGTTTCTGCCAGCTCACCATCTGCTTTTGTATTTTGAGGTGTGGGTCCAAAGCCGTGACAAGCTCCAGCATCATAGCACAGGGTACCGCTGAATCACTCGCACCCACAAACACCTTCTGTGGGTCACCTGGATCTGTAGGTATGGACTTTGAGTCGCAGTGGCAAGCCAACAGCAATCTGCGAGGAGCTGTGGGGTCTAACACAGCCAGAACATTAGAGAAACTGACAGGGCCACGAGGTGTCACGGCGATGAAGGAATCAACTTCTACAGACCAGCCTGCGGATAATGAATCCAGCTGAGAAAAGATGTGCTAGGATAGCAGGAAATCAGATTAGAACATGTTTATCTGATATTTACTTTCAATAAAAATAAGGCTGATGCTTTTAAATAGTTTTTAAATATCTCACTTTTCGGAAAACCCGGCTCCCACGACTTCCTGGTTTTCGCTCAATAAGAAGGGGCCGCAGAAGAGAGTACCACAGTCTTCCCCAGCTCACCTGGGACACGAGACGCTTCACCTGAGACACTGTGGGTTTACCTGGCTGGTGACTGAGCTAAGGTTAAAGACAGCAGTAGACACATTTTATAATAATGCAGGCAAATGATCTTGTATAATGAATTAGTAAAAAAAATGTATAATACATAAAGGCAAAAAATATGTTTAAAAAAATATAAAAGGCAAATGTCTGCCCTTCTGAGTCTTATTCCAGTAGGATTTAATATGTCCTTGATTCCCATCTACCAGATAACATCCCACTAATAGAAAGTAACACATTACCACTAGAGACTATTAAGGTTTCCATTCAAAACAGTACAATTCCCATTATAACCATTTATTCCATTAGCCTAGTTTATTATTTTTACAGCACGGTATATTTTTCTTACTTTGTCTTTGAATAGATCAGGAGGTCTGGGAGGTAAGTCCAAATCGGTTGTTTGCTGGTTAGATAATAATAACGCCAGGGTTAATGTCATGGCCACGAGCACGCACAAGCACAGCAGCATTAATCTCACGCGGCACATTCGCGGCTGGTCACAGAGTCTGACAGTCGTTGCTTTATACCTCATGCTCCTCATCTTGTGTTCATGCGAGATGCCAAAATAACAATAAAAACTGCAGGGTAGAGGAACAGGGAATACGCAGGTCAAAATGCAACATTTACTTTTTTTATAGCGATACAAACTAAACTGTGATTGCCAACAGTTTTTCATTAACATGATAAGACTCAACCTGCGCATTAAGACTCATCCTGAACTTGAGGCATAAAAGGATTGAACAAATTTTGACTGTGCAACGCATTCATAAATTTACGCTATTCATGCCTATTGTTATTATAATTATTATAAAGTCCTCGAACACGGGCACTTACCAGTAGTCCAGAATGATTGGCACACATTAAAGAATCCGATGCGGTCGCTTGAAATGAACAGCACATAGTGCTGAACGACGAGAGGAGCGAGTCTGGGGAACATTTCATCACCAATGTCAGTCTGATTCGCCCTTGATATGCATCTTGACGATGCTGGTTAAAAATGATCGTGTGTTTGCAGTTTTGCAGTCGATGTTTGTAAAACAGGATAAGGAAGGATGTGCGCAGCTCCCCATCCCACGCCGGACTACCTTCCCTCACTCAATGCAGTCAGTTTTGGCAGTGACACACAGACGTGGCCTTTGTGAATATTTAATATTTTGCCCCTTAAAAGTACAAAAAGGATTTTAAAATATGGTAGCATACAAAAGGAAATTGCTCATTTAAATATACCATTATTAAAATCCAGAAAATGTTAGAGTAACGTTATGTTAACAGAGCTGTCTTTGATGTACCGATAAAATAATCCATTCAATCATCATACATTCGCTGTTTTCTTTCTTTATTCAAAATGCATTATTGGATACCCTTTACGTCTGTCTGTAGGTTTTGCAGATATTTAACCAATGAAACGTATTAACATGAGTTTGTGACTCAACCTCGTAACTCCATTGGATCCTCAAACTGTCGGAAAAATAACTCCACCCCCGCATATCTTCATTTTAAAACGACGGCGCCTACTGTCTATCAACTCAAGTGACCATCCGAAGAATACTCTGAAAAATGTGTGCAAAAGAAGAGTTAAAATTCATATTTTTTGTGGGATTCTGTATTTATTTTTGTCAAAGCCCAGCACATTATCTGTTATTTACTTTTAGCAATCGCTTTTTATCCAAAGCAACTGACAAAAACGAGAAATTCGATTCCTTCATCCAACGAGAAGTGGAGTCAATCAAATAAAGTGATCATTCATCATGTTCCCGTCAAGTGTTCGTGGAATTGTAAATTCTCCAGCAAGGCTAGTGTAATGCGATTGAACAACACGTGGATTTCATTCTAATCTGTAGTTAAGATAATGCTACACTGCAACGATACGGCACCGAAAGCTTAATTAATACTGAATTTCAGTTTTAGTGTGGAAAATGGCGAAAAACTTCATGCAATGTTCACAAGAAAGCGCTAAGCAACAACATGGCAACCACATATCCAATAAATTCATGAGGTCTGTGTGAACTGGGGAAAGGATCAGTATGAGCCAATCAGTGCAGGTGCTGAAGCAGATTGGCTCTGTTCGTCCAATCACAACGCAGAAGCTCTGCGCTTCTGGAGATTTAATCACAGTATCATTAAATCTACAGAAAACTCTACAATAACTAACGAGAACGAATAATTATTCAGGTAAGTGATCTACAAATGCAGAACAAAATGTTTATGAATTAACAAAGAATTTTTCAAAGATCTAAAAAGTTTAACGTCAGATCAAGAGTATAATTCTTCTTTACTGTAGCTGTCAAAACCTGTCAAACTTATACTTGGAAAATATTTAAATATTATAATCATTCATTTTTTTCTAACATAGTGTCATGACTGTATAAAACATTTTTAAAACAAAACTATGTGACTGATGAGTTTTGTGACCACAGAAGACCCTGATCAAAATGTTGCAATGCTTTGACTTTGTCCAGAGTCACATTCAAAGTCTGAAGAGCCACCTTCCACAACACTGCCTATATGAAATCAGTATGAAACGTCTGTTTTATTGATGCGTTTGTTTTGAAAAGCAGAATCCATGTGATAAACTGAAGTTTTTATAATCTATGTTTGTCTAGATCAGAGTGGGACACTGAGATGCCAGAATGTAATACACCACCACAGTTCCTTAAAGTCAAGCGCAAACACACCTATAGTCGTCTAAACAAAACTACAGGTGATGCTTTAAAATACAAATGCTCTATTTTAAAGCGTGTGTTTATTTTCCTACATAAAATGCCTAAAATGTGTCATTAAAGTTACACTAAATATATTTATAAACAGCATGGCTAAATGACAAAAAGAGGAACACTCAGAACAGCAACTTTCAAGCATTTTTCATAAATGCTGCTGAGGAGCCAGAAAACAATTCAGAAGTTCAAACAGCAGAAAATAAAAAGGCGTTGCCTGTCGAGGACAGTGAACCATCGCAAGGATCTCTAGACTCCAACTCCACAACTACCTCTTTCAACACAGGTAAAGCATGTTTTTGTTAGACAAAATAATAATAGAGTTACACCATACACTACTGTGAGTTAAAGAAAACTGGATATTTGTTATCAGGGAGCTCTGTGGATAATGAATCTCCTTGCAGTGTTTGTGAAGATCAAACAGGAAATGAGGATGGAAGTCCACCCTCATCAGGGTTTGTGCATTTGACTGTATAACAGCATCGTGGTTAATTTATTGACATTACAGTAAGAGTAGAAGAAGCATTTATTTGGTTAAAGCAATTTTTTTATTCATACGTTTATCATCTCATTTAACATAACCCCTCTGTTCTGGCTCCTGATGGGACCTTTCAATCAACTTTTTTTAAGGATCCTTTTAAGAGACCCCATGCTTGGAGCCTTTCCCGCAGCATGGAAGAAGCGGGTTTTGATCCGCCCCATGCCACCAGAAACACCAACACTGCCTCGGCACTCACTTGTGAGGAAAGCCGACACCCTGATCCTCAGCCCATCTCTGCTCACATTACCATCTCAGGGCCTGAACCATCCGTTCCTTCCTGAAGGACGAGAGACTCTACAAAGTAAAGATTCACAGGCTAACACAAATAAGATATGCATTCAGATTCGTTGCTAAATGAATATAAGTTAATAAATGATTATTAGGCTTTAAAAATGTTGAGATAATAGCAGAAGAACAGAGAAAGCTGCTTTAATCTAAATGTGCACATTACTGACAGTGTGAAATCACAAACAAGACAGCTTTGCTGTAATGCTGACCGTGCAATATATTTTCACCACAACAGCATTATTTGAGGACGTGTGGGTCACCCCGGAATCTACCACCTTGAAAACTCCCAGGTTGCCATACAGAATTGCAAATGAATCAGTAAGCTAAACTTTGTGATGTTTTATTCCCTGATTATAAAGTAGGGTCCAAAAGTCTAAGTATAAACTGTATATAAACATTTGAACAATGTTAAACAATAGAAATGACATCACAAGGCATTTTTAAGATTTCTATAGCAAACAGCAAATTTGTGATAGTGATTATGCTACTTGTAAAATCTAAGATGTTATTGTTCCACTAAGACACACAAGATGCTCAAGCTTGGAACATTCAAAGATCAGGGTGAGACAACATCATCAGATCAGCATGTTTGTATAAACCTCTGGAGTCCATGCCAGCTCAAGTGCAGGCTAAAGCAAAAATATCCATTCAATGTTTTAGTCAATTTATTTTGATGACAATACAATAAAATAAAAACATTTGTGTAATAAAAGTTCATTCAATTAGAAAAATGCAAAATAGGAGTATTTTTCGCTGCCAGACTTTTGGACCATACTGTATCTTAATTCAAAGAGAAATTGTTATACAGTGAGCCTCCGATTCATGTTATCTTTTCTGAATTTTACTGGTGAAGAGTGCCGGCAGTGGCTGTCAGTCCTCAGAAAATAAGGAAGGGAATAAAGCTCCAGAGGATACGACCTCAACCCCAGAACAATTTGTTCCTTTGAAGAAAGAAAGAAAAGCACATGCTCACAGACGCACTGAAGGAAGAAGGCGTGTTGAAATCCAAGCCCCGAGCTCCAAGAAGAAATGTGTGAATGGATTTATTATGTTCTGCCGGATGAACAGAAAAGTATATCTCAGGTGTGCATTTGATCTAATTTACTGTAATAATACAGGTACCATTAGACCTTTTTATATTTATTCAATGTTAAATGTAAAGTGTAATTTTCACCAAAAAGAACGGCAAAAATAGTCCCCAAACTCAAAAAGGGAAAATATATTATAACTCACAGTGCTGACATTATTTTGGAACAGATCCCATCCTGGAACACCTTCCACCACAGTCACCAAAGAGTTAGCCAATCTATGGCATGTCATGCCCAAGCAGGAGAAAAGACTGTACTGGTAAACACTCTATGTTCTCCAAATCCTTCATAGGCTGTGATGTAGTGTAATATTATACAAACCTCTCTTTTTTGTTTTTAGCCTGAAAGCTTGGAAGTTCAGCTGTCAAAACAACCGAAATGTGCGTGTTTCAGTACAGGAAGCAGAAATGGAGGTAGCCGACCCCAGTCCACTACACAGGTTACTGGCTCACAGAGACCTGTATTGTGGTATCAAACGACGGCCCTCACAATTAATTTAGTTACTTCACTGCAAGCATATATTTGATTTGCGTTTTATCTTTTTTGTTAGCAATAGTTATCAATGTTCATAGCCAAACTATAAGTCATTTCAGGGAAATTAGTTCTATATATTTTAATTTATAATAATCACTGTTGTGATTTTTGTGACACATATAACTAGTCGTTTTATACAGCATTCTACAATTACTAAATTATTGTGTTTTTACAGTTTTTATATTGTTCTACTGTAATTATCACAGAACATATTTGTATTTTTAGTGTTTTTAATACTGTTTTTCATCATTCATTCATCATTCACATTTCCCAAAGTTCCATTGTGACGTTACATTTTTTGATTAAAAAAAGTTATTTTAATTATTTATAATACAAGAATATGGTTAAGTATGTATCTATATTTATTTATATATTTATTATAATGTTTTATATCATTTTTATAGTCTTAATTATTCAATAAGAAAAATAGATATAACCTGTTTTCTAACAGAGTTGCCAACCCTGTTCCGGTTTGTACATGCTATGCTCTTCTTTAATCTTGATTAAAAGTTGCTTGTTGTGACATCACAATTACACTACATACGTTTACATATTCAGATTTGTAGTCTTGTAGTCCTCCAGCTCAGGATTACTCAACCCCTCCAGGTGTTGCATTTAAAATGTTGCTGATCTTGTGTAGTTGTTCAACCGCACAGAGGGACTCCTCTCTCAGATGCTGGTTGCTAATACGAAGCTTTAGCACTTGCGCCAGCAGAGCCACCTTGTCCCTCTTCTCCTGTGGACAGAAGGACACATGATAATTAACCTTTTTTGTCCTCTGTCAGATGATATGAGCATGCTTGTCCTCTATCAGCGGACATTCTCATTTTTTAACTGCTAAATGTATCTCACCTTCAGTAGATCACTGCTCAGTCTCTTAAGCATCGCTTCCAGGTGAGACAGTTGGTCGGGAAAGTCAATGAAAACATCACTTAAAAATATCCAATAAAATATCAAGTGCATTATTAATAAAAGGACATTACTTACATGAAAATTATGTAATGCAACTTAGAATTAGCTATAACAGGAATTTTCTCTTAACTTAAAGAAGCACAACCATCTTGCATCACATGACAATGATTAACAGAAAAACAAATGTTCAGCTTACTCTGCATCTTCTCCGGTGTAATAGGCAGTGGAATGATGGGACTTGTAAGTCCCTTGGGATGGTGTTGCTGGCCTGCTTGATAGAGGACTCATTTCTGACAGAAGGGTTGCCATCCTTTGTGCTGTACAAAAATACATTGCAATCAATAAGCCATTTATTTTAATACACATAGAACTTACAGTGGACCCAAATATTACTGTACAGTTTAAATTTGAGTGTATCACTGCATTAGATGGCAAAAATGAAAACATTTAGGATTTCATATTAATTTATATAAAGATTTCACTAAAGCAATTTAGTATTAAATTATAAAACAACTCGTGCTAAACATTTAGATAAAACATATTTTGGAAACTGGTTGTCAAATGGATCATGTCCATCTATTGCAATGAAATACATGCATTTGTAAGTGTGGCGTATGTGCTAGATTATGCATGAACAACCTTTGCTTCTTTACTTACTCTCATAGGCTTGGGCTGCTTGAACTAGACTATCCCAGTCAAGATGACAGGCAGTATTTGGCAGGGGCATGAGTTCAGAATAATGGTCTTGGTCTCTTTCCCATTTGTCTGTTTCCGCCTGCTCAGGCATTGGCCAGCATTCTAGTTATAAAAACAACTTGTCCTTTACCCATTTAATGCTAGCTGATGAACTATTTATACCATGGCCAGAATATAAAATGACACAATATTTAAGGCGTGTTCATGCTTTAAAGATACATACTTTAAATGTTAACATTTTTGGGTAAGCTATTCATTTAACGCACCACAACAGATACAAATTATGCTTGCCTGTGGGACGCGTTTGCATGGAGAGATGGCTGGGTGTGAGTGCTGGGGACTCTGGGTACGACTGGGTAGCATGACTGGATGACAAAGGACTCGCGCAAAGCTCCACCTCTTTTTGTTGAAGAGGTGACTAGAAAGAGACAGTTAACACAACACTGCATGTTAGCAACACTGCCCACCAATTCTTAGCAAAACAATACTGCTTTTTCCATGTTATTGTCCTAGTCTGTCAGGTTGTTTACTGCTGAGTGTAAATTGAAAACATACTGAATCATCCCGAGGGTCGTCCTCTGTGTCATCCATCACAATGAGTTTTTTCAAGTCTTCCAGCACTGTGCTCTTGCGAACGGACCGCGGGGAACACGCCGCTCGCAGTGATGCCATGATTCGAGGCTGACCAAACACATTCTTTGAATTCGTGGCCACCTGACTAAAAAATGAGCACAGCAACACAAACTCTTTTAAACCCATTCCTGAACAACGGAATCAGCAGAGATGATTTTTTATTTCTATGGATTTTTTACGATAACATTTGAATGCATTGTGTAAAATGTGTACTAAGTGTTGTTGGCAACTACTCACCTTACACCGTTTCTAACATCACTATGTTCTTGATGTAGTGTTAAAATTTCTTTTTGGCTGCAGTCTGGTAGGTTTAAGCTGCCGTGAGGTTGGCAGGGATTGGGCTGGTTGGGGTCACCCTGACTGTCAACACTCATGCTAAATCTCTCCTGAATCGCCTTTTGCACATTTTGACTAAGCGTTGCAGACTGGCGTTCAGGGAACAGATGGGTGTTAATAGAAAGATGATCCTTGGTAGACAATAAGTCCTGATATCGACCGGGTGACGATGGTTGACTGCGACTCCACACAAATGGATCATTTCCAAAATGTTTTATATTGGGCTCCTGTAGCTTGGACAAACTCTGGTCCTCGTTCTTGGCGTGATGATCCTCTCTTTGCTGTTTGCTGACATGCTTCTTGCTGGGTTGATTTGAGTTTGGTGAAGTATGAGCTATTACAGCTCTCATCAAAGGAGGCGTTTCCACCACAAACGTTTTAACCTTTTGCGGCTTGCTAACAGAAACAAAACACAAAAACCATAGACACACACATAATGTGGACACGCACATGCATATGAATAGATAAGCAGTGCACACGTTGCAAAAAGATGCACACTGCGGACACAAAGATAGACCCATGTTTTCATTCCACTTCAGAAAATCCATCCAATTCAATTGTTAGGATCCTTTTTCTGTGTCATTTCTAGAAATGTTAGTAACCAGAGCATCAGTGACAGATACTGACTGACTGGAAAGTGCTGGTCAAATGTCTTTAGTTAACTGGTCATGGAACAACTCAGCGATGAGAATGTCCTACTTTTTAATAACTGTCCCACCCCTCCCCGTGGGATCCCAGAGGCAGGAGGGGTCTTTGTATTAATAGTGCAGATACTGTGAGGCACAAGAATACTGAGAGTCCATTCATACTAGAATACACATATAATTGCATCCGAAAATATTTACAGTGCATTTGAAATAAACCTTTTATTTTTCCAAATATCCCTGGAATCTAATCAAATTTTCATTCATTTACATGAGCGTAGAAAATGATTTGTACTGTTGTTCCTCTGGTATCATTTTAACACAACTTACCTGAGTTTAAGAAGACCAGTCTTGGAGCATGGAAGGGGCAACGTGTGAGCATTGAATTCTTTCATGTTGCTTGTTGAAGATCCTTTTAAAGCATTTTTTGTGGATTGTGTGGCATCACTGTAGAATCCAGGTTGTGTACGTGGGTGCAGTTTAGGACTGCTCCTGGGAGACCCAGTGATGTTTTGGGCATCTAACCAAATGTCCTTGGTGTAGGGTAAAAATGCACTTGATTCTCTATTTGGCTGGAGAAAATGTGCCTATATGAGACAAAAATGTGACACTGTGAAATCCGACTAATGTAGTTACAGCTGAAAATGACAAATATAGATAATGTATGTTATACATGAACGTTTATGTATCTGAAATTATAAATAATATGACAGATTTCAAGATGCTGGATGCACATTTTATTTAAAATACTGAAACTTAATGGTTTTATTGACATTACGTTTTATTGTTTTGCACAAAAAAAATGAAAGTTGGCATTCCTTTCGATCTTTGACATGGCCTTACTCAGTCAAAAAATTAAAGATATCAAGGTCATATTTTGACAGAATGTTGTATGATTATATGTAGAAAGCAGTGAATCACAAAAAATGACTTGAGCTGGGTTTTCACAGGCTGTCACAATAATATAAATTTACAGTATACAGTATACTTAAATACCATAGATGCACAGATTTCGCCTCTCATATGCATAAGTAGCTGTTATTCTCTTAAAAATCATATGTAGAACACTAACTCACTCTTGGCAAACTGTTGTAAGATAAGTTCCCTTGAGACTGCAGACTTTCCCTCTGGCCTCCTCTTTCGCTGCCAAGTAGCGAGCGTGTGGCTGTAACCATATGCCACTCTCCTTTTGAAAAAAAAAGATTAAAGCAGTCATGTACAGTATTTATCAACATATTGTGTCATATCACTGACAGAAAAACAAAGCTTGCCTTCAGACCTGTACTGTCTCTTGTTCTTGAGGGGTTTAATCTTGTGAATTCTACTTGCTCATTTGAAGTCCAGTCTAAGTTGTTATGGTTGTCTTGAATGGGTGAACTACATTGTGACTGATCATAAAAACTGATAAAAGAGAACAAAAGTTATTTTGTTATAAAGTTAAGTTATAATCGGTAATATGCTTACATCTCACCTCATACTGCTGGTGTACCTGAAATCAGACCTGGCAAAGTGTATAGGTGGTGTCCTTGAAGGACTTGTAGACATCGAGTAATTCAGGTCCCAGAACGACGCAGACATCTTGGACACGTTTCTCTCCCTAACCTGTTCTTAATAAGAAAAAGACAGTAAGCAAGATGAATTTAAGACTCCATCCTGATGTGTTCAAGTCTTTGTGGAGAGATCCAAATGATGGTACAGACAGCTCCAATTCGCCAGAGCAGGCGGAGAGAGAGCAGAGGAAGATCTGTGTGGGCTTCACAGCAGCTGAATGAACAGAGGATGGGATTGTGTCGTCTGGTCTGGTGGCTGTTGTTAGCGCTGTGCTTGTTTGCTCCAGGCAACATAATGCTGTTGTGTGCCTCACAATAAGTTAAAGAACTTAAAAAATATTACATTAATACTTAGTATGCAGCTCCCGGTATATTTTGGTCCTTAGATTTTTTTTTAAATAAAATTTAGCCTAAATTGTTGTTGGTGGCAGACAATTCAGGAGCATTAGCCTGAGATTTCTTTTTTAATTTAAAGAGAAAGATTAAACATTATTTGATACATAGGTTAATGCTTTAGCTAACATGCATAATGCATTAGCCAACAATAAACGTACTTCTACGGCTTTTAGTAATCTAGTTCTTGTAAATTTCAGCTTTACGAAAACATTTTTATCAATCAAAACGGTATAGCTGTTAACATTACATAGATGTGCTTTGTGTAATTTTTTTGTAGGATCTATTGACAGAAAAGCAACGTAATAACATAATATGTCTTCAGAGGTGAAAAAATACTTTGCTGTAGTTTTGCAGCAGGTTTGCCAGTAACTTACTGTAGATTTAATAACTACATATTACTACTTTCCTATTAGTACCGTTTTCAATTTGAGTTAAACTTTACTTTAATCAAAATTAAAAAACTTTTGAGATTTAAAATGACTGGTCTTATAACTGGCATTAGCACAACAACACTGCAAAAAATGACATTCTAAGCATTTTTGTCTTGTTTTCTAGTAAAAAAAACTACAAGAACTAAGTAAGTTTATGTTTAAAACAAAATTGTAAATTAAATCCACAGTAAGTCAATGGCAAACCTGCTGAAAAACTACAGCAAAGTTTTACAGTAATGAAGCGTTATGTTTTTATTACATTAGAATGACCTTTAATGCACAACGAACTAACATTAACAAAGATGAATAAATGCTGAAAAACTATACTGCTTATTGTTCATGTTAGCTAAATAATTACAAAATACAACCTCATTGTAAAGTGTTAGCAATTCTTCATCTCTATTGTCCAATAGATCAAAGATTAAATCCTTCAAATGAATCCTTTTCTAAGGTAAAAAAATCCAATAGGATTTACAAAGAAATAAATTGCATTATAAAGCGAGATCACATTTTTCACTGTTAGCAAAAGTGCAGAGCAAGAATCAACTCAACTCAATTCCTTGAGATACTAATTCCTGTATGTCATTAAAAAATAAACACACTGCATGTTAACAAAATGTTCATGTTTATTGTGCTGACAGTCAGTTATACCACTACAAAAAAATCCAGAACAAATCACCATCGATGATTATCAGCGATCCAGTTACCAAACTTCAAAACAAGCCAAAAAGACAAAGCTCCCAACATAATGATCACAGTCAGGTAGAAATTAAGAAGGAGTTACACAATTAATATACAGTACAAAACATCAATACAGTGAGAATTAACTGTGCAACTTTTTTATACACACAAGTACTGGCTCAATAACTGAATATCATTCTGATGTTAAACGTGTCATTCACAGTAAAATTTAATTTGCCATCAACGGGCTGTTCAGCAGTTTAAAGAATGGCAATTTTTATACAGTACCTTGAGCAGGTCATGCTTGCATGCAAATCCCACAACATAGGAATGTGAAGCATAACATCGGTTTAACTCCCTGTGCAGTGTGGATTCAAACAGTGTTTGAGGAAATTCACAGACAAAACAGAACTCAAAACATTAAATATTTTCATTAGTATGGGAGCTATACATATAAGCATTAAAACAGCCCTGGAACACATTGTGCATGAGGTGTGTTTGTTCTTCAAATGAATATTTCTTTCGATTCAGCTACAGATTATTGGGCTATTAGAGTGTAAACGCTCAATTCTCAGTTCATCCTCATCATTGTCAAATCATTTGGTCACAAAATTAAAATAAAATGTAGGGAAAATACCTGGCAACTATCACAACTAAGACCATCCAGATTTTCATTAGTATTATTAATCTTAAGTGACAAGTCAATACACCTGTCAAAATGACTTCAATGATTTTCATGTGCATGGCTAATGTTTATAAAGTTACGCAAATCATTTACTCATCAAACCATGACACATAAAAGCACATCGCTTTGAGAGTCTTAAATAAAACCTATTTACAGTGTAAAACACAAGTCTAAAGTATAGTGAAAACAAGTATTTAGTAAAGGGAATACAACATCTATTCACAGGTTTAGATGATCCTCAGTGGGACTTGTTATATATGTTCATGTCATTCTGTGCATTTCATCTGGACTTTCTCTCCTACCTTCCGTCACAGATGTGGTCTCCCAAAATGAGATGCAGAAACATCAATTTTGAAGATTATATCCATAATGCTCTTCATTTCTCTGGGAGCATGCTGGTCAAAATGTCAATAAAATTGTCCAGGCCCCAGAGGTACCCATCTTCTCTGTTGCCCTCCGCCCACGGGCTGCGATGGTCCAGGCTGAGAGGAGATGGCAGGGGCACAGTCTTTCCAAAATCTATCATCCAGATTCCAGCCTTGCCAGTCTGGTCATGGACAAATAATAAGGAGCTGCCCACCACCTGTTAACAAAATAACTCTGATTACCTGTTTTTATTTCCACATAAGAACTTTGTTGATGAAGAACGAAGTGGAATTTGATTATTCAACAGAAAGGCAGATGAATCTCACCTCATGTGCTTTGAAGAAATCGGAATTTCCTAAGACGATCCGCAGTTCCTTTAACCGTTGTTGGTAGTTTTTCTGTGAACAGAAGGGACGAAACTTGTTAACTTGTTTATATAATAGTTTATAAATGGAAAAATATTTCAGACTGTTTCCGATATACAGATCTATAAAATATCTATATTGATTATGATCATATTATCATTAATAATAATAATGACAATATCTATATAATATAATAGCTCTCATACTTGCCAGCTTTGAGACTGCATTTAAAGCACTGTAATGTTCTTTGTTAGTTTTGCAATTTTATATTAGCAACAAAAGAGTCTGTATTTTAAAAATATAGCACAGCTGTAACACAAATTCATACCAAGATTAGCATATTATTGTCCACAAAGTCCTCCAGGGCCTGGACCACCTCATCTTTGTACTTTGTTCTCTTAAAGTTGGTGTTACAAGTGCCGTCTGTTTTCTAAAGACATCAATATTTAGACATCAATATACTGGCACAACAAACCATCAATTACTATCAATTTTATCAGTTACTTATCAAGTACCATGTACTATTCAACATCAACAATCACTATATTGGCTTGAGTCTTTTATTAATAGGGTATCCTATAGCATACATTCACATCTTTTACCTTGATACCCTCAATGCGAAAGCCCAGTGTGGCCGTTGAGCTCAGAGTTTCTCTCCACTGCATGTATCTGGTTTTGAGGACTGCCTGTTGTGCCTGCTCTTCAGCAGTTGGGGCGTGTGGGTCAACGGCTATCATTTTTTCATACATGTCCTTGCGTGGCTGAGGACATTCCCTTGCCTTCTTCAATTCCTCCTCCAGGTATGTCCTGTAAAAACAGTAAACATAACAAAAGGGTTAAATGTTTGCTATGAAAATCTTACGTATTTTGTCTGTGAGAACTGGTATAACAGGACTGGTATTGTTGAAATATAAATAGAGCTGTCCTCTACCAGCGATCGAATTTCCTTTACAAATGTTTGTTAAACTCCAGACACCCTCATCCGATGTACTTTTTTGTAAAACGGCACACCCCTGAACCAACCAGAAACTTATAGAATCAGGTGCTCAGATGCTGCATTACAGTTCAGTTAAAGCCTGAAAATTCCCAAAAGTCATGACGTTCCTCACCGGCTTCCCATTTTGCAGTCCATGATGCAGGGAGAGTCAAAGTCAGCAAGCAGGTCGTCCATGAGGTTGTAATCCTGCTCTTCGCGCTGAGTCACGCCGTAATATGCAGGAACGAAGGGCCGCAGCCGATCGCTCATGAGCTGCAGAAAACACAGCTGCTCGCATTCGCAGTACTTCTTCAGCAGTCGTCCATCACTGTCTGTCTGAAAGTTTCCTATTGCCAAACAAAATCGTGCTGAGTCACATGAAAGGGACTTACCAAACAGCAATAAAACAACTAGAATAGAATCATTAGCTTGATGCAATACACACTGCCAAGCCAACATAATAAAAAAATTAGGGCTGTCAAGCGATTAATCGCGATTAATCGCATCCAGAATAAAAGTTTGTGTTTACATAATATATGTCTGTGTACTGTCCATATTAACATTGTGTTTATAATCACATACACGCATATATTTAAGAAAAATTTTTAATATAAAAATTAATAAACGTTTATATGTCATTTAAGTTATTGGTAAATATAAATAATACATCTCAAAATTGTATTAAATATACTGTATATATACATTCATGTATATGTTTTTGTATTTATAAATACAAATTAATATGCACAATACACGGACACATTATGTAAACACAAACTTTTATTCTGGATGCGATTAATCGTTTGACAGCCCTAAAAAAAATCTTTGCTTTTAGGATTGTTGCTCCAAGTACAAGTATCCTTCTTAATAATAAACAGACCGTTGAAAATGGAAAAGAAGCACTAAAATATAGTAAACCGTAAAAAAGTGAAATTGCTGCTGCCAAAATAATAAAAAAGCGACGAATAAACAAACCTGCATGGCCGACCACCTGCACCCAAGGCGAGCGTTTTCTCACTGGCACTGAAGGGGGTGACCAGTTCACCATAGCCTTTGACTTCTTCCACAGATCAGTCTGGGAGATATAAAAGAAAAATGCTAATGTGATAAACTGCACAAGATACACTGAATCTGTACAAGGCTCACTTGGTTGGTGGAGTCGTCTGTTTTTGTATTCTCAAACAATAAAGCGCACTAGGCCATTGAGTGCATTCTCTCGACCTCTGACTTTAACGGGCAACTCCCTCTCCTCTATTAACCGTGGGTCAAGTTTTTCCTTATGTGGCAAATCATTGACGGCAATCTCATACTAAAAGTCGTCGTGCAACACCAAGAGGCTGCGCTTAAGAAACATCTAATCTTAGATGGAAGTTAATAAAATATTTACAAGGCGCTTATTTTGCTCAGTGATAAAAAGCCGGTAGAGAGATTACTCACCCGAAAATAAAAAATGTGTCATTCATTTGTCATTCAAAACCTGACTCTTTCTTCTGTGGAACACAAAAGATGATATTTTGAAAAATGTCTTAGTGGTTTTGTGTCTATATATTGGAAGTCAAAGAGCGAGGTTTGGTTGCAAACATTCATCGAAATATCTTTTGGGTTCTGCAGAAGAAAGTCTTACAGGTTTGTAATGACATGCGGGTGTACAATAATAAATTAGTGATTTTTATTTTTGGGTGAACCATGTCTTTAAATTCATGACGTCAACATTCTTGACAAGCCCTTTATCAATACATTTCTGCAGTTCACCCACACCTTCTAAACTAACTTGACTGTTGTGTTGACTCTTATATCGTCTACACGTCTAATCTCAACCTTTGAGCAGACATACCATAAAATCTGTGTCATGAAAGTCTTTCATTCCACTGTATAGAATACCAGGGACATCCTCAGGGGTTGGAAAACCAGGAAAATTGTCCATGTTTACCTACTCATTGGGCTCAGGGGTCCACACAAACATTTTGTCCCAAGCCCCATGACATTTAGTGACAGGACAGCCTTGTACAAGAACCTATATGGCCATTGTAACATATCAACACAATCTGTGGTAATGTAACAATGGGAACTTAGCAAACTACAATCAAAGTTGCAGTGAAACTATGGTAAATTATTCAGCAAAACACAAATCTACCCAGTTCTCTTTGCTTTCTGTGCTAAAATGCTCACTTGTGGACAATGGAAAACCAGTCAGACAAGAATGACTGAAGAAACAGTCCCTCCACACAAGGCTGGAGGTTCATCCATTTGTTGACCTTGTAAGTTAAGCAATAAAACTTTGATTTAACATGATGACTTTCTCAAATGTTATTCCATTCAACATCTTCAGCAATAGAAGTGCTTGAGAAGATTTGTACATACAGATTTATAGACCCAACATCTTTATATTTATGATTCTATAAAGCATAGTTCTTGTATGCTTTGTGTAATGGAAATATACAGTGTTTACTTTAGTCATTATGGGATCATAAAGATAAATAGCGTTTGCTATTAGCGTTAACTTCTCAAGAACCATTGGTGTACACCAGAATAATCACAACCAGAGAAAGAAGTTCAGAAATACGTAAGGAATGCACCCCTATCTAGATGACTCAAAAGTACAATAATGTGACTTAAAGATTCATCAATGTTAATCAGTTATCATGACAATGTTACTCAACAGCATATTTTTTGCTCGCAGCATACTACATTCCATTTGGGAGAAAATAGAATCAAAAACAGTATCATCAACAGAGAGCATCACGTAAATTGAAATGGATTTAATGGTTATAATAGGAATTGTATTTGTTTTAATGGGAAGTGTATAAGTGGGTAATGTGTTGGGTTCTATTGGTGAGATGGCTGATGGGAACCAATAAAACACCATTCCATTTTATTGGAATTAGGCCCAAACAAACTAGGCTATATGAGGAACTTTTGTCAAGATTTTAATGGGAAACAGCTGATGGTTCATAATGGTGTATGTAAAGTAAACCATTAGAATTTGTATTGTGTTTTTCAGTAGAGATCACCCCACCACGGTAGAGCCACAGTAGTACTAAGGACCTCAAATTCAAGCAGATTAACAGTATAGCAAAAATTTATGTGGTACCTGTTTTGAAGTTTTGTCAAACCTTTGTAAGTGTGCTAAAATCAGTGTGCGAAATCCGTGCACACAAAAATGCAAACGTGTCCAACACTAGATTTCATTCTTACCGTGACAGGTTCACCTGGAAACAGTCCACCGTCCTGCGTCAGCGTCTGGCTATTACACTCGCCGTAACCCATCAAATCCTCCTCACATTCCTCGAAAGACGAAGCAGGCGAAAGGCCGGCGGAGGACGCGTTGGACAGCTTCCGCAGCTCAAGAGACGAGGCGGGAGAGCCGCTGAGCCCGCTGTCCGAGCAGATGGACTCTTCGTCGGGATGATGAGGGCCCGTTGTGGGTCCGTGGGGGCTTTGATCGCACTGTGTTACACAGGGCTCACACGTTACCACCAGCTCAGGCACGCGTCTGGGGAGCTGCTCCACGGGTTCCTCAGGGTTGTTGTGGTGTATATCACCCATACCCGGGCAGGGTGCTGGGGTATCGGGCGTTTTTGTCATCACGCTTTCGAGCTATAAAATCATCTGGACTGCCGCTGGGTTTGTCCAGATTAGTGCCAACCCAAATGCTTCACTGGTTTACGATGGGTATCGACGCACCTTGCCGAGTCAAAACAATACTCTCTTTGTTGCCGAGATCACATCGTTTTTGTCGCAAATAAATAAATAAAACGATCGTAATGAGTTATAAACAACAGTAGTCTTTTCACGATAGCGTTAAAGCGTAACCTTTGCTCTGTGCTTTTCTGATACAGCGTTGTGTTAAAGCACGCAAAGCATTGGCCCCGCCCACTTTTCATTAAAGCGACAGAGCTTTAAATGTGCTTCTAAAAACCAATTTAATTGGACTTTAAGCGACACCCAAAGGTGGCAAGTGTCTCTGCATGTAGTAAGAAAATCTTAAAAGCCTTTCATTCGCCTGTTTTGGAATACGTGAATTTTTTTTCTGGATAAAGCACTTAAATCTTGAAATAGTTTTAATTCCACCTTGGCGCATTTGTTAATCTAAAATCATAATTTACGTATTACCTAATTTCTTCACTTAAATATCTAGTCTTTCTGGTTTCATTATAAAAATGTTGTTGTACAAAAATACAGACTTTTGCAAATTAAACAATTATATACTCATGTACTCTTATGCAGTTGGCAGACAACTTTATCTAAACAAACTTACAGTGTGTTAAGAAACATTTGATCAGATCTTCGTAGTCTTGGTGTCATATTTTGCTACAGAAATTATATGATAAAAGTTAAGAAACAACATAATTATAAATCATTAAATAAATGAATCATATTCAGGCATATCATATTCACTTATGCTCGACTATGAGATATTCCAGAAGGTGAAATTGTCATCAAGAAAAGGCATGAAGAGCAAAATTGTTTTATATATAAAAACCTTGTTTTTCAGAATATCACAAAACAGAGAATCAGCTACAGCAGACAAAACAAACAATAATCATTTAAAAAATACACATGGCAACAGTCAACAAACACTAATTCATAAATGTACACAGGAATGTATAAAACAAACAAACAAACAAACAAAAGTATATCCTGAGGTCATGCTTTTGGACACTTCTGGTTTACTTCAAGTCTGATATGGCAACAGTCTAAAGAACTTCGTCTTCAAAGCCAATGTCACTGCATTTTATAAGTCAAACGTTACATTAGGGATAAAGAAAAAAATTGGCATTAGAGCGTTATCCGTTTGATTAAAGTAAAAGACTACAAAACATCTGTACACAGTGTTTGAATTGTGCTGTAATGATTGTCCATCTTATTCAGTCACAGTTTTAGCTTGTGCAAAATACCTAGACATCCATTGGGAGAACTAGTGACCTGTATCAAGGTCACGCATGTAGTCCTGCAGAGCCTGCAGTCGAGCATCGATCTCTGACAGGTCAGCACCTGTGTCAATAGATGTGTCTTTGGAAGAAAAAATATCTAGCATTCATTTTAATGAATAATTCTCACAAACAATATAGGATATTATGTGTATACAGAAATATAAAATTCATCATAGCATACCTGCTGCTCTCATCCGTTGTGCAGGAGTGCTACACATTGGCTTTTTGTTTAAGTGTCTTCCTCTGGTCTAAAAAAGAAAATATATGATATGACATATGTTTTTCTCCAAATCATAATTTTTACCTTATGCCTAAACAACCTACTCACCACAGCTGGACCATTAAACCCTAGTTTCCTTCCTCTGCAAAACAACAATGACATCAGCACATTAACATACAAATTAACTTATTATAAGTGGATTTCACAGAAAATGTAAAATGTTTTATTAACTTGCCTGCTATTTAGAGGCTTAGCAAGCTCATCAAACTCGGCTACAGATCCGTCAGAGGAGCATCGACTCCTCCTGCTCTCCGCAGACACACTCCTTCCCCTTCCAGCACTTCCTCGTCTCATCAGCTGAGGAACGGGCTCTCTGGACCGTGAACGCCCTCTTTCCATCAGAGATGGTGAAGCCAACATGTCTCTTCTAATCTTCCTCTGACTGTTGTAAATCAAAGCGAACCTCATGTACTCTGTGATGGTACACAACACACAAGTCCAGCTGCCTCCAAAAAAATGCTACTAGATAACTTATCTGTGTAATCAGTCAGCATGTCTTATCAGACTCCTATTTAGAATCCTTATTAGTTATTAAAATGTCTTATTTATAAATTCTTTATTAATGATTTATTAATAATCCCAATTAATAATACATTTCCTTATCAATCTACATCATTATTTTTAAATTCCCCAAAACATGCAGATCTTAAACAAAGGTATAGCAGTGATGTGCTAAATTCTTAACTGATGAATGACTTGGAAAACAGACTCATGCGAATGGCAAAGAAATAACTCGCACCTTTCAAAGTAGGGCTGCTCGATTATGACAAAAATCATAATCACGATTATTTTGGCCAATATTGAGATCACGATTATTTAACATGATTACTCACTAAGTTTTAAAACAACATAGAAAAATAAAAAAAATGGCTTTTAAACTGTGAATTCAACTGAAAAATAAATGTAAAGAAATAGCACAGCTGAACAACTGTAAACGAAGGGGGTGCGCTGTGGATTTATACCACAAGAAAAGAGAGGATCCTTGCAAAATGGAATGCGGCACAATAATCGTTTTACGTCGATTATTTTGTTTTTGTAATCGTTGAAGGCCAAAATTGACGATTACAATTATTTTCGATTAATTGCACAGCCCTATTTCAAAGTAAACAATATTTCTGCTCACAGAGAGGGCAATGCTTGTAGGGAAAAAACACAATGATAAAAACAACAACGAAAAAACCAGAAGGCTCTTAACATGCACTAGGAAAAAGAAAAGTCAAAGATTCATACTTTTTCATATCTGCCTCTTTTTGCCTTCTTTGCCTGTCATGGATGTACGCTGTAGGGTCGAACCGAGATGCCTGTGACCCTGTTATGCGAGAAAAAAATCATTTAAATCAAATTCATTTAAAACCAGGACCCCTATCTTTTTCTGAATGTCACTTTACCTGTCGGAGAAGGTGAGGGTCTTGAGATGCAGTTCCGGGACCCCGAAGAATCTGCTCTCCTAACTCTCTCCTCTGACCTCCTGGTCCTGTCCTCCATCCTCTCCCTTGAGCCTGAGCGTGCCCTTACCCCCAAACGGGTCAGACTACGCTCTCTTGATAAAGACCGTTGAACCTCCCCATCACTTCTGAGCCCGCTGCGGTTAGACGTGACTGGAGTCGCCCGGCTGCCAAATTTAGGAAAAGGAAAAAATGAAGGTTTGCAAACTCACACACACACAAACAAAAAACAAGATGGCAACTCACCCACGTCGCAACAAAGCCAACTCAGTGGTTAGACTTTTAACACGTATCCGAAGAGCCCGCTCGGACGCCCTGAGTTCCTCCAACTAGCAAAAAAAATGGTACAATGATACAGTACATTGCCAGTGGTTAGATCAATTTTTCTTACAATCACACAAAATCACCTGCTTGTACACACCTGTTCTAGCAGGAAGCGCTGTTCCTGGCCCCTCTTGCTTGCCGAGCGCTGATTTTTCGCCCTCTCCTTCAGCAGCTGCTCTTCCAAGCTGTGTACAGCCTCTCTGAGCCCACGAACTCCAGGGGTAGAACCAGCCCCTACCATCTGTAGACGGTCCAGAGCCTTGGCCAAGGCCTCTTTTTCATCTCTTACCAAAACCAATCTGGTTGAAACATGTAGCATTTAACATTTCAAAGGCGCAATGTAGATTTTGTTACCATACCAAATATTGCACACCCAAGAACATTAAAATGGTCCTATTTTGCATTTTTCTAACTGAATATACATTTTAACAGTATTCTTTCTTAGTATTTGGTTTGACATTCTTTTGCTTTAAAGACAACAGCCACTCAAGACGCTTAATCAGATTTTGAATCCCAGTTCTTTTTTATATGGACTCAATGTCTGGTCTGAACATGCCACGTAAAGACAGAAGAACTTACTCAGCGCGTAGCCTCCGCGTCTCTTGGTCTGAAACTTTGTGTTCTCCTTTCGGTCCCATTGCTTTCAGCTCGGCTTTCAGAGCTCTGATCTCCTTCTGCAGTTCTGCTGGATCAGGCTTTCCAAGATATGGAAGTGGAAGAGGATAGTGAATCCTACACAGAAAAAAACATAACTCTTTGAAAACAGCCTTTCTTTTAAGAGTAATTGAAAGAAAATGAGTGATCAGAGCACACAGACCTGTCAAATTCCACAGTGTAGATGAGAATGAGGTATCGCTTAGCACTAAGAGCAGGGGACTGTGGCTGAGCACGAGGTCGGCCGACGACACCAGCCTTTCTGTTCCGAAGAAGCTCAAGGTCTGAATAGGTCAGGAGGTCAAGGGTCACTGACTCACTAGTCTGCAAAAGACAATAGAAACAATAGAAATATGATTTTTTTACAGACAATTACTTTAACAGCTATTAACATTTCATTAACAAATTGGTTGTTTAATCAATAAATGGCTAAAGGCATGTACTTGACATGCTTCCGTGACCCATAACATTTCTTTAAAGAGAGTTGCAAGCCCTATGGACCTACCTTGTTGACTGCAGACTCCAGCATGCTGCAAAACACTGGAAACTGCTTAAAATTGCCAGTTTTTCGTGTCAAGTCTTCAATATCTAAAACACAAAGGAAGTTTAGAGCAAAATAACATTCAAAGCAAGAGCACTAAACATTGTAAAAAAAAACACTTACAAGCAGGGTCAAACTCTCCTCTCCATTGGTCTGCTGTCACAACATCTGAAATCTCTACAATCAGCAACCGCTGGGACAGCTCGACCTTGACAGCAAATTCAGCTCCTCGAAATTTCATGTCGTCCTGCACAACTGTGCCAAATTCCATTGCTGGCCACAGTCAAGGTTGATAGTCTATAGGGAATCATTGCAATAGGGTAAATAACATATGGCCACAGTAGTTTATATTGGCTGATATGCTTGTTTATTTAATCAAATGTAATAAGTTTCTAAATAAAAGCGGTTAACACCCAAGACAGATATGTCTTTATTATAGGCACATTCGGTCAATAGATAATAGTGATTTAACAGATGTATATATTGCGTAGGATTTTTTTTCTTTTATAAAGAAGAGTTTTACCGAAATGCCCATAATGGGAAACTCCAGTGGGAGTGCGTGACCGTAACTACATTTCTTAGTTCCATATAGAAAGTTTATTTAGGCAAAACCATGCATTACATTAAACTAGACATGATTTGTTAAGAAGGCCTGGCTTTATGCAACAATTACAAAATCATCGTGTTGTAGTCAAATACACATATAGATGTCGGTTACAAATGACAACTAAACTACTGGCATGACAGGCAGAATTTGGGTCATGAACCATTGCAAAGGATGACACTGATGTGATTTTTCTTTAGACTTCATTAAAATGTCTTTATATTAAAGCTGAACATAAAATGTAACCCCATTTATTCATGACTCAGTATCTAACGTTAATACATCGTAGACTAACAAACTCAGTTTGTAGGCTAACAAACTGATGCATGACTTTTGTTCTCTTGCTAACCTAAAGATTTGCAGATGACTGAAACAAGGCATGTCTAGTTGCAAAATGACACCATAAAATCAAAAGCAGGAATAGTAGTCAAAGTTTTCAAAGCCACATAGAAATAAACTACAGAGGATGACACTATGCCAGTTAACGTTTTGCAAACATATCTTAGTCCACACAAAACTAGCACGCTAGCAACATACCCGTTATTGGTAGATGTGCGTTAAGCAGCCACGAGCTGTACGATTAAAACCTACATTTAAAACGTCGAGCAAAACTTACAAATAAAAACACAGAAAATGTCTTCTGTCCTGATTTATGGGGCACATGTTCAACAAACCGGTACGAAACTCGAACAACCAAAAACAGCGGCTCGTTGACCGGGAATTTAAAACTCCTGCCCCCATCTGGTAACATTGGTCAACTCGTGTGAACTCGTGTGAATATGGCGATACGATTGGCTCCTCTGTTAATCAATCAAAAGGAGAGCTTTCAAGTCAAGGAACGCCCTTGGTCAACCCGTAAACGTGTTTCACAACACAAAACTTTGAAGTAGTCTTTATTCCACAAGATGGAACTGTTGCGCTATTCTTTTCCATACAGTAAATATGGTTTACATATAAAGTATTGATAAACAGGATCTTGAAAGTTATTTTAGGTAAAAAGCACCTATCAAAACATACAAGTAAAGAAATAGTATGCGATTGAAATATAAAAATCACCACTAGTCGCAGCTTTATTTCATCATAGTATTTAAAAGAAATAGTGTTGAGATATCATACTATACATAACATTCACAGCATAGTTTATACTGGCAAAGTTCACATACACATCAAGTTTACATTATTTACAAACACACTATTTAGGACATTGGTGTATGGGTCTTGTAATCCTAAAAGTCTTTGTCATGAAAATGATTATGAACATTGTTAGGAGTCGGAAGGTAAGAATCGTCCATTTCCAGTGCGGGTTCAGATAAAAGGGACATATTACCTGATTCTTGTGAGATTATATTATATGTGGGGTTTTCGATAGCTGATGTAAGCTTTTGAACACAGGGCCGTGATGAAATGGGATCCAAGGTGATAAAAGAGGTTACATGACTAAAGGATGAAACAACTGGGAATTTAGAATTATTCTGGTGGAGATTATTAGTTGGAAGTAATATGGAATTAGATCTGATGAGGAGAATGCCATCTGCGGCGTCTAGTGCAGGACGTTCTATACTGTGAACCTCCTGGATTTCACACTTCATATATCTTTCAGTCATCTCGGAGCAATAAATACCCTGCAAAAAAAACAGACCAAAGTTTAATGTCAAGCATGAGACTTGGTTTTATTGTCTAGCAGAAGAACATAATACAGAGATTTACATTTTGAATTATCTTTAAAGCTGCAATCCGAAACTTTTGCATCTATGGCACCATCTCAACTGCAGGCTTTTCAGAATTTGTCTTTACATGTGTTGAAGTCAAACCATGATCATTTAGTTGCTATTTATTATATTTAAATAATATGTTTCACTATTGTGGTTGTCTCACTTATACAATAAATAGATTATATAGATAAATGATTTATAAAGAATTTTGTGTGTGTGCGTGTGTGTTTAATTTATGTGTTAGCTTTGACACCTCATTCTTCACGCTGTTTAGTTTTATTATACCTGTTAGAAAAATATAACAAACTATGAAAGCAGAAAAAGCACTAATGACTCACCTTTTTAGTCCATTGCCCAGAAAGTTTTGGTTTAGGTATATCTGGATACAACATTTTCTTTAACCTGGTGGATTTAATGGAGTTACAGTACATTTTAATACAAATCTATAGAAAAATATTTTTAAATATTTCATAAACTGAATAATAAACTAGTATTAAATAACAGTTGAGAATCTTACCACTTTCTCCTTCTGTAGCAAAGGAATGTAATGATGATAAACATAAGAGCTGCTACGCTGGAACCCAAAACAGTGGCCAGAATCATTTCGAGAACTGTATGGAGATATTGTCATATATCATGTGAGGGTCACATAGTATGAAATATATTAATCAATACTATTCATAATTGTTAATTAAATATAAGACAATTATTTACAACAAACTATAGTTTACTGCAGTGGACAAATACTGTTACCATATATTGTGAACTGTCCCTGAACAAACAAAGAATCAATGAACCCAATAACAATATGAAAATCTTTACACATACGGTCTTTCTCTATTCTTCCGTGGAATGTGGCATTATCACCTTCCCCTACAGATGTAAATGCAGAAACGTTGATAGCGTAGGATCCAGGATCTAATGTTAAATTAACTGTAGTTTCTAAAAAGATAAATACACAAAGTTTAGCTATAATGTGTCCTCTTCTTTTAAGAAAAAAGTCAGTTAGGAACTGAACTCACCTTCTGTTATCATTGGTTTCATAGTTGTATTGGAATCAGAATGGAAAATCGTGACTTTGTAACCCAGCATGAAGCCTCCATGCTTGTCTAAGGGCAATTTTTCCCAGGAGAGCACAAGATGTCTTCCATTCGGCTTACCTTTGACATTCCGAACCTTTTCGAATGGCTCTGTGAACATAGAAGATAAGGAATGGACAATAAGACAATGCAAAAGCAAACATGAAACAAATGTGAGCAGGTTGAAGTTGCTGGGTGGAGTTATATCTGAAATGGTGACTTGCTTACTTTTCTCTATAGCATAACCCTCTCCTCTCTGCAGAAGCTGTGGAGCACCAGCAGTGCAGCTGTAGACTGAAACATTATATCTGACTCCTTGCTTTAAAAACTCTGACATAGAATTATAAAGCAATTAGTTAAATAATGAGTATTTTTTAGAGCATTTCAATTTTAAATAGTCCAATAGTCTTTATTTCCAACTAACTTGACTCAATCCTTGTGCTTAAGTGACCAGCTGGGATCCTCTTCCATTGTACAGCACATTTTTCCTTACTGTAGGTTGGAAACCAGTCAACAACATAGCCACAAGTGGAACTGGAGCTTTCCAACCAAACTATATCAAATCCACCATTACTGCCATTGATACGCTTTAAATTGACACTACTGCCTGTGAAGAATATTGTGAGATTATTAAAAAGTTTGAAAAATGACCCATTTAAACAAAAAATGTGCCAGTGACCTCACCAGGATAACGTGTGATGATGATGCTGGCAGGAGGAGACAGACCAGCTGAGTTTTTGGCTGAGACTGAGATCATGTGATCTCCTGTTTCATTTTCAGCGCTGTCGCTGTAGTATGTGGTATTCGGTCCTGCGTGGTTACTGCTTGTCTTGTTTTTAGTGTCAGTGATGGTAACTTCGTAGCCCGTAAGAACCCCATGACTTTGCTCTTTTGTTAATTGCTTTAAAATATTTGTTATACGGTGCATTAGTTAAATAACAGTGGAATGTTTAGTTGCTTGGCTTTACACAAAGTGCATTAAAAATCTACTTGGTCATGTCACTGCAAACCCACGTGACTTTCCCCCCAGAGGAACACAGGGAACACTTATTTTATAAGAATACTGACATTTTGAATGACAATGAATAATGAACAGAAATGTCATATGAGTTCGAAACAACATAAGAATGAATAAATGAGGACATAATTAGAATTTTATGTGTCTTTAAGGGCTTTAGTGCCAACTAACTGCTCTTACCTTCCATATAACATATGTACTTTCTTCTAAATATTGCATCCAAACATCTACTGGTTCTGGAACTGAAGAAATATTATCACTTCATAAGTATTCACATACCTTTATTTATTAAACGCTGTCATATAAATGATTCATCACAATATTAAAAACAATAAGTGTATACTGTACTCACTGTCCTCTTTGGTTCTGAAAAGGGTCATTTCACTCCATTCACTCCACGTGTAGAAGTGCTCAGAAGACCCACAGTGCACTTTAGCGCTGTAACCAGTGAAAGGCTGTAGATCTTCAAGGACGAATGATTTGAGTCCCGTTCCGCTGAAGGTTTTCTTTGTGAGAATTAAAGACATGGTATTACAGTATATTAGTGCCCTTTCAAATGCATAGTTCAAAATGCGTTGTATTTAGGTTGTATTCATAAAATGATTATTAATTTTAAGGTAAGATAATTGATGACACCAACATTGTAAATGTGTCCATTGAGTTCCACTTGACATATCATTGAAAAGGAATTGTATTTTTGCAGGTCCCAGCTCCACTGAAGAGTGGCATTTCTTTCATTAGCATTGGATAGTATGTTCTTAGGTGCTCTCAACCATACTGTGCAAAAAAAACAATTGTTAATGCCCTTGCACTTGTAAGGCACTTTGGGTAAAATCGTCTGCTAAATGAATAAATGTATGAGAAATGTATTTATCTCAACCTCTATGTAGGGGGTCTGCTGTATCATTGATTATCTTCACGCCAAGTGGATTTTGGGCAGTCAGGGTCCAACTGGTCTCCGTGTTTTCAGGTAGGACACACGGACTAAACTGACAGTGTCTAACAAATCAAATCAATTAGCATGAAGGCCTATTCATCACATGTTAGTTACATGAATTTCAAAGCACAAAGTTTTTTTTTTAGGGGTACCTTCCATTAAGTGTGTACTTTGTCTCTCCTTTTAGTCCCTCAATTAGAGTCTCTCGACCATGGTTCCAGGAACATTGCATAGAGCTGAGATCCCGAGTGACACACGTGAGATTCTGGTCATCAGGGGGATCTATGGCAGCCATTGGAAGGAACATTTTAAGTCGATTCATAAACATAAGCAGCGAATCTGAAGAATGCTGAGATCAACATGTGGAATGTATGTCTGTCAAATACAAGCACATATAAGGATGAAGGACCATTCCATATGCAAGCAAAACATGCAAATAAAGTCAAACTTACACCCAACGTAAATACAAACTCTTCCTGGTACTCTAAATATACAGCTGTGGAAAAAATGAAGAGACCACTCCAAAATTATTTTCAGTTTTTCTGAGTTAACTAATTCGAGGTACGTGTTTGAGTAAAATTGTCATTTTTGTTTCCTGATGAAAAATTGTATTGAATAGTTTTTAATTGCATGTATTTGCAGCAAATTTAAACGGGACAAACAGTCATGTTTGCAGATCTTGAATACTGCAAATAAAAAGTCCATATTCATGTTTAACACAGCACAATACTAATGTTTATTTGATGGTATAAGCCAGATTTTTCACAACTTTTATGCGTCTTCGCTTTCTCAGTCTTTCACGTTGCTTTTGGGTGACTATGTCATTCCTGAGGTTTGCAGAAATGCTGATTAAAGGCAAAACAGGAGTGATCTTGGTTTTTTCTATGGCTGTACACTGTACAGTATATCCTTTACATAAAATAATTTTGAGTGAACAGGATGTGTATATACTTACAGCCTATGAAAACAGTGGTCCCTGCATCATCACAATCTAAGATTATTGGTCTGCTTGTGCTGTAAAGTTGAACTGGTTTTGTGATGATGGTCCTGTTGCTGATGCGAATTTTAAACATATGGGAACTGAATGATGGAACATTCTCTGCCTTCAAGATGCAACACAAAGTGATGCTGCTCCCAACCAGGAAATATTGGTCTTGTGGATAGACAGTTGTTTTTGAGGCATTTAGATCTTGTCCTGTTATTTAAAGGTTTTAACAATATTAATAGCAATCATTTTTGAGTAACCTGTTTATATGATGCGTACAGTGGGCTCAGATGTATATACCTTCGTAAGTGTATAATGCTGACCAGTTGCCAGTCTGATGTTGATCTCGGCGTCTCAGTCTGACCGAATGGGAGGTGCACTGCAAAGGTAGAGGTGATGTCCATTTCCATTGATGGCGGGTTGTTGGGTCTGCCTTCACCTGTATTGTCTCCTAACAAAGTTATTTTACATGGCAAAATTACTATATAAATATTATTTCTTACATTGCACTTATGGAAAAACAAAAGATCAACTGTCACTTACATGGTGAACCCTCATCATTTGCTCAGTGCGAAGTACTTCTATATCATACATAAGTTTCTCAGATTCAGTATTTTCAACAAATTCATCTCTCCATGCAACGTTCAACACCCATGCACCGCTCTTAAATATGTCATTTTCTTCTGCATACACTGTAACATATTTAACAGGAGGTAGATGCCCTGTGGACACATACAGTTTTTAAAACAGCTTATCATACTTTAGCAAAGGTCGCTAAAAATGGCAATGCAATATTTGAAACAATAAGTGGTTTATTATTTAGAGTTTAATCGTGGCTTAACAGTTAAAAGTTTTGTTAAAGTAAAAGTGAAACTATAAGTTCACACCAAACGACTCACCATCCTGCTCTGTTTGATGAATCAGAGATGTAAGCAAAACACACAAAACCCAAACTGGCATGACTGAGCTATGACAATTTTGCATGAGTATGGTTTTCCAATGTCTCCATCAGCAATTGGATCTGCTAAGGAAATAAATTAAAATGAATCTAATTAATTAATCATGGCTGAATAAGAGCCTCCAACCAGGTTAAAGCAGTCACTGTCAATAGCTTCAAAAATATCTTTCTAAATAAAATTACTGTTTTTCATGTAGCTTTCCAACAACTCATTTGTGATTAAGGCAGAATTAGTTTTTATGTTTATTTGAACGAAAATGCAATGGAATTTTTTTGTATTAAGTAGTCACAACATGGAGTTGAAATAAAAAAAAAACATGAAAAACAAAGTCATGAAAATTCTCAATGCAATAAAGGAAATTATAAACGCTTTAGAAAATTTCTACAAGGCATATTTTTTATATTTGATTAGCTAATCTTATAGAAAGAGATCATTGTGCTGTGGTGTTGTGGAGA
Source organism: Triplophysa rosa (assembly GCF_024868665.1). Classification (NCBI taxonomy): domain Eukaryota; kingdom Metazoa; phylum Chordata; class Actinopteri; order Cypriniformes; family Nemacheilidae; genus Triplophysa; species Triplophysa rosa. The sequence continues at coordinate 13,562,213 of NC_079908.1, forward strand.
AATATGCAGCATGGGAAAAAACAGGATGATGAAATAATGTAAGAGACCCCCAGGGTGCTGTTAAACTTTTTTGTTTTTTTATTAGTATTCCCACACAACCTCAAAATAAAATCTCACTCAAGCCAGGAAGCCAACGTTTTTACTAACAACTGACACCACAATAACCATACTAAGTATCACTAACAACCTATGGCCATATAAAAATGAGCTGGTAAACACACCACCACACATTGTAAAGTGATATTTAAATGTCTATAAAGATCTAATAGATTAAACATATTTTAGGATATTGTTTTAAAATAAATAGGGCCTATTCAATCCAATGCAGCACCGCACCGAAATAAACGCATCATAAACTTAACGTTAGCCTACTCTTAAACAAAGCTTTAATCTAATCTCGAATCCTGCAATCATTACAGTACAGTAGCCTACATGCTACATTACAATCTTCAAACAACAAAGTTTCTCCCAGAAAAACTTTCGCCATTAAGTAAGCAGTTAAAATAAAGACAGGCAACCACCTAAATTAAGAAGTAGGCTATTCACCGGACACCGAGAAGGCAAATGAACCAACTCTTCTGATTATTCCCGAACACCATAATTGTACAAAATATAAATCCCAGGAGTTGTAGAGTGCAGTGAGTTTACGTGTGGACTGTAGCTCAAGCTGGAGTGAGAGAGCAGGAAACTGAGGGCTGATGGTGGGAGGATCTGACTCGAAGCGTGTGGGAAATTGCGATCTTTTTTGGAAAACGCCTCGAGAGATCAGCCGTCTTTATTATTAGGCTTTACTACTGCGTTCCACACACGTTGGATTTAGGATAGCCTCTTGCACCTTAAACCTAACAGAACAGACAACAACCCATGGCTTTACTTACATTTATACATTACGAGTTTTTATTATAAAAACAAATTCTGTCACCATTTACTCACCTTCGAGTTGTTCCAAATATTTGTTCTGATGAACACAGAAACATATTTGGAAGAGTGCTTATAACCAAATAAGGTCCCTGTCCCTGGCTAGTTTATTTTTTTTGTTCTGTTGAACACAAAAGGAGATATTTTGAAGAATTTAGGACAGCAAACAGTTCTGGGGCACTTTTGATTACCATTGTCATATTCCTATGGTAGTCAATGGGGTCCAAGAACTGTTTGGTTACAAGCATTCGTCCAAATATCTTTCTCTGTGTTCAGCCAAACAAAGCTATTTATACAGATTTGGAACAACTAGAGAGTATGTAATTCATGACAGAATTTTCGTTTTGGGCAGAACTATCCCTTAAGAAATGTCCGGGTTGGGGAAATATCCTAAATCCGATGTGTATTTAACTTCAACATGAAGTTTCTTTCCTCAGGTCATCTACTATGAACAGTTAAAACTACAAGCTTCCCGAGATAATCATGTACAATAAACATTACAAACTACATAATATATTTATATTTACCACGACTTTGGCACACAATTCCAGTATGTATATATCACATTTCGTATATCTGATTCTTCTTGTACTAGTACTAGTCAAACGTTTAAAAACGCATGACTGAAATGTTTCTAATGATCTGAATACGCTTAAATGTCTAAAATGACCTTTTTTAGACAAATATAACTTGCCTTTATAATAAACAAATATTAAAGATGCTATAATAGTTTGGTTGATTTTAGATGCTTTTAGTCAAAACATAATTCCCAGTTACAATTGTATTCCATTTTTTCGCTGGTTTATTATGACTCTTAATTGTGAAAAAATGTAAATAAAGAATGTCCAACCTTTGACTGGTATACTCACTCATCCACTCACAATAACAACAATCTTTTTATGAATTCTTATCCGGCACACGTTTATCATCTGCATGTTAAATGAAAACACGAAACAAGTGAATACAATTTTATTTTTATTAAGGATGGATCCCTTTCATTGGATTGTTTCTCAAGGCTCATAAATATCAACCCCCACCCCAAAGAAAGCCCATTATTAAGAAAACATCAGAAGTATGTACAACAGTTTCGAGTGTTTCCCTTCAGGAAAAAATATAAATAACACTTGCATCTTTCGCTGCAATTTCATCATTACACCGTGCTTAAATTTCAGTGCTCTGCAAAATCATGAGTGCACTTACAGAAAAAAAATCATGGAAAGGTGCAGTTTGTTTTAGTTTTACAATGAACAAATGTACATTTAAAATATATGCCTTTCCTTTACACTATTAGCATCAATAGTGATGGACAAAACAACCCCATTGAAAATAATTTGGTCCACAAATACAATTGCTTAGCACTTTTTGCCACTATAATTTGTAAGGTTTAAAAACACCAGTGCATTTAATACCAGCATTACAATACAAAACCCTTTAAAACAATGGCTTACGGTCATCCTGAGGGGTGCAAATAACCCCCAGTGTGTTAAAGACAAAGCAAGAACATGATTTAACACTGTGGAAAAAGATCCACAAAGAACCACCTTGCATTCTGGGATACCACCACTTTCTGAAACTAATAGCTTGAGTGCACAAGTAACATGCTTTACTCTCGGTTCAACTAAGAACATTATCAGGGACAGATTCCCTTCAAAATTATTTTTTATTAGTGGCTTAATGTCCAAACGATTTTACCAGACAGTACATAAATCCAAAACATTTAGTTTAAGAAGCATCATATGAGCCAGTATCACCTGATGTTTAATTCCATTGCTGTTGGAAAACTCAGATGGGGTAATGCACATGCATTATAAATTTGACCAATATATAAAAAATGATCATTACAACTACTAGCATTATTGCTGGCCATATCAAACTCCTAAATTATTATTATTATTATAAATTAATCTCTCACAAATAAAAAGTAATGGTTTAAAGCTGATGCTTAATTCAGAAGCAAAGGCAGATTAATTAGTTTCTATAAATAAAAAAAGGTAAATGTCATGAATTCTACATGTAAGTCAAAACAATTAAAGCCTTATAACGTCATGAATGGCCCAGTCGAGAACACAAATTGATAACAAGATGCATATAAAATGCACAGCCACATTGCATAGAAAATGGTTCATTACTGTAAATTTAAAAATACAAATAGGGAATTTTTCATTTTTGGTACTGTTATAATGCAATTTTAAACCAGATTGACCCTACCCCCTATATACTGAACATTTCAAAACCAAAATGGTGAATACTGTATAGTAATTACGGGCGGTAGCCAGTTAGATTCCTAAACATGGCATAACCGCTGACTTGTGTCATAGCACAAACATAGTGAAATATTGTCTTTTTTTCTACACAAAAACAAATACTTTTATAAGGTGACCGGGTTAGTTGGAAATCATTAGACTGAACCTTACAAACACTTGAAAGAGAGCAGAATAAAACTAAACTGCTAAACAGCAGAAAAGAAAGGCTAAGAAATATTTTCTACTGACTGCCAGAAATAACACACCCGGGTTTAATCCAGACTAATGGGCTGGAAATGAAGTGTGAAGGACATATAGAAGCTGCTTGGACCAAACAATACATAAGCATATAAATAAATAAATATCTTGTTTACTATTGGTTCAAACATAGATATTTTTTGGATGACGTTTCAGAGGTCAGTTAACACAGTTATACACTCATACAATTCTCATAATGTTGTAAAATTGTGTAACTTCACCATCAAGTATGTGTAAACACATTTTCCTTGGGGTTTGGTGACTGCATCGTCAAGATAAGAATCGAATAAGCAGAAGAGATCATTCCATGAGTCAGGTACAAAAAGAAAAGAAAAACTGGCAGTTGCTCATTATTATTACTTAGTGATGATTGTCTCGCAGAGCAGTCGCATCAGAACTAAAGCCGAGGGTTTGCTCATTCTTGCCGCAAAAGCCACTTCTTAATATTACTTTAACAGCCAGAATTAGTAGAAGTGAATTCAGGAAAGAGAAACAACCGGAATGTTGTAGTGTCAAGAGATCCGCTCGGGATAAAATTCTTTAGTTACGTGCAATCCGACTCGCATGCCCTTAAAAATGACAATACGGGCCAACAGGATTTACTCAAGTTAAACATCCTACAGTCTTAAATTTTGTTTGCGATATTTTCCTCCAATTCAGTTTCACTTTCCATCGAATGGTCTGCAGTTCATATTTGTCTGACAAAGGATTATTTGGTTACAACATGCACCGCAGATGCATCTGAGCAGTGTTTTTGTTCAGGTCTGTTTGTTCTCTTAACGTACTGCTCTGTCTCACTAAATCCACCAATATCTATCCCACTTGTCTCTTATACCATGAACAGTTTAAGTGCACAGGCAGGGAAATGGATTGGCAACTTGGTGTATCAAGGAAGATAATAGTGTGAATCCTCTGGAGAATCAGGGCTCTGATGGAGGATCTATAGTGGCAGACTTCTTGGGCTTTGACAGAATGCTCTCGGCCTCCTCGTACATCTGCAAATGGAAAAATGGAAGCAGGCAGAGTTAACCCATATACCAAACAATGATAATATTACTTACTAATGCACATTCATGTTATAATTTGTGTGAATAAAATGATTTTTGTGACTTACAAAGTAAATCTGCGATTTGGAACTTGCCTCTAATACTTTTAAAGCATGAAATATATATTTTTAATGATACATAATTGATAAATTCAGCAGCTTCCTGGAGAGCTTATAATGCAACCTGTGCAGGTTCACACAGCTCAAGATAAAAAGAGAATTCTTTCATCATTTGTCATTTTAAACCTGTATGACTTTTTCTGCAAAACAAAAAAAGATATTTTGAAGAATGCTGGTTATCAAAAACCGTTGGTCCCCACTGACTTCTACTGCATGGACACAAGTCAATTTTCTGTTACCAACACGTTTTTAATATATCTTCTTTTGTGTTCTGCAGAAGAAATAAAGTCATACAGGTTTGAAATGTCACGGGGGTGAGTAAATGATGACAGAATTAAAATTTGGGGGTGAGCTATCCCATTAAGTGAACTGTTTAGACTGTTTTGACATGAAAGTATTTATTAACAATACCGGAATGAACTGAACATCTTGGAAGAGTTCCTGTATGAAGCGTCGTGAGGCTAGTCTAAACATGCAATGAGCCAGCAGGTAAGAAACTTCAGAATACAAGCAGATATCATCAAACGCATAGGGAAACTTTTCCTTGATTCTGAAACGAAAGCAGGATAGAGTTTTGAGATAAGGTAGAAACATAATACTTATAATAAACCTCTTATAGTGTTCCCTACATTCGAGAATTTCACTTCACATTACATTTCGCAAATCAAAACATACATAATGTTCTCCAAAAACACCAGGATTTGATCCAAGTGGGCTAATAATGATTATCATCACGGTTACAGTTCAATGCATGTTAAGAAATGGATTAAGAAATCACTGCTTCAATAATTTCAAGTCAATGTGGAAGAATCATCTTACGTGAGGAGTCCAGTTTCATTCCCTTTGGTCCCCACTGAGGAGCTAAGGTTGATAACCAGCCGAAGCACCTCTTTCCTCAGAAGAACACGGCAGGCTGGAGCATCTTCTGGAATATTTTTAACTCCTGAGAGAGATGGAAACAGATAAAAAATTAATCTCAAACTACACAAAATACAATCTGAATCTAGATCCGAATCCAAATCTGAATCAGAAAAAGCTTTATTGCCAATTGTGCTTGGACACACAAGGAATTTGACTTAGTGACAGAAGCTTCCAGTATATATAGTTATGTATTGCACATGTTTTTATTGTGCACAATAGAAGAACATTTAACTGTTCATGCAGGAGGATAGTCTGAGGGAAGAAACTTTTCCTATGTCTGGCTGTTTTGGTGCTTAGTGCTCTGTAGCTCCGACCAGACGGCAGCAGTTCAAAGAGAAAATTAGCCTCTTGCAAGCTTCCTTGGTTACTTCAAGTGATAGTTCACCCAAAAATAAAAATTCTTCATCATTTACTCATTCTCTTGTCATTTCAAACCTGTATGACTTTCTTACTTCTGCAGAACAAAAAAGAAGATATTTTGAAGAATGTTGTTAACTGGCCCCCATTCACTTGCATTGGTTTTGTGTCCATACAATAGAAGTCAATGGGGCCAGTGCTGTTCGGTTACCAACTTTCTTCAAAATATCTTCTTTTGTGTTCTGCGGAAGAAAGAAAGTCATACAGGTTTGGAATGACAAGAGGGTGAGTAAATGATTACATCATTTTCATTTTTGGGTGAACTATCACTTTAATTTCATTTAAATGAACACACTTTCAGTCAAGCATTGACCGTTTCTAAAATTTCCTTACCAAGGACAAGCTCAGTGCTGCGTGTGCTGCCAACAGAGCTCTGAGAAACAGCATCACTGCAGCAGGAAACCCCGGAGAACTTGGACTGGGGCATTACCTCCAAGTTGTGTATGGTTTGATTGCACCATTCTGAGTATGGAGCATCAGCATAGTCTAAAGTAAAAAAAAACAATAAGGTCTAAGCATTTTATCAGTATGAGCAAATTACTTCATGATGACTGGGGTAGCCAAGCTCCAAAATTACACAGAAGTACCGGAAAATATCCAAAAAGTAGTCCATTGTAGAGCTTTAAAGGGATGGGGAAATTTCTTAATTTACTCGCCCTCATGTCATTCCAAACTTAAATGACTTATTTTCTTCTGCAGAACACAAAAGAAGATATTTTGAAGAACACTGGGAACCAAACAACATTAGACCCCATTGACTTCCACTGCATGGAACTAAACCACTGCGACATTTCTCAAAATATCTGTTGTGTTCCACAGAGCAAAGAGTGTATATTATACAGGTTTTGAACAACATGAGGAGATATAAATGAGAATTTTTATTTTTGGGTGAACTGTCCCTTTAAAGCCCCAGTGCACAACAACTACAACTTTGTATTAAAAAAGTGACCAAGCAACAGAAGGTCATATGGGCTTTTGAATGCGTAAACACTGACAGAAATTCTATTGTTGGGCGAACATTTCCTTTAAATATTTCTTGTTAACTACAGTATGAGACATTTAAAAAAGTATCTTACCTGGGCGGTTTTGGGTTGAAGTGTCTGAATTGCAGCCGAGCACGTGCAGCCCTGCGCAGTAAAGGCAGTTCTCATCATTGTGCTCCTGTAGGCCGGTCTCCTCCGCACCCAGCAGCTGCTGGTGATCCGTCTGGCTCACAGCGATCAGCTCTGTAATACTCAACTGAGACCTTAAAACAGAATGTCTAGAACCTTCACTGGAACCTGAAGACAAAAACAGCAATGAGATACTAAAACAAGGTTAAATAACTCTATCAGAAATGCACAACCACTGAGGTCCTCACCATCCACATCTCCAGAGAAGAACTTCGCTGATCTGTCCTCTGACGGTGGACTCGTTCTCTTTTGGAAGTACGGTATGTCTTTAATCTAGACAGCAACCAGGAATTCAAGTAAGTTTCAGTTACAAGTTTAGAAAGTTGTTTTGCAAAGTCATAGTTGTTGTGTGGTCATGAGAACATCTGCAAATGATTTAATCTGCTTTTGTGATTGCATCACCCGACACAGACGCTAATATCAGGAGTAAAATGGACCATGAAGTTTAAACCTGGAACATGCTGTTGATGTCCATTGGCAGTGCAAGGCCGATGTAGTCGTCGGAGTTGCCGTATGTGGCACTGGAGACCATGGAGCGCACGGAGGAAGAACGCTGCAGTGACGTCTGACTGATGGGGCTCAGAAGATCCTCTTTATCCAGAGATGCAAAACTCAGAGCCTTGAGAAACCTGCGTCCAAAGATAAAATGACCACAGGAAAGACATTAGAGAAGTATTTAGAAGAAGCAGAAAATTGGGAAAAGGTTTCATATGGAACTATTTGCTGTACTATTTGCAGGCTAACAGATGATTGATAGGATTGTAGAAAAAGCGTCTTTACAATTCAGAGAGTGAGCAGCTGGTCTTTACTGGCTGTCTCATGCAAACACAAACAATCTCTACATGCTTCTTGGATCAACTGCAGGAACGTGGCTAATGTGGTACGGGAATTTCAACTGGATCACACAATCAGCAAACTTCTTGGAATTCTGGGGCAACGGGGATAATGGTTGGGTTATAAAGTCATGTTAGAGCTACAGTAGACTCAATCAGGGTAAGATTTTATTTTGTTCTATTTTGGCGAGGCAAATTGAAGGATTGAGGAGTCATGGTTGAAGAGAATCAGGTTAAGGATTGAGCCGTGGAAACGCTAATGGGAAATAAAAAAGGGGCGATAAAGAGGCGTCGAGGCCAGGGGACGCTATTTTATAAATGATTTGAAGTGGACGTTCAAACTGAAAGAGGGAGGCCTGGGTGGTTCTCCACGCACCGTGGGAGCAGAGATCTGCGATGGGGCCTGCTCGAACCTTGGCCCAGACATCTGAAGCGCTTTTTAGTATACCTGAGACCATCAGAAACAGAGCATATTATTTGGAAAGGGGATCAGGGATTTCAAAGGGGATTTTTTGGGTGTCAGTTCCCTTCAGACGGAAGGTAAAAATGTCCAAAATCACTCAAAAATTCTTCAAAATATTGTTGGATTTTTAAGTACGTCCATAAATGCATTGGGTGAAGATACATGGAAAGCTTTTCAGCTGGACGATGACATATGACTCAATAACCCGTTTTTAAGTGGATGAATTCTTTAAACCCTGTGTGACAACTGATAGTTATCAAAAGTAAAAAAAATGGATGCAAAAAAAACCAAGCAAAAAATGCCTAGTAACACCAAAAAGGAAAAGAGCTTAGCGCCCCCCCGCAGGTCAATCTGCTTTACCTGCGTGGTGTGAGTCTGGAGTCCAAGCTGCCGGTTTTCATGGTGATGGCGTCTGTAAAAAGCACGTCTTTGGCGGGAGAGGCCAGCGCCTCGCTGTGGGACAGGGAAGGATGGATGCGCTGCTGCTGCAGTCTTTTAAGTGTAGCGTAGCCCAGCGCGTCCCGCTGGCTCGTGTACATGAAGCTGCAGTCCGTCAGGCTTGAGATGGTGGTGACCGAGGGGGATTTAAGGGACTGGGCCCTGCGTGGCAGGGTGTGCGAGGAGCCCGGGGGCATCAGCAGCACTGAGTTCGATTTGGACAGGGGTAGGTGGTTGGATTGGGGCGTGAGAGAGTTCAGTGTTTTGATGGTTTGGGTGCTAATGACTGTGTTGAGACTAATACAATCCGTGTCATTGGTTGATGAGTCCACGCCGCCCACCGTCTCCCGGGATGGGCTGGAACTCATTGAACTGATGCCGCTGGTGGTCGTATCCGTGTTAAAACTCTGACTGCGGCTTTTGAACGGAGGGCCACCTCCAGAGGTGGAGCCATCTCCGGCCAGCCTTTCCCGACTGGTCTGCTCTCGCTTGCCGTCTCCCCCTCCACCCCGTTCAACGGTTTTGTGCAGACGTACCTCTGGATCTCCAATGCTGAATGTGCTGCCCTCGGTGTCTGAGGTTTTGTTACCCGCAAAGGAGGTCTCCAGACTGACACTGGGGCTCTTCGAAAGATGTCCATCACTAAACACGGGACTGAACATATCTCCCTGAACGGGGGAGTACATGGAGGGCTCAGTGACCGTGCGATTCCTTCTGAGGCCTCCAAATGTAGGCTCGCCCTGGAGTTTATCGCTGCCGCCCGTGCCTTTGGGGTCGCTGGTACTGCGGAGCTTCTTTCCAGAGAGGGAGATGAGGAAGCGGTTACGCACCAGTCTGCTGGAGGACAAGATGGTGAAGGGGCTGCGGTCCTTTGGAAGTTTGGATCTGAAGTACAACGGATGGTCTTCAGGGCTTTCCAACTTATCGTCATCCATGATGTACATGCCTGAAGAGAGGTCAATTAGACAGTTTTAGTTGAAATGTAACACATTTTGGTTAAAAATAATGACATTTTGGAAAAGTACCACCTTAATGATGGCACACTCAATACAAGAGAGCACGATTAGCTCTAAAATATTGTCAGTAAAAGGTGATTTAATTTAATAAAGAATTTATTTTAATTTTAATTAATATCTAAAATGTTATTTGTATTAAATCATCAGGAATGCAGGACATTTGCGGGAAATGTAGAGCCGCAGAAAAATAATGAGACCATTTCAAAGACCATTTTCAGTTTTTCTGAATTTACTATTTATAGGTTTGTGTTTAGGTAAAATTATTGTTTTTGTTTTATTCTGTGAACTATTAACAATATTTCTCCCAAATTTCAAACAAAAATATTGTTTCTATTTGCATTTATTTGTAGAAAATGAAAACAGGTCAAAATAACAGAAAAGATGCTCTGTATTTTTTAAACCTCAAATACTGCAAAGTAAACAAGCTCATATTCAAGTTTGAATGGTCTCTTATTTTTTCTGCAGCTGTATATACACAACTACCCACCTTAACCAATAGGCCACAATGTTTAAAGTGTTAGCAAAGTAAAGCTTAAACTTTTCCCTCTGCTAGTTTCTTTGAGTCAGGCTTACCGACTGTACTTACTCATCTAAAAACAAACACAGAAACTGACTGGAAAAAGCTTTCATGCTTCTTCTCCATTCTATTTCTACTCAGTTGAACACATCTGTGCATGACTGTAGGCCCAAGTATCTTATTAAATAAGAATGAAGTCATGTTTACCTGTTAGAATCTGGCACACCAGAACATGTAAAAATACAAACTTACAAAAGAAACTAGAGTCTGGTTATGGCACACCAACATGTTGTTTTTATCTCAAATTCACCGAAAAACACCTCAATGAATGCCAAATTGCCTCTAGTCATGTTAAATAGCTTGCAAAATCTATTTAACCACTTTGCTCTACATCAATGAACAGGAAGCAACAAGCATATGCTCTATAAGAAAGAAACACATGACAGAAATGTGTCAAACACATGTCTCATTTTGCTCGAGGTGGTAACCAACCGAGTGGCAAGTACCCAGCACACCTTGGCAATCGCATAGAAAAATGCTAAAAAACACTAAAATGGCACAGCAACACCCTGACAACCACCCACAACATCATAACAACCAACTAGAGACGGTTTCAGCGGCAACAACATAAACAAACATTACGTGGCCCTAACTTAACTTCCGGGTAAACATCGGCAAAGAATGAATAACTATTGTGCAGTTTTAATTTAGTTTAATACAATTAATGTACAATAACATATTCATAAAAATAAATATGAATGTAAATTTTATATAAAATATAATTTTATATTATAACCAAACACAGCCCGGAAGACTTCGGGCCAGGCATGTGCGTCCAATAAAAACGTCTAGACCAGGGTGTTACCACCCAAAACACCCTGGTGCCAACTTTTGTGCCTGCACCAATTCCGCTTTACTGTAGATGCATTCTTTTGCTACATTCAATCACCTTGATCTAAAAATATTCACATTTATTCATTTATCCAATGGACTTACAAATGCGAAAAACCATCTAAACATTTAACAATAGTTTTACTTTCATATTTACTTTTTCAACACTTGAATGAAGCCAGACAAGCAGAAAGATAAGACTAACAAACTGAAAAACATGCTTGTAATACAAAGATATCTGTGAGGTGGTATGACTAACCTCCACCCTGGCCTAAACCGCAGTGTTGCAGTAAGAGCGATGAGTAATAGCTGAGTGTGGGGAAACAGCACTTACTGGGCTGTGTAGAGTCACTCTCGCTGTTATGTCTGGAGCCGGTGGACTCCGAGTTCAAGCTAAGGGTGCTGGGGGCTGAGGACAGCTGGATGAGGGGCTGCTGTTGTTGTGGGGTCTGCTGTTGTTGAGGGTTCTGATGCTGCTCCACCTCATCCGGCACCACAGGCCAGAGCTGCCTGCGATTGTGCCTGACCGCATCCCAGCCATGCAGTTTCAGGAGCTCACAGCCCTGCTTTGTTTTAGAGATGAGCCCCAGAACGTAAAGACACGTGCTGAGAAAAGATGAAAAGGTTTAAAAACAAACATGTAAAAGCAAAGTACAGAGTGTAAAATGAAAGAATGCAAGATTGCCAAATAGCAGGAGCGGCTGAATGACACCATTGAGTCATTCAGAAACGCATAGCGGTTCTTGCGAAATCATTTTGAAACTGTGTAAGACTTTGAAACAGCAAGAGGGTCTGGCAGAGTTCACTGTTAACGCTTGGTCAAATCCTTTTTCTAGTCAGTTGAGCAATGACTACGATGGCTACAGTGTATTAACAGGAAGTGGAATTTAGGATTGCTTAATGCAAAAGCCACATTTTTGTAGTTTCATTTGTGAAAACTGATATAATACATCTATTGAGAAACATCACTTCCAGTATAGTATTCTAAAAGCTGACACTACATATTCCCAACATGAAAGAGAATAAGACATTACAAGCCATTGGTTCAGGAATTTCAAATTCGTTTTTACAAATTCGATTCCTTATTTTTGAGTTTTGAACTTTCATGTTTTGTTTGACACCACACTTTACATATTTGAGGTATAAACTTGTGTAATTGCAACATAACAAGCGAATCTGAAGATGTTTGAGATATGACTGTGTGTAATATTGCAAAACAAAACAAGAAAACATTTTATGCAGGGCTGTCGCACATGCTACGAAAAAATCTGCCTGTGCTAAGAATAAATTTACCAGTGTAGCACGCGTGCGTTACAGTTTTGCACATGTTTTAGACAGAGCCGCTTGTTTGTGTGCGGTGTGTTTGTCACGGTGTGCATGATGTAAATCAACGGTGCACCGCTATTTTAGTTGTTTTTGCGTTTAAAACTTGATTCCTGCTGCACTGAGTTCTCAGAGCCCTGTGATTTCCGCGATGTGGAAACAGGGAAGGAATACCGGAGGCGCTCTCTGGCTTTTTAAATATGTCACCAGCTTGTTTTGCATGAATATAAATGAGCTGCACAGTTTAACGCATTACTACACGCGTTTGACGCTCGTGCATTTGTCTGCATCTCTGTATGAGGACATGAGTTTACTTCATAAGCATTTCACTGTTAAGAGAAAAGATATCGTCAACCACACACGACGACCCGTCCAAAAAGTCTGGTAAACTTGAACATCCAGACTAAAAACACTACATTGTATTATAATATTTACTATAATAAATTATAGTATTCTAGCAGTAATTTGATAAACTATAAAGACTAGAGTATAATTATATTTAGTAAACTAATATTTAACATATATATAAAATAATATATCAAAAACACCATTGTATCTGCAAAAGGAGGAATTTTACTGCAGTTTACCATTGTGAATAATATAATAGTATACTACAGTATGTGGACAAATATATAATTATTGTATAGTAAAAGAATGGAAAATACAGAACTTTTAGAAAAATTAAAACGGAAAAAAGCGTGGCCCTAATTTACCCAACTGTATCATTAATGTCCTTTGTCTGTTACCTACCTATTTCTGTGATAAACTACACATAAATATTTGTATGTGTATACTATACTTATCTAATATAACAAACGTTTTATACTTGTGCTACAACTGTTTGGCCTGTGCTACAAAACTTTAAACCTCTGTAGCACCAGTGCTACGTGCAAAAAAAGTTAACGTACAGCCCTGATTTTATATATTGTTAACAACAGATCTTATTTTACTCATATTTCAAAAGTCACCGTTCTTAAAAGCCATTAGAAATTCCCCAAGGCGATTTAGATTATCAGGCTTGCCTAGAAATGACATCATCACTGCACAACCCTATTGGTTAAAAGGGGTGAAAGCATTTGATACATTTGCACTGGTACATTATCAACACATTTTGTGGTTGCAGCCACAAAGCAAAGTACAGTATCTGTGTCCAACATAAAGGCCATTTCTAAATGTTGACATTACTGGACGGTGATTTCCATCCTGAATTTAGAATCAAGACTACATACCCCCTGATAGACAGAACCTCACAGTCATGGGCAAGAGCAACAATGTCTGGAACCACATTCTCTTCCTGTAGGAGGTTCAGCCCCCAGTTAGATGTGCCGATGTTTCCCTTGAGACAAATAGATTTTAATAATATTATACAACACTACGAATAATGTGACAGAGAAACCTAAAAAAGGGTTCTCCTACATGATTCAACATGCAATACTCTCACAACACAAATACCAAAAATATCATTCACACAAACACAGCAGCTCACCAGGGCCCAAAGTGCAGCTTTGAGCTGTTTTATGCCCTCCCATTTGTCCAGTACTGGGCAGCGTACTGTGTAGCTCAGATCTGGAACCACATTCTGTCAAAGACAGAAAACAAGTATTGTGTTTCCCCTTCTGTTTAGTTTCAAAAGAATTTGTCAACCAACTGAAATAATTTGGAATACTCTTATAATAAATGTGCTTGAGCTTTAACATTATAAGACCTGAATGTATATAAATAAAGACGTATACATCTTTTTTAGATGTCATATTTCATTTATTCCAGTCATAAATTATTTTAATTTTTTTCATTATTTTAATTAAATAATAATTGTCTCACATACCTGAACTTCTACTAAATGACAGCCTGTTTTTTCATGTACAAGTTGTCCATACAAATGCACAGGAAGATAAACATTTGGCCTTTGTAACCTGTAAGAAACAATTTAGAAGAGTCTTAGACATTTCAAATGTTACTTATAAATTCAAGAGTAAAAAATTGTTGGATAAGAAATAAATGTCCACCAAAACCTTTGGTTGCTTCGTCGCACATAATTATCCCCATCTACTGGTTTCTTGTAAGTAGTGAGTGCTTCATTCAACTGCTCTTCTATGAGGTCCACATATTTGAGGTTATATTCCTACAGGGGGACAGAAGGGTAGTCACTGAATAAATAATAATAAACAATTAATGGGTACTAAAAGATTAAGCTATTTATTACTAGAATAAAGCTTTCCTGTGGCTCAGTGGTTAGAGCATGGCACTAGCAATGCCAAGGTCATGGGTTCAATCCCAGGGGATTGCATATAGTCAGAAATATAATACAATAGTATAATAGGTATAATACAATGCAATGTAAGTCGCTTTGGATAAAAGCGTCTGCCAAATGCATAAATGGAAATGTAATAATGAGTTCTAAAAACCTAAAGTCACATCTATTAAGTCCAAAATAATGGCAAAGATAATGTACCTTCTGCCACTTTTCAAGTTGTTTAGTGACATATCCCCTCTCATTTAGATAGGAGAACCCCTTTGGAATGGACAAGAACCTAGACACAAATGACAGATTATCAGAGAAGAAACAGTTAATCTTACACAAAACCTCGTTGAAATTTACTGTGAGTGAAAACCAAAACTCTCAATTCCCAATAGGCAATGAACAGTATGTGTCTTAACAGTTAAGAGTGATGCACATGATTTCAAAATGGCAGCCAGCAGCAAGAGGGGAAATAATACATTTCTTAAGAGTAAAATATTTTTAAAATGAACTTTTAAACACAGTTCTTCAGTTATGTAGAGGGGTTATAAAATAAACATTGAATAAAATATATTTATTACCGTAGCAGCAACAGCATACCCTTGTCTCCCAGATGAGTTAGAGCTGGTTTCATCTGAATCAGAGCATGAAGGTTTGCCTACAAATGCAAGAATGGAATATAATGTTTTAAATAACATTACAATAAACATTTGTGTTCTTTATATTTGTATTATGCATTTGAAGAAAAGTTAACATCACCTTATCTTCACAGGCCTCATCCAGTATGTCCAAAGCCTCCATTGAAACAGCCTTGTTGCGGTCGTGAAGCTGAGTCACTAGCAGTTCCATCCCCCAGTTGCTGAAGAACTCCACGTTAGCTCGGAGTAGTACCCTCAGATGTTTGGTGGCGTACAGCCTGCCATTCTGTGTCAAAAGAATGTTAAAGGAACATCATTACTGATCCAGCAGCATATGGGAAACGATTCAACTGCATACATTTTGCTAATCATGGATAAATGGTCAAACATGAGTAAAGAACAATGGCTCTTTGTCTTACGTCAGTGGCAGCAGTGAGGATCTTGGAGAGGATGACTCGTGCCAAACCGTCACGACTGTAATCCAGTGTGGAAACGATCAGCTTCAGAAGATGGTCTTGGTTCTTCAGAGTACACAGGTTCAGCAGGCTACCAAAACAAAAGCATTATTTCTAGGGTTCAGTGTCCATTAGACAGAATTGACAAAATAGTCCAAAAAAAGATTTTTTGTGTTTGTACATAACCAACTACAAATCAGAGGTGGACAAAAATATTTTAACTCTTAAGTATATTTTCAAGTACATTCTCCAGTATCTGTACTTTGGAGTGTCTTTACTTTATAAAAATGTTATTTTACTACATTACAAAGCATAATACTATACTTTTTACTCCACTACACATCATTTCATGAATACATGTCATAAAACAGTTAATAAAACACATAAAAAATGTAGAACCTTAATACAAGTATTTTAGTCAAAAATGTTACTCGAGTAAAAGAAAGTACTAGATTTAAAATGTACCTAAGTATTAAAGGTAAAAACTAAGTAAAAAACTGCAGTGGAGTAAAAAGTATGATATTATGCTGTATAAACATAAAAAACTCAGCCTAAAAGGTTTTTATTATTACCAAATGGTTACAAGTCTAAAGCACAGAAGAGTAAATCAAGTCCTACCATAAAAAAAATCAACTGGTCATCCTTATTTGCTTATGTAAATGTCAAAATCAGACTTTGTTATAGACCATTTCATCCGACGTGCGCGCCCGGACTGCAGTTAACTTCCGGTCTGTGTTTGGCTAGTGTCTAATAATATAACTATTTCTATTTTATTTAATTTATGTTTAAGCAACACTTTAGAACTTTTGCTCACAGGTTCCCCCATGTGGATGATAAGCGCAATTGTCTGTTACCAGTGTTGTAAATAATGTCCCTGTATAAGCTTCCCCATGGCAGGGCTTGACATAAAGGACTGCCTGATGGCCCGGAGCTAGCATGGGAGATCCTCGGGCCAGTTGAGAGAACTGTCACTTACCCGATCGGGCCAGTGCTGTATCGTCATGGAAAATTATAATTTGTACATTTTTAAGACTTTGCGTCGAAGTGCCTCCTGAACGCGCACCATAGACTGACAAGACAGAGGAGAATATATTGATTTAAGTCGTTATTTTGTTTTGTTTTTCGCACATTAAGTATTCTCGTCGCTCTCGTGAGCGGATGGACCAATTTAACAATGTCTTTAGTACTTTTCTGGACATGTTGAACGTCATGAGGGCGAGTAAAAAATAACACAATTTTGATTTTGAGATTAACTTTTCCTTTAAATAAACGATTTGCTGAATGGGTCCTGTAGTTTGGTTGCATTTAAAGAAACCGTACGGTACATTGACATGTAGCGGTTGAGCTTGGTATCTCAGTATAAATTCAAAATACTGGAGAGACAAGTTTAGCCAAGTAGCGGTTCTTCTCGGTTTCTTTTGCTTGTTATCAGAAATAATCTACAGGCACTCTATTGTTTGCGAATGTGTACCGGAAGTTAAGGGCAGTCCACAAACTCTCCTAGCTGGTCATCAATGCATTATGCATTGCTAATTTATAACCCTCGGTTCTGCCAGGTGTTACACTAACCATTGGAAGACACTGCACTTCTCGAGCATCTTAACACCCTGCGGGTGGGCTGAGAGAGTGCCCAGGAAGAGGAAGTAGTTCTGGCTGAGGGTGGTGAGGAGACCATTGCTCTGTAGACTACGGTCTGGTTTCAGCCCTGAGGACGAAGACAACCACTGCACAACATCCTTCACCAGATCCTCAAGATAAACTTGGCCATCCTGAGGAGACAGCAACACATACCATAAAGACATACTCATACAGAAAATGATTCAGGTCACCATTTCCTGATCCTCATGTTATTCCAAACCATTTTTGTTAGAAACCGCATGACAGAGTTTTTTTGTGGTATACTGTTCTTTTAAGGCTCTTTTTTTATCTCACCTCATCTGACTCCAGCAGGAACTCAATGAACTGACAGCCCACCACTGTTAATTGCTTGGCCTTGCTGTGATCCAGCTCCAGGCTGGCATAAAGCTTACTGCTGGGCTTGTAGAAGAACAGCAGCCTTCGCACAAACCTGAGATAGAAAGTGCAGCTTTTACAATAAGGAAGGCCCGAGAATAGCGTATGAGATGTTCAACTCGCCTGTGCGTACCTGTGCATCTGCTCATCTTTGTTGTTGCGAAGGTTGACATTTGGCCACTGCGGCATAAATGTAAATAACAAAAAGACAAAACATTGCACAATTATATGATGTATGAATATCCATTCACAAAAATATTTTTTACCATGAATAAAACGCCCACACGAATTTAAAACTGAAAGCTCTTACATTAGATCCAAATTCAATCCAAATTCAAAAATTTTATTCAGAAATGTCAGCCTTAAAGTGATAGTTCACCCAAAAATGAAAATTCTGTAATCATTTCCCCACCCTCTTATCATTTCAAACCTTCAACTTTCTTTCTTCCCCAGAACACAAAAGAAGATAATTTGAAGAAAGTTGGTAACCGAACAGCACTGGCACCCGTTCACTTCTAGTATATGGACACAAAACCAAGTAACAATGTTCTTCAAAATATCTTCTTTTGTGTTCTGCGGAAGAAAGTCAGTCATAAAGGTTTGAAATGACAAGAGGGTGAGTAAATGATGAATGATTTTTATTTTGGGGTGAACTATTACTTTAAGGTGGATTTAGGAAATAAAAAGCTCTCACCTTCAATATGGTACTGATCAGGATCCAGTTCCAGTCCAAATTCTGTTTATGATAGAGAATCTGGCTCTCTTTGAGGTTCAGCATTAGAGCTTCCTCTGAGTCCTAAGAGCACAAAAACACAAATTACCGATAACCTGACACTGTTACACAAACAACAACAAGGAACCTTCAACTCGGTTACCAGCGCCATTATCTCACACCGGCCATTTACACAAATCACAAAAACCACCAACACATACCTTTATGACAAAAATGTCTCTCTGGGGTCTGATGTGCTGGTCCCGACAGCCCTGAGCGGCCAGTGACTTGCGAATAATTTGGTCCAGGTAAAGACTGCTGGGTTTAGGGCCTCGTTTCTTCCTTTCGTGAAACCGCTTCAAGTAATTCACCGCAGCGCTCGCCCGTCTGCGAATCATAACCAAACACAGCTAAGTCTTCATCAAAACACAGTGCCGGAAGAAAACAATCACGTGGCTCTGATGCTGTGCGATTTGTATCATCAGCTCTGAAGGACAAGACAGCTAACTCACAGTCTTTTCTCCTGAGGAATATCAAAAGAAGCAGCCATGTTTATCAGAGTGGGCAGACAGTGCAAGTGGTGACTGTGGGAATGAGGGAGGATGATGTTGGCCTGAAAATAAAATGAAGATTAATCAGTCGTTTGAGATATGCATAGGCTACATTCTGTTGATTCCAGAATAATACCATATGCAGGAGTTCTCCTAGGAGGATGGTCGCACGAACGGAAATATTATCATCGCTGCTGGTGATCACCTCAACCAGACCCTGTAAATAAAGACAACAGACTGGTTATGTTAAAAGAGTTATTATATACATTAGCCTTAGAAAAGACTTCCCCATGTATGGAATAACATAAATAAGCAAGAAACTGACATTAGGGGAATAGAAATAAGCATTTTTGTCAAGTTGACGTGGTAGATTACCTCTAAAAGTCCACTTTGGATGAAGGCAGACAGCAGCAAGGCGAGATAGTTATCCATTAAGTCAGGTCTGTGTGGATGCAAAGAACGCAAACACAAGATCAAATCAATGCTTTCGATGTGGATGAGAATTAAACAAGGCAGATATATTTGACTTCATGAGATAGGTCAGTTAAATGGTTAATCAAAGGAATAGTTTATACAAATATGCAAATTCGCTTTTTTGCCATCCCAAATTTATACAACGTTATTTCTTTGATTGAGCACAACAAACAATTTTGAATTAAAATGCACACATATATTAAACGCACACACACACACAATTCCTATGACTCTAATGAGTTAATATAGGTCTTCTGATATGAAATACATTTACATTTACATGATTATACATTTTTGGATTTATATTTTATATAATTTTTTTTAAATATGTCTAATGATGAAAACAAATCAATCAGCATGTAAAATTCAAATGTGCCGGCACATTAATAACTGGGAAAACATATAAGATAACATGACGGCATGTCAACTACTCCTTTACCCTGATCGGATGTTTTTACCTGGACCGCGCCCTATGCGGAAGTATGATTTTTGCTTCTGAGGCAACGAAACCATCTGAAAGTCTCCAGGTGTCTTGAAACCTACCGGGGTCTGGAACACATGATGTCATTTCTGTAAGTGTGATTTGACATGGAATGCGGTAAAAGTCCAGAAATAATGTCAATCAGCGCGAGCAGACAGCGGTAGCACTCACCCACACTGAGAAGAGCTTCTATAAAATCTTGCGTCGCCACGGGAACGGGGAGTCTGAATATATCATACATCACCTCCAACAGACCTTGCTGTGAAGAGATTGAAGTGTTAAAGTATCTCAATATTATGGCCTTGAATGCTTAATCTAAGTGATCAACAATGCTGCTTTTAAAAACAAGAGGAACAACTAATTTGATTTGCATCTTGTGTGTACAGCAAGCTTTCTAATAATATCCCATCATACCCTCACTTCCATGTTTGGTATACACAGCAGACCAATGAGAGACTGGATCCCAGAGTTGCCTGACTTGCAGAGGTTAATGATGCCTGGAGGGACAGCGGAACACAAATGGTTATTTCTCAATACAGCCATGATATACTGTACATCTACTGCACTACAGGTGTGTTCATGAGGAAATTCAATGGTTGAACTCGTTTTTACAGAGGAGAGATAACTATTAGATGCAAAAATCTTTTTCTGCACAAATACAACAGTCATAAAATTTTACAGAAAGCTTGTGGTCTTCCACATAACATGTGGGTTGTTCCTGTAACTTCCTGAATGCATTATGGACTAACTAGATATGACGACCTGCATCATTTGGAACCTTAATTCTGATTTATTCTTTTTATAAGAAAGTATTGAAACATGCTTACCTGACCACGAGCGAAAGGAAGCAACAATTGACATCTTACTGGCCAGAAATCGAGCCTCCCTGTCTTCCCTGTTAAAAAGAAAAACACACAACTAAAAAAGCTGCCAAATCGAGTTACATGCTTGTATTTTCAAGCCTTTACTTTGCAACATTTTAGTAAAACCATGAAGGGTCTTCAAGGGATAGTTCACCCCAAAATGAAAATTCTGTCATCATTTACTCACCCTCAAGTTGTTCCAAATGTCTATAAATGACTTTGTTCTGCTGAACGCAGAGAAAGATATTTGGAAGAATGTTAGCAATTTTCAATTCTGGGACATCATTGACTACCATAGCAGGGAAAATTAAAAATGGTAGTCAAAGGTGCCCCAGAACGGTTTGCTTTTCTAAATTCTTCAAAATCTCTTATTTGTTGTTCAACAAAAGAATTGATACAATAATCTTTCCTACTATGGTAGTGAATGGTGACCCAGAACAAAAAATTGCTAAAATTCTTCCAAATATCTTTCTTTATGTTCAACAGAACAAAAAAAATTGAGGGTGAGTAAATGATGACAGAATTTTCATTTTTGGGTGAACTGTCCCTTTAAGACTGCACGCTTACTTGAGTTGACCCTCTGCTGTGTCTGGGTTGTGTCTGTAGTGAAAGTCTGTGTAAGGTGCCAAGATTTGCTAAAACAAAGAAACAGAAAAAATTGTAATATTGCTTTGGCTGTTACTTTTATAACTTGTGCTTATAAAAGATCACAACTAGCTAAAACATAGATTTGACCGTTGGTGAACATTTGGTGAACGTGTCCCACCAAGATCTCCATACCTCTAGCTCCACATCTGAGCGAACGTATTGCCGCGTCTGCGGGTGGTTGAGCAGGTGCAGGATGGTTGTGATCAGAGCTTCATTGATGCGACTGAGCTGACAGTCGATTACATTCTTCAGTATGGTGCTGAGACCACCCCTCTTAGCCACAATCTCTGGGTTCTCCAGTGCTGCGTGGTCAAACATAAACACGCAGGAGCTCAACATCTGTGTTAAAATGTTTCAGAATGCTTCTTAAATACAGCGGGAACCCACCGAGTTCACAGATGATGGCAATGCAAGCGCGAACCATCCGGTCCCGTTCCTGCAGTCCGTCGTTGCCCACGGCGATAAGGGAGTTTGCGACCGAGCTTGGGAAGAGCAGGGCATTCACAGTGATCATCTAAAAAAGTGTGGGAGATAAAGCATTGTGAATCAGTTTCTACATAGATTCAGGGCCATCAATACCCATTTTAATCAGCATTAAAGGAACTGAAAAATGAAAATTCTGTCCTTATTTACTCACCCTCAAGTTGTTTCAAATCTGTATACATTTATTGGTACTGATGAACACAGAGAAAGATATTTGGAAGAATGCTTGTGACCGAACAGTTCTTGGCCACTATTGACTACCATAGTAGGAAAAAAAACTGTTTGGTTACAAGCATTCTTCCAAATATCTATCACTGAAAAAATAAATTTACACAGATTTAGAACAACTCGAACGTGAGTAAATGATGACAGAATTTTTTTATATTTGGGTGAACTGTCCCTTTAAAACCAGATGCACCCAACGAGAAAATGTCAGTCTGAGCTCACCTTTCTCACTAGCCTGAGAGCTTGTGTGCGTTCAACCTCATTACTCTGTTGAATGTCAATGCATCTACAGATAAAAAGATCATACAGTACATTAACAATCAATGCAACTCTTAATGCCCCAATCACATCATATGTGCTGGAGAGGATGAATATTACTTCTAAATGCCTTCCGATTCATATTGCCATACAAGATCTGATACGTAGAGAAAGCCAGTGCTTCAGGCTCAGTTATGCACCTACAGTGGGATACATTCACCACTGTGCTTCAGATTGAATTTAACTAGACTTGACTAGCTCTTCACATGAACTCTAGTTCCATCTCACACACAGAACGAGATCCTAACAGGAAATGATTCACAACTCACCATGGATTATCATCAAGTCCTGCATCTGATCAAGGAAATTAGCAACTACCTCACTATTCTTTACCAAATACTAGATATACAAACCTGGAGATCAAGTAATCCACCTGGAGACGCAAAACTTTCTGAAGGATACTACAGTCTCGAATGAGGTAGCGAAGGGCACGCAGGCCAGCCGCCCGCACCTCCTTGGCCTCATTGAGCAGAGCCAATCTGAGGCTAAAAAAGAACCAGATTGAAAGCCAATATGGGACAACATTTTTAAAAACTGAAGTAAGGTCCAAGTAAAACAGAATATTCTGCAGAAACGTAGGATGGTACTTGATTTTTAATCCATTTGAATTTGATTGGATCATAAAAACTAGTAAATTGTTGGGTTATATTATTATAATAATGCTACTTTTATTCTGCCAATGCAGTCTTGATGATGTCAGCAGAAATGGTCAGTCGTTTCACAAATGGAGAAAGTTACATTATTAAAGGTGAAAGAGTGTGAAAATATATATTTTTTCTTTAGAACAGCGTGCATTAATGAATCACGCAAAAACATTCATTTTAATTTACATTTTGTCGAATTTTGGTTTTTAGGTTAGATTAAATGTTATTGAAGCATAGTATGATAACAGAAAAACAAAATTTCTTTAATCTTTCTTCTACCTTCATAACACCTTTGTGAAAACCTTACAACTTACGTCAAGCATACTTGTTTGCTTCATGACTCACCAGATAATAATTTCTTCATAGGTAAAGCCAAACTTTTCCTCGGAGTGGCCGACATTGCAGAGAAGCTGGATTAAAAACAAACACGTGATTATTTATCCGTCTTGGCTACACGTTGAGACATTGATAGCTCTTTTAAATGTCAGTCTGTAAATCTCAACCTCAATCATTACTGAAATACTTAAGGGTATTTAACACACAGTAAAAACGTGGAGGGTATGTTTTTTATACGCAGATAGTTAATCAACTGACAGCTCGGTTGGCGTGATAAAACCTGTCGAATGGAAAAAGACCAATAGTTTATCACTTACGACAGCGGCACGCATGATCACCTGCCAAGATCTGACAAATCTGTCAGCTGAATTCTTCAATACAAGCAGAGATTTCCAAGAAAGGCTATCAGATTTGTTTAGTAAAGTTCAGGATTAAGTCAGTGCCACTTGTGATCTGTCTTGTTAGTCTTTGTCAGAAAGATAAGGAATAGATTTTGATGTGCTAAAATAATCTGCTGGTGCAAATGCCAAACTTAACCAAATACAGCAAGCATTCTAGTTCTCTAAGGTTTTGGAAATATGGCATCTGAGCTTCAATTCATTTATAGCAGATATTGTATGATGCAGAAAAGCTGCTTCTCTGCTGCTAACTCAGTTTTATCAAACTCTGGTAAGAATTAATGCCAATGACAAACCTTGACAAAGTTGTTCAGGTGGCCAAGTTTGCGCATGTTTGAGACACCCTGCTGTTTGGCCACATTCTGGAGGATCTCTCGCATGTTCTCGGAGGGGTCTAGAAAAAAAGAGGTCGATCAGAAATAATAAGTATGCAACTGCATCATTGCCACTGATGGTAAGCTTACAACTGAGAAGGAGAAAAATAAAGGATATGATCACATAATGAATAGTAACATTATAAAACACATTCATTACGTGCACAAAGTGGTTTAGCCTGACCATTAATGCATTTTCCATAAGACTTTAATGCATGTGAATGTAATGGAACTTCCTGACATCAAACCAATGAGGAGATGAATCACAAAAATAAATCTCTTCCATTTCTTTTATAGCATAACACAGCAACAATGGCTTAACCAATGACAGATTGGAGGAGTGTTTGGCAAACCCATTATTTTCGCAGTTCCGACTGGTACCACTAGTGGTGCGGAAATAGAGCACTTTAGCTTTTAACAGGATGGAATTGATTATCTGACAGCTTCTTTTCCACAGTAAATGGCTGAAATCATATTATGTCGGGGTTCCTACCTCAGTCTGCTGCTTTTTAGGAGTTCATTCAAAGAAATAGAATGAACACTCAAAAACACAAGCTCTTTATGACTTATCTCCCCCTGCAGTTGCGCAGGAAGCTGTTCAATCACCTGGACTAAAATAACACAAAACCTACTAATTGGTTCACAGACTCCCTGATGACTCATCATACTGGAACAACGGCTTGTGTGAATACAAGTGTTTTAGGAGAAAGTCACAACTGAAGCAAACAGAATGCGTCACAGTCAAAAATTGGTGAATGGTGAAATGCAACTATGAGATTTAAGAGAAAGGGGATTTTTACTCTGTAATTCAACAAAACAAGTCAAACTCAAGATTTATAGCAGATCAAAAATTCTGTAGCTCAGTTGCATTAGCAGTGCAAAGGTTGTGGGTTTGGTTTCCAGAAAGTACACATACTGAATGCACTGCAAGTCACTGTGGGAAAAGCATCTGCCAAACGCATACACGTACAGTAACATTTCATAGAACAACATTGCACAATCATGACCGACAGTCTAAATAATATTCAATTGTCATAACTTAAGAAACTTTCATTTACAATTAGAAATATCTCACTGTGATGCTCGAGTCATAATAAACAAAACAGATCCAGAAACAAACAACAAGATTCCATGATAAATGAATCTGCAAGCCAAACCCTTATTTGTTATGATGACAAATAGCAACAATCCTCCGAATGGACATCTTTTACACCAACATTTTATTTACAGTGCCGTGGAACTCTTGTGTGCACAACAAAACAATGCGTGAACAATCCATGATCACATTTCCAGTCCAGATTTGGATTTGAAAGACGATATGTACAGTAAGAAAAATACAAATGACATCTAGGACATTAGCTGTGACAGATGCTGACCTATGAATTGAGATTCAGAGGAAGCTTGACAGCCCATAATAATCAAATATTGTCAGCTGATGAATGAGAAACAATGAGTCGGGACTGAGCATGCCTTACAACAACAACATAAAACAACATCAGCAGAATTACTATAATAAAACATAAACCAGTCATCAAGCCACAAGTATCACTAATGCTGACATATTTTTAGTTAAGGTTATATGACATAATACGTAAAAGCGAGTTGAACACGATTTTTGAAGCAAAACAATGTTGTTGTTTTAATTCGGTGTTGGGCATGAATAAAAGTTGCACATGTAACTTTGACAAACAATAAAATGCACCGCGTTATTATCCAACACCAGCTATTTGTATGTTTTGGGTAAAATTCTCTCTAAAAGAGGGATTCGTGCACAATGACTGAAATGTGTCATGTTTACTCAAGGGCTGTTTCAAAATCTAGTAAACTGTGTTTCTTAGCCGCATAATTGGACATCATATGCGCATCTGGGACGTGTGAAATAAATACATGGCCAACACGCCTACGCTGATCAAAAAATGCTGTCTAACGTTAGGTGGGCAGTTCAGTGGGTTCATCTGACTTAACTTACCCCTTGTGAGATCGAGTGGTACATTTTCCTCCCCGCTGTCATTTCGACCTGTTTATGCAAAGACAAGACGAGGCATTGACAAAAAGATCAAGTTAAGATGTAGCGGATGAGCGTGGCATAATATTATGCTGACGGATCTGTAAATCTGCCAAGCAGACTCAGTTTAATCTTACCTCGCATCCGTATACTTCGGATAGGACGGCCTCGGATGCTGACCGCCATCTTTCCCAGAGACGTTCACAACACCGGAAGCATCGCGGTATATCGCGAGGACTGGGTCGAGCGCAGACTGTTGTGTCTGTTTTTGCAGCAAGACAGTCTAATGGAGAATGAAAATCCCCAAATTATTGTTGCCGTGAAATCCAAATGAATTAACACACAATATTATACATCGACGTGCATCTAATTTATTATTATTTTAAGTAGTTTATAATAATATAGTATAGTTTACAATAATACAATGCAATATATACAACATACTCCTAACTTTTTACCTCCAAATTGCATTAAGGGGAAAATTCAGAAGGTGATGCTTATTTTATTTTATTTTATTTTATTTTATTTTTGAAAAAAGGATGTGACTAAATGAACAGTAATTTTCCTAAATGTGAAAATTTCACCTTTCATGTGTCATGCCACCAATCTCCAATAGGAGGCAATGTGCTTTCATGGTCAGCTGATTTCAACCCGCTAAGAAGAAGAAGAATTGTTCACGTGTTGAGGTGGGTGCAAAACAATCCAGCTCGAATATTATACTTTCTAAAACCATTATTAAAATTATTATTTAAAAATGCTTTTATGACATTTGGTTTGTGAAGCACTTGCATTCAGCATTAACCTTTTGTAATTGATTGAGAAACAAATAGGGAGGATGAGATATTACTCTTTATATTCTTTTACTTTTAAAACAGGTGAAATGAAATCAAATAACGCCTTTCGTCTCTTCCACTACGATGTTACTTATGTCATTATTAGAAGGACGGACTAAATAAATGGTTAAGAAAAAGGCCTGTCAAAATGTATCGTCATCTATCTACAGAATAAGTGGCCTGAAGAGGAAAAATGGGGCGTTCGTCCAAAGACAAGCGTGATATATACTACAGACTTGCGAAAGAGGAAGGCTGGAGAGCGAGAAGTGCCTTCAAACTTCTTCAGCTGGATGAGGAGTTCAACCTTTTTAAAGGTAACGTTAATGACCATACTTTGCTTAAACTGGTAATGGCATTTTGGATGAATCATATCATAGACCGCGTACTAGTGTGTATTAAAATCTACCTACCTAGGCATTTTGGGGGGTGTTTAGAAATCTGTTGGTTGGCAGCTTTGATACAAACACACACAGATGCTCCATCATACAATACTAGTCAAGTATTAAGTGTGCTTGAAATAGTAGATAAGTATTTAATTTTAAAAAATCGTCATGTTTTGTTGACATGTTGTGCTTGTGTACAGGTGTGAGTCGTGCTGTGGATCTGTGTGCAGCACCTGGTAGCTGGAGCCAAGTCCTGAGCCGCAAACTCCGGTCAGTTACTCTTTTTAGTATTTGTGCTATCTACTCTAACAGTAAGATATTAATACGACATTATATACATTTATACATCAGCTCTGTTTGTAGAGATGCACAGGCCTTCATGTTTCTTTATTTCAGTGGGAAGGACAAGAGTGAGGAGGTGAAGATTGTTGCGGTGGACCTGCAAGCTATGGCCCCCTTGCCAGGTGTCACACAAATTCAGGGAGACATTACTAAGGTGCAGTAATAGTGAAATTATGTGACTTTATGGTCTAATGGTTCAGAGTTTGACCGAAATAAGTGACTTTATCATTTTTGTAGACATCGTGTTAATACTTTCTTTAGGGCTGCTCGATTATGACAAAAAACATAATCACGATTATTTTGGCCAATATTGAGATCCCGATTATTTAACACGATTACTCATTAACTTTTAAAACAACATAGAAAATAAATAACTTTGCTTTTAAACTGTGAATTCAATTGAAAAATAAATGTAAAGAAATAGCACAGCTGAACCACTGTAAAAGAAGGGGGTGCGCTGTGGATTTATACCACGAGAAAAGAGAGGATCCTTGCAAAATGGAATGTGGCACAATAATCGTTTTACCTCGATTATTTTGTTTTTGTAATTGTTGAAGCCAAAATTGACGATTACAATTAATTTTCGATTAATTGCACAGCCCTACTTTCTATGCTTAAAACATTGCATTAGTAATTCTTCAGAAGTTAAGGAAAGTTGATATTCTTCCATACCAGTTTCTCTCATATATGCTTGACAAGCGAACATGTTTGTGTTCCAGATTTCTACAGCACAGGAGATTGTTCGTCATTTTGAAGGGCAGTCTGCAGATTTGGTTGTGTGTGATGGCGCACCTGATGGTGAGATAATATTAAGCAAGCGTTTGTCGTGTTTAACATAATGTTGCCATCTTCTAATTAGTCATAATCCATCCTGAACTATCAGATCGTTAAAAATAATGTACTAAATTGAAGGTTTTAATATGTGTTCCCTTTTATAGTTACAGGGCTTCATGATGTAGATGAGTACATTCAGGCACAGCTCCTGTTAGCTGTATGTATTGCTTGTATTTTGACTGTTGTGGTTTCCTTATGATAAATAAGTAGATCATTTGAAGTATAATTAATGGCTTTGTTTTGTTACATTTTGTTACATTGCAGTAGTAGGATTTGGACTTGATTTTAATGGATCTAATTATTTTATATTCACAGGCTCTGAATATTACCACTCATGTCCTCAAACTAGGTGGCAACTTTGTGGCAAAAGTAAGCTATTCTATTATCATTGCAATATTCATTCTATTATCACAAACAACACAGTTTGTTTAAAATTTAAATGCCAAATGAACATTGATTTCCGCTGTGCCTCTGCGTAGATCTTCAGGGGAAAAGATGTGACCCTCTTGTACTCGCAGCTCAAGATCTTTTTTAGTTCTGTAACCTGCGCCAAACCACGCAGCAGCCGCAACTCCAGCATAGGTGTGTACACTGACCCCAGCAAGTGAAAAAAGTTCCAGTTCCTGATTTTTTTGTTAGTCACAACTCACGACACATTATACAATTTCATAAAAGGTAAGTATATAAATGTACTGTATCAGACTAACCTTTTAATGTTTTATGTTATTACCCTGTAGAGGCATTTGTGGTGTGTCAGAATTATTCCCCACCCGAAGGTTATGTTCCCAACATGTCCAATCCCTTACTGGATCACTCATATGGTAATTTCCTGTACTATATAAAAGCAAATATTTTTACTTCCGTTTGTCTCATGTACTTCTCTGATTCGTCGTTTGTTTTTGTATTATGGCTGCTACAATGTGTAGAGGTAAATCCAGTTCTGCACTGTTTTGTTTTTCCTCTCAGATGTAGACTTTAACCAGTTAGAGGGACCAAACCGAATAATAGTCCCATTCCTCGCTTGTGGAGATCTTAGCGCCTTTGATTCAGACAGGACTTATCCGCTTCAGGTGCCTGACTTTTACATCGTATCACATAAAATATGTATCACTGTAGTCTATAGATATAATAAGCCTCATAAATGTTTGTTTCATTCTCAAACAGCTCGATTCCTCTAAAGAGTATCAGTATCTACCACCCACCCAGCCTCCGATTCGGCCTCCCTACCTGCAAGCCTGTCAGCTCCGCAAGAATAACCTGTTAGCCAAAGAGGACTCACCCTCCGGTGCGCTTGATGATGCTCTGTCTTCTTTAGACCTCAACACGAGTCAGGACCCAAACACGGTGACATCAGAAACACACTAACGTCATTGAACATTTTGATTTGTACAGCTAGCCTTCTATGTTATAATCTCTATTGTTTTATTGTGAGTGAACAACAGCTCTTTTTAAAGTTTTCAAGAGGCTGCTTATAAAATTCATTTTATGTATTTATCAATAGAACAAAGCCCTTTGTGACTTCACCTAAAAA
Organism: Triplophysa rosa; assembly: GCF_024868665.1. Classification (NCBI taxonomy): domain Eukaryota; kingdom Metazoa; phylum Chordata; class Actinopteri; order Cypriniformes; family Nemacheilidae; genus Triplophysa; species Triplophysa rosa. Next base: position 13,592,568 of record NC_079908.1, read on the forward strand.
TCAGAAAAACATGACAAATATTCTTGGTAAAACTTTACAAACAGGTTCCATTTATAAACATGAGTTATGCATTATGAGCTATATATTTTTTAATAATTTATTCAGCTTTAATGTTAGTTCATATCAATACAATTTTTGTGCAACTAATGTTAGCAGATACAAATCTACATTTTTAAAATCTTGAAATTGACATTAAAATGCCATAGAAACACTATATTTTTCATTGTTCATGCTAGTAATTTAGTTTACTAATGTAATGAATTGGAACCCTATAATTAAGTGTTGCCATTTTCTCCTTTTCAATGTTTTTTTTTGTATGATCTATGTCTTAGAAACAAATTTTTGACTTTTAACTGTATGACAACATCTTATTAAAGACAACTGTAACTAAAATCTAACAAATGCTTTTTTTATTTGTAAGTGTTCACACTTAAAGCTGAAGTCTGTGTCCAAAGTTGGTCCTGGAGTGTCGGTGTCCTGCTGAGTTTAACTTCAACCCTAATCAAACACACCTAAACAGCTAGTCAAGGTCTCACTAGGCAGACTAGAAACTTCTAAACGGGTGGGTTGAGTTTTAAGCTAAACTCTGCAGGACACCGGCCCTCCAGGACCAACTTTGGACACCCCTGCAAAGAGTTTTCTTCGACACTCCCCCCACCTTCCATTGGTTGGGCAAACAGATAGTCCCGCTCCAACCCTACGGCTTTGGTTGAGCAGATTTTGCTGTGCGAACAGGTTTTAAAGTTGAACAAAAGTGTGAAAAATCAACCTGCAAATTGCTCATTTATAGTTGTTTTTGAATATAAAGCTGCGATGAGAAGGCATATTAACATAGCAAAAAAATGCACACAAGTTGACATATTTTAGAAACTCAATGACTTCTTTTAGAACTCACCATTCTCACAGTGTGGGTAAGAAGATCTTCCATCTGTTTCCTCCTTTCATTTATATGGCAAGTCATCCATGACTACACAGTTTCTAAACTCCTGTCATTCTCAGGGTTTAAAAAACAAGTTTATTCTTCAATGTTTTGTATTGATCTACATTTTGCTTTGATGGGCTCTGTTTAAATGTTGTAATATATTCATAGTTACAGATATAAAACATTAAGGTAAATGTGGAAACAACCAGGGGAATATATTATGCAAAGTGGTGTGCCTTACCAGGGGCTGGTTAAAAAACAGACAACATATGCAAAACAAGCAACCGTGTATCCTGCTTGTTGGTCCTTTTTAAATGGTGATACTGTGCTGCTAGATCTGATGAAGGTTGTGTTTCTCTTATCAGTTTGAAACTAACATTTAGTTATGATCCAGCTGCTTCATTCTTGTGTGCTTTGTAAGTAAAACAGTTTTATTGCTTCCATTATTGTCAAGTACTTTTGTGCTGCTTCTTTCTCAACTTTAACTCAGTGGGTTGTTTTTCAGTGAGTCTTACTGCCAAATATGCAACTGCAAGTATGTTGATAACCTTGATTTTCTATAGTATTCTATACTTTTCTTTTAGAATTTCTCTTAATCTGTCTTTTGCAACCTGCAGACACGTCTGTGATTGTCAGTCTTGCTATGATGACTGTCAGTGACTATACTCATTTGACATGCTGTCATCCATGCCAGCATGTATCACGGTGCTATTTCTACATCGACTCGGGGGAAATCGGCCAGGAAACGGCCAGAAACTGTTGCTGTGATCACCTTGTCAGTGGACAACAGCTATTAGAGGGTAAAGCTGAACAGCAGCTCCTATCAGCTGTTAATGTCCACTGCGTAACCCAGCTCGACTATGGCAATAATAGCACCAGCACCAACGTCACCGTCACAGTTTGGAGGCTACGTAAATTGCATTTTATTTTTTTCATTTTTCTACCACACCTAAGATATTGCACTGTTTTTCTTTGATTGTTTTGTCTATCTTCAGCCCTTTCTGGTAAACATGCCGTCATTTTGCTGCTTGTATTCGGGGCACTGGTTCTGTTCTGTTTGCTCATCTTCATCTCTGTATGCATTTGGTACTGCGTGACCAAAAAACAAGGTAGGAAACCACAGAAATTAGTTTTCACTAGTGTTTATGTAGCATATGTAAATTTTACTCAATTTAAACGTGTAGTAACCAGAAAGGACATAAACTACCTAGACTCTTGGCTATGTGATTTTTTTACCATAAAAATGTCAGCTTTAATGATTTTACTTTTATAAAACTTTTTGTAAAAGTGTGTGCCCAAGCTTTTAATTGATGATGTCATTCAGATGTAAGTCTATCAAAAGTAAATATTTTGAGTGTTGTAATTTAAGTCTTTTTATCATTCGTGTAGGACGCAAAAGACAGTTTCAACCAGTGAGGTCAGTGAATTCATGAACGCATCACTCTTGGCTATGTGATAAACCTGAAGTACTTTATTTGATTTATGTTGTATTGTTACAGATCTCAAGAACTGGACACCGGTGAGTAATATCTGTTAAAATGCTTTAGGTTTGGTGCATGTTATTGTAAGGGTAAAAATAAATAAATGAAAATTCATTCAATTTTTTTTTTTAGACACACAAGGTGTAAATCATGGTATTGAGGAAGAGCAAGAAGACAGATCAGAGGTACATTCAAGTGTTCCTCCCAACAATTTGAAAAGAGTATAAATTCACTTTCAGGATGCCAAAATGATTGCAGTTAAAGGGATAGTTCACCTAAAAATAAAAATGTCCATTTATTCAGCCTCAAATTGTTCAAAGCCTGTATTTGACAGTGGGGTCAAGTGTTGACTGTTTATCAGCTTTTTTCAAACTATCTTTTGTGTTCAGCTGAAGAAATAATCTTCCCTCCCATATTTTTCAAATAGAAGTTCAGAGTACCATATGCTAAAATGAATAGACTATGGAAATCCTTTGTTTATCAGTCGATAAAAAGTAATAAATTAGAATCGGGGATCTAAGTAGACCTTAGGATTTAGGAAATGGAAATTGCAGTTGGATGTGTATATGTCTGTTGTGTTTTTATTATTATTGAACACATCATTAAACATGCCTTTTAACAGATTTTTATGGTGTGTTTTTAACAGGTGGAGGAGTTATTTTATGCCACAGTGAGTCACACAAGTTTTGATGGTGTGTCTTCTACAGTGAAGTTTGAATCAGGGACCGACTACGCCACAGTGGTCGTAAACTAAACAACCTGAATGAATGAAAACATGTTCAATGATTTCTACCTTTATAATTCATGCGTTCCTGTAGCCTAACTATAGGCTTGTAAATGTTATGTTGTAACCAAATTTCCTTAATTGGATATAAGATATAAAAATAAATTTCCATCAAAGAATAGTGATCCTTGTGTCAAAATGTTTTTCACAGTCAAGTCACATATTTTATTATGTACATTTTCATAAGGGTTCAAATTAATTAAAGGTTTAATAAGGGAGTTGAAAATAAGCTTGCTGCATTGTAATTGTTAAATATTTTATCTTAAACAGGCAGTGGGGGCCAGTATTTCTACATATATTTATGGGGGTTCATGAAAATGTAGAGCATAAAACGGAATGATTTCCCAAGATATTTACTTTTATAGATTTACTTTTTTCTATTATACTTTTGCTCTTGATTATTATAAAGGCACAGGCATGTGTGGACATGCCCATGTCAGTGTACGGTATATTCTCACTGGTAATTTGCCTGTAATATGCAGAAGTGATGAAACACTGTTCTGCTATAAAGACTCCACTAGATGGTGATATTCACCGCGCGACTAGATTACTCGTGACCACATCGGTTAAAATGGTAAGTACTGTAATTAGATTGCTTTCAAAAACGGGACGTTTATTTTGATGCAAAGAATCCTTCGTGTGAGTATTTCGTTAAGCATTAGCACAAGTTTTTATTTGTGTAAAACATTTTTATCAAGCAACGATAGGCCTACTTTATTCCGAAATAAATTATATAGGCCTATACTGTATAATTTGAGCGTTTTGGGAAACATTTTTAGCTCAATTTTTGGTATATTATCAAATACTTCAATGTTAAATTCATATGTAACATGTTTCATATTAGTTGAATAGTCTAGTGTTTGGGGTAGCTAGTTATTTTAGACAAATGAGAATGCTAAATTGGTCACGTTAGATTAATTGGTTAAACGTTACCTGGTTCATCGTCGTACTGTGTACATACTTCAGTAACCATAACTTGTTATAAAATCATAGTAACTACAAATTTACCACTGTCTCACAATAGCATCAATAATTTAACAAAGATGTTTGTAAACTACGACTGCTACGTTAATCAATCCGCCAAAACACGGTTGCTACTATATGGCTCATTGTTAATAATACATGCAGTAGGTGTGTAAAATGAGTGGATGATTTTGATTAGAGGAAGGAGATGTGCAAGCAGTTATTAAGCCGGATAATGTACAGCCCGCTGTCATGACAGGCATAAATAAACATGAGTGATCTGTCCAAGGTCACGTGACTCAGCCATCACTCTCATATGTAAACGCTTGCACTGCGCCAGCGGTTCAGTCAGGATGGGCTCAGAATTGTAATGAACTGATGGTTCTTTCCTTTTAATGTAACTACAAGTGTGCAAGTAAGTATAAACATTAAAGAGAACAGTAAAATAAGCAAAATATAAGATAGATAAGTATCCCACCTGTTCACAATTAACACACAGTTATTATGTAATATTTACAGGTTTCTATGTAAAGCCAAGAAAAGCCAGCATGTGAGCTGTGGAAAGCTCCTGGGGTTTTCCTTATCAGTGTCAGAGCAACAGATAGGCACGTCAATACATTAACATGTGATAATTTACCCTTTGTCGTTCATACACGCACACCTCACATTTACCTTTACTTTTATAGGTTTGAATTGGACTGAATTGCAGGAAAAACAACAACGCGCAAGTCCGTTCTCGCTGAAGTGCACAGTCTGGTGAGACACAATGTACATGCGGTTTTTATGAGGTAAGCTGTTATGGCCACAAACCCCTTCATTGTTATTAGTTGGTCCTACAGTAAGTACTTGAAGCTGAATTTATCTAAAATGAGCCATCGCAGAAACAAAACGCTTGTGAATAACCCCCCCAAAAAGATGGTCAAAACATCCCCATAAAATCCTGCAAAACCGTGTCATGAATTTGTGATTTCTATGTGTGCACTGATAGGTCCCCCCCATGTGGCATCACATATCTGCAGATCTGCACCAAGGGGACAGCGATGAGAACGAAGCAACAGCAGGAATGCTGAACAAACGCAGACGGTGAATGAGAAAACACTGAGACGTAAGGAGAAAAAGAAGAGATGCAGCAGTATCCCAGTGTTGAACCTCAGACTGCGTGACTGACTGGTGTGTAGAGAGAGAGAAGGGAGGGGGAGGGGCATGCTCTTGCTTGGGTGAGGAGCAAGCAGGCGAGCGAGCGGCAGCATCTCTTTTGTGGCACGCTGCTGGGGGAACTGGCTGCCTAGAGCCGTGCAGGGCGCTCACTCCTCGCAGGCGCGCATAGCGCCACCGCCTCTCCAGCACTGGCCGCCGCAGGGACAGCCTCTTTCACAGGCGCAGCACCGCGTACCGCAGCGGCACCATGGCGCAAGCCGCTAAACAGCTCCGCAAGAACAAGGACCTACAGGAGCTCGCAGCCCAGGAGCAGCGAGAGAAGGAGGAGGAGAAGATCAAGAAGAGGAACCGTTCGAGAGACCGCAGACGCAAGGTAAAAAAAGCCACGGATGCTCCTCGATCCTCCTTGATTCTTTCTGTCTCGAGGGCACGCATGCATACGCACACCTTCACACATATCACTGACTCATTCTGTTAAGCAGTCAGCTATGGCTGGTCGTTCACAGAATATGTTTGAGGAAAGGAAGACGCTTGTCTGATGGGGTGGAGGGGGGGGCTCATGTCTGAGATGATTGGTTAAGTAGCCCCCCTGTCCTCTGGGAATCGTCCTGCTTGATTCGGTGCCTGATGGATTTCCAGTCGAACATTGTTTTTTATGACTGATGCTACATCATTGCAGGCACATTTCACCCGTCCGGTCTGCCGGTTTGCTTTATGTGTTCAGCTGCTACCGTCGTGGTCTGCCCTGTATGTATGGTGTCCGCTGCGGGCTCCATTGTTCTGTGAGCGTTTGTTGCATTTCCTGCATTACGCCGCCTCGCGAACGCATGTACCGTATGCAGACCGGCGGCGTTGTGTTTGCACCTGCCATTGCCGTCTGTGCCCTGAGCTCTTCTCATTACAGTCTCTTCGATGGAATCGGAGCTGAAATGCATCATGGGAGCTGTTTCTGAGTATGCCAGATGCAGCCCTCTGGTTACATACTTTGCAGAGGTCTTTGCCGATTCTCGGCTTGTGTGCATCTGTTTTTTATTGAGAAATGTATTCTTTGAATAGAGAACAGTGGAAGATCTCAGGCGTTACGTTTCGCGTTCGATGAGAGTATGTAAATTGAATGCACGGGGAGACTAGTGGTCCACGTGACTCAGGTTACGGATGAAGAGAACGACATCACCACAGACAGGGGTGATGACTCTACTCCCGTGCGCTTACCAAGGCTCATAAAACTTGTCAGTTTAGCATTTATCAAAGCGCTCGCATAACTACACGATCGGGCAGAGATTGCAGCTGGGGGTGGGAAATGTCAGCATAGTACCAATTAACAAAAGCAAGACGCTTACACATACAGTATAGTACAGTAACACGGCGTGAAATAAGATATTGGACTCTGAAGATTACACTGAAGGCTGTCCTTGAGGGCTGGCTTTTTAATCTTCTGCAGTACATCCGAGGAAGCATTTGTCAGGACAGTCAGCCACTTCGTGAGATTACACAAGGTCCAGAGAAATTGTAGTCGGGAAGTGTTTGTTTGATCTACAATGTTTAGTTTTAGATCTATATCAGTTTGGCATTTTCTCATTAACCTCAGATGTCACACTTGAGGCTTTAATTCATACAGTGAAGTTCAAGAGTTTAAGATCACATTGAAAATCTAGAAATTGAAATCTGATTTAATATTAGAATTGTGAGATCGAAGCAGTTTTTGCACTCAAATTCATTTATCAAGTAAGCTTATTTATGACGCTGACCATCACATTTTCTTGCTCGCACGAAAGATGTACTTTGGAAAATCCCCAAATCTTGCTGTGATAATATGGATCAGAAGGTTGTGCACGCTGTCATAAACCAAAATGCGAAATAAGACATTCTACAACAATTATCTCATTGGCTTTCATTCAGACGGTCAAAATATTCATATTTGTTTTCTAAAAGTATAAGAGCACGAGATCTTCCAGTACAGCTAATGTGTTAACATTCTCTAACATGAGTGGCGTCAGGCCATGCTCTGTTTCAGGGGTTGACAATCTTATGCATGTGCCGTGCCATTGTTGGCATGAAGAAGAGTAAACATTGGCACACAAGCAAAAACAGGGAAGATGGATATTTCATGAGCGTAATTGTATTTTGTTGTTTATTTTTGTAATAAGTGACATGTGTGATTTGAAATTAAAGACAAACTCAGGGATGTAAATTAAAAATGGCCCATTCTGTCAAAAAGGTTGTAGACCCATGAACTAAACTGGTATGGCTAGTGCAGGGGTTCCCAAAGTAGGGGCGGGGTCGCAAGATGGTTCCCAGAAATCATTTTGTATTCTTATAAATAGCGCATTTTATCAATAAGTGTAACAAAATATAAAAATGTTAGTTAAGTCAAATATAAAACCATGCAAGTAAAAAGCCATCAGCCTTTAGGATTGACTTCGCCTAGATCGTGACCCCTGAGGTTATTACGTCACATTAATGACATCAGCAACCACACTAGGTTAGGGTGCAGCAAGTCAATTTACAGCACCATGTTAAACATCCCCATATGTGCATGCAGATTATTTTTCAGGCTTTAAGTTTAGGATATTTTTATTTGTCGAAATGAAACGTTGGTTAATATCGACCAAAGACAATGCAGGGAGGCCAGCGGAGGAGGGCGGAGAAGCGCCGCAATCAGAAAAGCTATCGACCTCAGGTACAAAAAGAGACTGGTGTTTGCATAAAAAGGACATCCATCAGCACTCGAATCAGTTTGATGAAATTTGACCATCTGTAGTAATAGGTCATGGTTTATGTATAACAACAAGTAATGAGTAAATTACTATAAAATAATATTATGTTCGACTGTGTTCTTTTGTGTTGTCATTATGTGCGTGTTTGGATAGACCTAATAAGCGCATGTGCGCAGTTGCGCGCAACGTTTGTATACTTTAACCACCTCTGAGGATAGTGGGGGTCTCGAGTCACTGGCACTCGTGGGCTGAAAAGTTTGGGAACGCCTGTGGTAGTGTGATCAGAGCTCTAGTAAATGTCACATTTACTCAAAGCTTTTTGGACTCTTGTGTCTCAGTTGTTGGTGGGCAAACAGTCATGACTTTTATACCTCCCTAAGGTTGAATTGCAGAGCAAAATGATGTCAAGTGTCCATGGTGTGAGACATAAATAAACTATGGCTGTGTTCAGAATTGGCTTTATGGCACAGCATACACAAAATACTACTTTTTATTCTTGTATTATTCAGTGAGTGGTGTCTAGTTATTTATTACTGAGAAATGAAATGGTTGTTATACATTTTTAATACATTTATGTGTTAAGGTATCTTGGCTGTCCAGTTGAATAAGTTGAGAAAAAGATGCTATCACAACGTTTCCAGCTCAGCTTCTATGTTGCACATTTGAGCAAATAGTAGGACATTTGGGTATTTTATGTACAATGTATTATGTACAATATGCAAAATGTACTGAACGTAGTGATCCTACTTGACTTTTATCTTGTAAATGGCCTTAAAGGGACAGTTCACCCAAAAATGAAAATTCTGTCTTCATTTATTCACCCTCTAGTTGTTCCAAATCTGTATACATTTCTTTGCTCTGATGAACAATGAGAAAGATATTTGGAAGAATGTTTGTAACCACCAAACAGTTCTTGGCCATTATTGACTACCATAGTAGGAAAAATTACAATGGGAGTCAAAATAGTCTCAGAACTGTTTGCTTTCCTACATTCTTCTAAATATCTTATTTTGTAGAAATGTTTAAAGGGGTGCTACAACGATGTGTCATGCATTCTGACTTCTTTACAATGTTAAACGTGCTGTCTTCTCATGATTAACATGATCAACTTGTCAAAAAACGAGTTGGGCGTATTACGTAGTATTTCTGTGCTCGATACACTCCCCCAGCGATCGTACAGGTTTCGGAAAGTTTTTTTCGAACATATAAAACTGTTTCGTAACAATTTTTCTTAGTCCCTTATTGGACAATTCTCCCGGAAAAGCACGCGGCACGCCCACGCGGCAGCAAGGAGAGCAGGAGAAGGAGCATGCGCAGACGTCACTTTCACGTGTGCAGGAGAGAGAGAGAGAGAGAGAGAGCATACGTTCGCGAAGTTCAGGTGTTTGTTTGTTCACTGCATTTGGGTGATGAATGTTATATAAACGGTGGATATAACGCTGGATTTGGAGATCGTTTGAAACTGATATATGGAGCTGTCCCAGCGCTAAAAGATGCCGGACATGAACCGCATGCAGTGAGTGAAACTGGTGTCTGTGTTTTGTTGGCAATGGGTGCGCACGTGCTTTAGTTCAGCTTTTTCAGAAACATTAGCATATATGTCCACATATACTGTATGTACTGTATATAAGCTCCTATTAGGGCCCGTACATCACGTCATTACACATGGCTTGGCCCAGATTTCGATACAGCAGTGCATCTGTCTTATCTAATAGTGTAAGGCAGTAGAAGGTGATGTAAGTATACCTTCAGTTGCAGGCTATTTATTTTGTGCCTGAGTCGCTACCAATCTGCTTGTGATCCTGCCAACTTGAAGGGATGCATTGCCCAGCATTCTGGAAGCTTCAGTTGTTATAAGGGAGACATGCTTGTGCAGTACCGTATATGTACCACCGTGGGAAGCGGACTGGGGAAAGAGGTCCGCAGAGAGTTGAAGTGATAGGTGAAATATGTCATCATAATGTCAGAGATCAGGGTTAACCCAAGTGCATTATAATTAAGTACCTTCTGTGGCCATAATAGGATATTGCCACATTCACCATTAAAGCCTTACTGCTTAACTTTAATGTGACTGTGAGTGTCTCTGGGTGCCTGCCTGGACAGCAATATGTGAAATGCTGTGACAAACTCACAGTTTTCCAGTGTGCGGTCTATTATTGCCAGCCTTCTTGTGCATTTTCAGCCAAAGAAAGAGAAATCCTGCTGACTTTAAAGAATGCTTAGCCAAAACTAAATGGCATGAAATGACAGGAGTTGGGGTTTATTTAGCCTTGGCTTGCTGAATTTTTACTTTAGCTAGATTAGGATGTTTATGTTTGGAGTCACACAAAAATAGCTTTAAATGATGTTTGTTATATACCCTACTGTATAAAGTAAGCATTATTTATGCACTGTAGATTCATTTAAAAGTTGGATTGGACAGAGCAGAGAAGCATGATATTTAATCTGTTACTATGTGAAATATACATTATTGTACCTATTTATAAGATGAATGGGAGACTCTGTACTGTAAATGTTAATTTGTGTTTTTATTCGTTTTGTGAGAGTCATAGTATGTGAACGGTTTATGGCCCTTAAAGCTTTTTGAGCGTTTTTGCTGCAGTCATAATTGCTTTGAAATAGATATCATAGAAAATTAAATATTAAAGCTAGAGCAGAATTTTTTCATCTTGCCTAATAATGACTGTATTTTCCCATTTTCCTTTGATTCCTCCATGCTTCATTGACAACTAAAGTGCAGAATTGTTCAGTAATGATGAGTGCTAGATTGTGCTGGATTCATTTTTGCTTGCAGTATGATAAGGTTTGAGATCTTTGTTTCATTTCCTACAACAGCAGTGTCTCGTATGTACATTCAGTAAATGTAAATGTACAGATTTGCATAGGACCAACAGAATTACTAAACGGGGCAAAATAGAGCGCAATTTTAAAAAAAAGCGCCAATGGGAGTGAAAATTTCTGTGGGAGATTTACCAAAAAGATGCACATTAAAAAACACAGGCGCAATATATCATTCCTATAATGACCAATGCAATCTACTAAGAGCCGCACAAATCGGCGCAGGGTTTGAGACATGCCTATTGTTAAATAAAGCTGCAAATACCAGTACAATTAATGAGTGCAAACCTTAGTAAATCGCATTGCGTGATTTATTTAAATACTCTCCTCCCATAGAGTTTCATAAAGTTTCCGTCTGGAGACGAAACTTCTACAAATGCATATGCAACAGGTCAGTTGCAAAAACAGTGGTGTCCACGCCTTTTCAACACTAGTTTTTACTGCATATCTTTAGTAAATACCAACGGTAGTTTTTTTTACACCAAAAGATGCGTTTGCACTGCCGCAAGCTGTCAGTAAATCTGGCCCTAAATGTCAGATTTAAGGCATGTCCCCTTAAATGTAGTTCTTGTTAGATAGTTAGATACTATAATAAATGTTGTAAAAACTGAAATTAATTTCTTGGCTTTGCAGGATTGTTAAATAAGATGCAAGGAAACGACACACTGGTAAATTGAATTGTAAATGTAACATTTAAAAGAAGGCATTTTAAGTTATTGTATGCACATGGATAGTAATAGCAGAACGTAGTGATGTGACAGTTATTAGACAGACTGCTCCGGGTGTACGTGTGTTCACCACTTGCTGTGCGTGTCTTCACTACTCTCTGGATGGGTTAAATGCAGAGGTCACATTTCGGGTATGGGTCACCATATCTGACTAATAGGTCACTTTCACTTCACACTTTCACTTTCATTATTATAGTTATGTTAAAGTGATAGTTCACCCAAAAAAGAAAATTCTGTCATCATTTACTCACCCTCTTGTCAGGACTCTCTTTCCGAAGAACACAAAAGAAGATATTTTGAATAATAACCGAACAACTTCTATTGTATAGACACAAAATCAATACGAGTCAATGGGTACCGCCATTGTTTTTCATCCTTTACATGGAGTCAGCTGTAAGACGTCTCTTCGGATTCTGTAATAAAATGGCAATTGAATATCTAATTTTTTTGCCTTTTTTAGTCCAAAACTACCTTAAAAAATGTGATAGAGTCGTCAACTCATGTTTCTTCCTCTTAAGTTCTCGGACCATTTGGTCAAGTGTTTCAAGTCTGCTTGTACACACATACATCTCCAGGTTACATCTTTGAGTGTTTCAGTGTGTGTGTGTGGATATATGGTGATTCTTGCTCCATTAACCTTGGCGTAAATGGATTTCATCTTAACTCAGAGACACCACATCAACCTTACACTCACACATTACACCAGCATGACAAACTACTTCTGAATTGCTGCTTTCTTTTTACCTGACAATTATTTCTTGAACTGATATTCCAGATGAAGTCGTTGTTGTTTTATAGTTTCATTTTAGGGGTCTTTTATCATCTTGGAAGCTGTATCTGACCCCAAGGGCATGTGGCAAGCAGCATCATGATAAACGTTGGTCCAAGTTGGTCTGAAAGCCCAGTTCCAGTCATAATGCACAAAAACATTGATGTTACATGACATTCAAAGCAGCATCCATTAGCCTCAAAGTGCTTTGTTCAACACATTAAGAAGCCCATAAGCTATGATTTAACAACATATGACTGTTGGATCTATATGTATCTGTAGTCCTATCTCTACATGGACACATGGGTGGAGGACCTCACAGTTAATGTCCTTGTAGGGACGACGGAGATGAAGACATCATTAGATGCGTTCCCTACATGTGCAGCCGGTCTGCACACTCAGCGTCTCAGCTCTGTAGCAGTGTTATTGATGGATGTGGGTGGGGCAGTTGACTTACTCGTGGTTGATGTAATCAGCGATGCCCCGATTTTCCCTTTAAAAAACAGAGCAGAGTTGAAACAACCCAGACAGCTCCATTATTCTGATCCTAACCTATTTATCACGATTAGAGTCTCCCCAGCCGCTGTGTTCTTCTCTCTGCGTGCATGTTCTTCTTTATTTATTCTCTTGTAGTCAGACTGAATCGTCATCTGATCCACAATGCAGCAGCTTGTCTTGGTGAAGAACCGCCTCCTGGAAGATCAGACTGACATGTAAAGCCACCAACCACAAGTTGATTCATCATTTACTCACCCTCATGCCATTCCAAACCTGTGTGACTTTCTTTCTTCTGCAGAACACAAAAGAAGATATTTTGAAGAATGTTGGTAACCAAACAACATTGGACCCCATTGACTTCCATTCTATGGACACAGAAGAAAGTCTTTTACAGGTTTTGAACCACATGAGAGTGAATAAATATGACAGAATTTTTATGTTTGATCTGTGCATTGGAAAGCATCAAACTTTGAATATCTTTTGTGAAGTCACAAACTTGGGTGATATAGGTATATCCAGTTATTTCTTACTCAAAAACTTGTTGTATCAAATCAGTAACTTTTAAAACATACTTTCTAAGTAAGCTGATAAAACAGTGCCAAGAAAAAATAATGCTAAGCACTTTTGAATGCATTATCCATCATCATATAGTCAGTGATGTAAGTCTTTTTACTGCATCCAGATACGGCAGATTTGTAATCTGCAACAGATAATGCTTGACGTCTCAAGAGAACTGTGATTATGCTCACGATACACTTCCCGTTATTGAAAAGTTAATGATTAGAGTGATTTAAGTCATCTTAACATTCACAGTTATTCAAGCAGTATCCTGAGTCTGAACTGCAATAAGAGCAGCGCTTGATCGCTTCCTTTATTAGGTTACATGAATTTTGCACAATTGACATTAAGATTTTTTCATGCTTTTAGTCTTCCAGTAATTTTTTATTTCGCAGTTAATACAATCCCCAATTATTTAGCAAACTATTCCAATAATAATCAATGTCAAATCTGTATAGTGTGATCACTACATAAGTCAATGCAGCATGCATACAACAGTATATCTAAGTGGTATGCTTATTCCAAAAGTCAACCAAAAGTTATTGTTTACTTGGCACATGTAGTTGGTCATTTAAAATGGGCTGTACTGTGCACAATATGCATACTATACAGAAATAGTCAGAGTAGCAGAAGTATTCTGAACCAGTATGCTTACTAATTCATTTACGTAGAATTGACTTAGAAGTGATTATGCGTATTGCGCTGATTTAGAATACATACTAGACAGATTTAGTATTGCTTACTATAAAACCCCATTTAATGTTTGTAGAGCTCAGATTTAAATCTACTCAATTCAGTTTCCTTTGCACAGTTCCCACTCTCTAAAAATGCTTTGGGTAACAACAGCCCAGCGTAGGTTAATGTATGACCCAGCGGTTGGTGTTGTCCATATTTTACCCAAAAATGAGTTGAAACAACCCAACATTTTTTTTAAAGTTCAGATTTAGGTCATACAGAGACTCGTCTCAGCCTCAGACGTCATGCCCACGGACCGTTGGCTAAACGTCTGATGCATAAGGCACACTTTTCTGGAAACACTTCAGTCACTTCAGTGACAGGTTCATGAATGCAAACCGGTCTGTTACTGCAGGGACATTTCCACGCCTCTAAACATGGCGCGGCACAAAACGAAACGTGATTGGTTGCTTTACCTGTCAGTCATATGGCCTCTTGGGCAGGCCTTGGCCAAAGAAAGCAGCGATAAGTTCCGGCTACGCAAAACTATACAGATACAGACTGCATTTTTCTTCATTGTGACACTTTCATACCTTACAAAACTCTTGTTGTTTCTGCAAAATGATATATATTTGACATTTCACTATTTTTCATGCTACAAAATGGCTTAGTATAGTACAGAAGTATGTGAATTGGGATGTACCCAACATTTCCCCCTGTTGTTTATGCCATGGACGCTCCTCAGTAGGATACACTTGTTTATGTTCCCTCTTTCCTCCACTGTATTAGAAAATTCTGGGAGTGTCTTTTGTGTCAATGTGCATGTCTGTGGTGTGTACAGGATGTGTGTAAGTGCTCCATTACCAAAGTCAGCATTTGTGCATGAGTGTGTACATATGAGAAAGAGAGAGAGAGAGCCAGGCAAAGTAAGCAAAAAGAGGAAGAGGGCATTCACTAATGGAGGGAAAGTTCAAGTCTTTTTTTCCTTTCCATCCACGGTTTAAAATTGAATCAGTGATGAAGTATTTATACGAGCGCAGTGTGGGTTTTCCAGTCCAGTGCTTCAAGAGGAGTGTAGAGACTGAGAGATCGGTTATATTTGCAGTGCTGTTGCCTTCCCAATTCCTCTGTGTTCATGGGTGGCAGAGACTATAACAAGTGCATGACCTGACAGTAGATGATTACTAGCAATAAGCAGGTCTAGTGGGAGAGATGAAACGGCCGTGATGTTTATGATGGTGAATTTGCCTTCACTATCCTCTGCTTTGAATGTATATGTTATACTATAACTCTAACCCCCATGGGTGTAGCTTGGGAAGGGGTGGCTAATGTCAGCCATAAACACAAAATGAATGAAAATGGGAATCACTTGCAGACTAGTAGAACAGATCAGCTGTTACTTGAGACTCAATCATAAGGTTTTACAAGCGTGATGCATCAAGGTTTAACAATTTAGCCCACGCATGCTACTACAAAAGCACTACAACTGACCGTGACCACACACGGATGAGTGTGTCTATCTACAGCCCAGAACCGGCACAGCTGCCTGATGTGATAAATGCAACACTAATATCATAGCCAGTAAAATCAATCTTGATGATATGAACTAAAAAGTCCACCAACATTAACGCTACCTTAGCTGCCTTTTTAAAAACACTGTATCAATCACTCTTAACAGAAATGTTTCTTTGTTATGTTAATATATTATGAGGCAATGTATTATAATAACTATGTACACTAACTCTCTACTGTAGATAGATTCTGATATAGATTTAATATTTGTAGTCACAGGCCTATAGTATAAAAATATCTGATACCACAGCATTGTTGAGGTCAGTGGGCATGGTATGGAGAAATTGACTGATTTTTTATTCACTCATTTATTAAGGCGTTTAGAGATGCACCAATATATCGGCCAATAATCGGTATCGGTTGATAAAAGGACATTTTCACACTATCAGTGACAGTTTAAAAACAGCTGATGATCAGGGCCGATATATTCTGTCAATGACAAGAGAACAGGAAAATGCAATGAATTTGTGCTCTGTATATAGAAAATGTTATAAAACATCCCCAGTTTGATGTTTAACATTAATAGTCATTATATGAATTAATTCAGAAAGTTAATGACCCGGTTTCACAGACAAGGCTTAAGACTAGTCCCAGACTACCATGAATGTGTGACCTGTCTTAACTGAATATACTTGCCCAGAAATATCTTAAAGTATATCAGTGCCATTGTTTTATCTCAAGACTAGTCATGTATTCTTCTAAGGCAATTTTATAAAAGCGACATAAATATCTTAATTCAACTAAGGCATAGTTCTAAGCTGAGCCTTGACTCTGAAACCGGGCCAATAAATATATATTGAATCTTTGAAATCGGCATCGGCAGATATCACCTAGAACTATCGGCCATCGGTATCGGTGGGGAAATCTAGTATCGGGGCATCTCTAAAGTTATTTGTTGCCCACATTAGTTTGTCCTATTCTTTTCTACAAGAAGAGGAAAAATTGTCTTAAGAAGTTGAATTATTAAAAAGTTCATGCACCCAAGGTGATAATGCGGCCATGATGTGAAGCGCATAATTATTTAGGTCTGTCGTCAGATTCTTACGTACTAGAATGTAAAAGTTACTTAAAAAACAGTTCAGTGGCCAAAATTGATGTCCTTTGGAATATTTGTACAATATTTGCTAAAATCCCCCCTCAGGTTCAATTAAACAATCCAATTTTGAGGTGTATGGTATAAAATGGACAAAACACAGGTTTGTGGCCCAAATGTCTGATAGACCTCAGCAAAGAATCTATAACTGTTTAGTAGTTTAAAATTAATTTAATACAATTAATATACAATAAAATATTAATATAAATGAACATTAATATATACTAAATATAAAATAAGTTGTTATATTATAACCAAACGGAGACTGGAAGTTAACTTCGGGCTAAGCGTGTGCATCCCATGAAACCGTCTAGGCCAAAATTATTTGGCACAAAAGGCAAACTAGAGCATATCAGGGAATATAGGTTTTATTTGAATATACAAAAGTATGTATAGAAAAACAAAACACTCACAGGAAATAAAGAACATATTGACTACAATTTAAGTAGTTTTATATTTATGCAATTCATATTTGTGGATCCGCTCTTGTATTAAAATTTGAACTCTGTCAACTTTGCACAGTGTATTTTTTTTATTCTTAAAAAGCTTCAGTTTAAACTCAATCAAAACTATGCAAAATGCATACAGTTTCTATACTAATATAATAATCTTTAATAATATATTTGAATGAAGAGTAAGGACATCAATTCTCTAGAGTTGGACATTACATTTGGCCACAATGATAAAATAAGTATGTGAGAAACAGGCTGGTTGTCCAAGCTGGTTGGATTCTTATGATGCTCTGCTTTTTGCTCTCAAGGTCAGTAGCTGTTCCACTGAAATGCCTTCTGGGGCCTCTGCATGTTTCTTTAGCCCAACCGCCCTCCTTCCCACCGGCCGCTCCATCAATCTCCCAACCCTGCATCTATTAGAGATTATTGATGTTCTTGAGCTGACAGCACCACACAGTGTGACTTACAGTGTGGCTCTTACTTTACAGACCTTCTCATTTGCCCCGTCACCGATGTGTGCAGCTCTGAGCTCCAGACTCAAAGATGCATTCCGGACCTGCAGGCTAGAGGCTACACCCCGGCCCCAGACCGCCCCTTGTGGTGTCGAGGCGAAAGAATAAATAAACATGCATTCACACACGCACATAGGCTCTTTTAAGCACACATGCGCACACATGCATACACAATCCATCTTGCCTCTCTGACTTAGCTGTTTTTGGCAGTAAGGGCAGACCAGCAGGTACAGCGGGCCCTTGAGGAAAACAGGAAGGTGAAAGTGACAAACGCATCTCTCAGGTATTCCAGCACCTTCCCTCTCTAAAGGCGATGGCAGTGATACTGTTTAAAGTAGAAAATACACTGTCAGTGCTTGAAAACAATAAAGCAATAGCCAGTACCTTCTAAAAAAGGACAGATGATGTGGTGGGCTGTTGAAATGCTGCCTTTTATCAATAGACAGATGGGTAGGATGTTGTGGAGTTGTGATGCTTCGTACCAAAGCACATTCTGACAGACAGTTTCCGCTAGTTTTGCACTGAGCTGTTTTGTGTGTTTCTGGGCTGAGAAGCTTCTGGCGACTTCTTTTAACTATGTGTGTCAGGACTAGACCTTCTTTAAAAACAGCTTGTATTTTAATATGAATGCATGAATTGTTGCCACATTGGTTTTCATGACCACCCTCAGTGGATCGGACTCCGCTTAGTATCTCACTAAACTCTTATCTGTCAGAGTCTTCATTCTCATGTACTGCTCGGGGTGTTTGGCACTTGTACGTCCTACAGTAGGATAATGTGAATCTGGCTCAGGTCTCACTCAGCAATGCGTTCCTGCTCCGAGTCAACCAAAGCCTATGTGCCAATGCCCTTTGAGAGAGCTTTCAGCGAGCCACTGATTTTCTCAAATTGTCCTCCGCTAAACGTACGATTTTATCTAATTTACCACATGACCACGTGAGCCTGGGAGGAAATCTCCTCATTGGATAAGATTATAATGAATGAAAATGGAATGGCTAGCCGGGGTGACTCATCACAGCACTGGACCTGAAGGAGTGGAATATTGCAGAAGACCGATGATGAGACATTTATATAGTACTGGTTGTATGCCTAGCACAGTATTATTTAGATATGGGCAATTCCAGCATTCTGGATGTGACATGTTCAGTCAAAACTTGAAGTATAAATGTAGAATGTATTTATTAGCAATATATTATCTGTTTATATTTCACTAAACCCTTGTTGATAGAGTCTACACATCAGAAACATATCAGTGTATGCACAAGTTTTTTTTATTTTAAAGGAGAGAAACATTTATGCATTATGGATGTGACAAAAAAGGACATATTTTGTATGATTTCTGTGAATTAAAATGTATAAACCAGAAGCAATAATACCCAACAAATGAAGTATGGATGGCTCTTTATATAACATAAAATAGTTGCTTTATTTTAATTTTCATGTGCCCATTTATGAGGAATATGGACTGTTATGGATGTGACAATTCACATACCTGACTATGGAAAACTTTGCTTTAAAAACACAAAAAATGCTTTAAAAACTTCAAGAGAGACTTCACATGTGTATTTAAAGCGCCGTTAATATGATGAAAACTTTGGGTAAAAACATTTTTCATCTCAAGGTTGACATTTGCATAGAATTGCCAATATGTAATACAACCATATGAATGACATAAATACACACGCATATACAGTAGTGGCCAAAAGTGATTTTATTTATTGGACATAATTGCCTAAAAGGCAAACTACAGTACATCAGGGAATATTGTGAACATATATTAAAACAAATGGCTATAAAATAAACAGCTCACAGAAAACAAGGCATACATTGACTACAATTTAAGTAGACAGGAAAAATAGTAGGCGTGGCTTTTTTTTCTTTCTCTGCGATTTGATTGGATGTATAAAACAGCCATTGCATTTTTAAATATAACTGGCAGCAGACTTGACAGTTGAAGGGGAGAAGTTAACGAATGCTCCGCCCAAGCCGTCTAACATACGTCATTTAAGATGGATATAGTCACTACAGGATTTTAGATTTTAACTGAAGATTATGAGGGCACACGAATTTTAAAAAGATAATGACTCACATTCATAAACTATTTACAATAAATGCTGCAATATTTCATGAAAAAATAGGCATTGTAACTTTTAATGTCACTGTTGACTTTAATATTTATTGATCTGTTCTTGTAGTAATATTTTGTTGCCATTTTTCTGGGTCTTGACTCCGTAGGCTTTGCACTTGTGTATTTTTGTTTGTTTATTTGCCAAGCCTCCTTAAATTCTCAGTCTCACGGTTGTCTTAAATCTCAAAAGGTAAGATGTTTAAACATGTATTTGGCTGTTTCACATGTGACGTGTATTGTATTGAGCCAGAATCATAATTTTGACGTTTACTTGCCATTAGGGAATATTTATTTTGATATAATAACGATAAGGTCTAGCTCCCTTACTTTAACTTTCATTATTAAAACCAGAGTGCTTTTCACATTATTCTGGGACAAAGTGACTGTAAATGGAGAGAGTGTCACAAGTTATTATGCCGTAGTAACACCCAAAAAGTATTCTAATATATTATATTTTGTCTAACGCTTGCTAACATATTAGCTAACATGCTATCGTAAATGCCATTTAACACATCACATGCTATTATATATAGGCTGTATAAGAATGCGATGTGCTTGTTACACAGTTACACACATAAAGTTTATAGATAAACATATACAGTTACCACACGAGCAAGCGAGTATAATCATATTATTTTATCCTTAAGACGAAAATGAAGATGTTCTCAAGAAAATATTTGAGAAGGTTTTAAGAAATGTTTGAGAATCGCACTTACGAACTTTCTTACGAACTTCCTATAATTTATCTTAAGAACAATCTTATATTTTATTATCTTATGTTTTACTTATATGTTTCGTGAATCCGGCCCCTGTTTCCTAGTATGACCCCCTGGCTGTGGTGACATGAACTCACACAAGCAGTAGCAGAACCCTACTGAGGTTTTAGTGAAGACCCGCTGATATACCTCATAAACAGACAGTGGGAGATCCTGTGTTTTTCCACTAAGCTTCTCCTTTTATCTCTGTCCTTTTCCACACTTCAGACGTCAGCTATACACCTTACACTTGACACCTGTGTCATGGCTTGTGCATTAGTCAATTGCTTTTCTTTAAGCTCTTGACTTTCTTTAAGTCTTTTTTGTGCCTCATGAATTGACTTCTGGACTGCTTTTTTTAAAGCTGAAGTGTGTGTTTTTTTAATGTTGTCAAGATGTGCTTTCTTTATCCCAGTTCAGTGTGAGTCAGCTATAAATAAGCCATTTGTAGGTTGACTTTCTTGAGTTTAATCACTGTGGCTCTGTGGTGAAAGAGTTAACATTTTTTATTTCTGTTTGCATCATACCTCAGTCGATAATAAAATTCTCAGCTTTTCATAGAAGTCATAAGAAAATGTTATTGTTCAGAAAATGCACCATGAGATTTAATGAAGTTCTCAGTTTCATTAATGGGTCAAATTTGGTCTTTTTTCCCCAAAATTGAGAAATAGCTCATTGCCTTTGAAATGATGCAACTGTTAACATACAGTATAGTAAATAAATAAATGAATGAGGTTGAATGTAAAATTGGGTTTAGAGGAATATGTTGAGAAATGTGGAAAAAGTGGATTTCTTTTGGAAAGCTGAGAATTATACTGTCTGTTTTTTGATTGTTCCTTTCAAATCTGAGCACAGTTTGTGACATTGACCATGTTTACATGGTCAACAATAATCCGATATTAACACACGATTAAGACAATACTCTGAATAAGAATGGACCATATAAACAGAGCTTTTTGATTCGCTTTTTCCGTCTAAACTCGTAACCGTAGTAAACATAAATCGAATTAAGTCGGGTGGAGTACTCCTATTTTAGTCGCATTATTGAAGTGCGGTATAGACATGTACACACCTTAATTGCACTATTACCGGCGCGTAGGAACTTTCGCGGCACTTTGCGACAGGTTACACACACGCACAGCAGTGGACAGCCGTTTCGTTTTACGGCAAACAACATGGTTTCAAGCAAGAAAGCACATTTTTGGTCCAAACAGGAAATAAGAAAGATGCCAACAATTCTAGAAAATAAATGAAACACCAAAAACTGTATGTGGTACCATGGTGAAGACGAACTGTTTGTTGATACATGAAATTATGGAGGGAACGTCGAACGGCGTCGCTTAGGGACGTAATGACGTATGCCATTAATCGAATTATGTAGTGTAACATGTATAACGGGAACATGAAAGGTATATTCTTAAAGCAACTCATGTAAACACCTTAATCGTAATATTATCTTACTCAGAATAAGGCGAATAATTCGATTACTGACGTTCATGTAAACGTGGTCATTGCTGCTGTTCCTCTGAAAACTCTATAGAAGACACATGGCAGATTGCTTTCTCAGTGTCTTTCGCAGTCAAACGTCTGAGAAGCAGGAGACTTCAAAGTCTTCATGCGCTGTCTCTTCTCATCGTTTCGCCAGCTTTTTGCTCTCCATCTCTTCCGGTTTTCCTCTGATTACATCATATTTTCACACCCTATCCTCAATGTGACCATCCATCAGACAGTGCTGCATTGTCATCCCCCATTCCTCTACTGTAGGTTGTGAATCCTCTATCATTCTTATCGTTCATCAAACATCCTGAAAGGGTCGTGAAATTAAAACATGCTGCTTGACCTTCTGTCTTTCACCTCACACAGCTCTCTCTCCAGAATACCAGAATAAATCAACAACATGACCAGCACTTTGTATTTTTGTACACTAGTTTGTTGTATACAACACTCGAAATATGTACTGTAGGTGGCGTGGTCTGTTTGTAGCTGTGTGAAATGATCCAGTCCAGTGAATATACACTTGTACAACATTAGCATGAATGTGTGTGTTTGTGAGTGTGTGTGTATACACTTGGGCATTCTGTTGAGAAAGCAGTCATGCAGTGTGAGACATATGCCATACACTTACTCCGCATGCTGACAGAGGGACCAGGAAGTGATGTAGGAATGGGTTCGTGTGTTCTTGTATTGAGCGAACGACTCTGCTCTTGATCATAAACATGTTTGCATTTGTCGTTCATCTGAAACAACTGGAATTTCTGTCCTATTTTAATTAGATTGTGTCTTTGTGTATGTGTGTGTGGTACAGAAATTGCTTGCGTACAGTATGTGTCAGCCTAATAGAGCTCCTACAGTCTTGATACATGACAGGGCGTATTTGGGAGTCAGTCATTCAACGTCAAGACAGAGCAGCACAGTGTCACAAAGTTTCCTGTCCTCCCGAACACTTCTTTCTCTCTTGTGGCTAGAAAATAATCCTGCAATGTTGTGGTTGTTTTAACTAATGTTGATTCTAGAACGCTGATTGGTTCTCTGTTTACTTTTTAGCAGTCTGCAAACACAGACACATGCCTGTCAGTTAGTCTGAATCTCACGTTACACTTATACACTTATTGAAATAATTTTGGAAGATTCATGATTCAGTTGCAATTTTGTGAACACATTGTCCATTGAAGCAGATTATCTGTAAAATACACCCTCTGATATTTAGATGGCGTGTAGGTTGTAGATTACACTTTTGTGAAAGGGAACAAGATGTACACATTTAATATTTGCCCAGTTTTCTATCCTGTGTTGACGTATTTCCTGTTGAAATAGTTTCTGGTCTCAGTTGGTAATAGATCGTAGTAGTTAAACAGGAGCTTGTAACATGTACAACAGTGACGATATGGAGGATTTTTAGGATTGCTGAGGAATTTACAGATGGCTTCCCTTATTCTTTCATTATTAATGCACTTGCGTGTGCCCACATCCCAACTCTCACGCGCTTCCTCTTCCTCGTTTCATGATAAACTTGGAACAGGTCTGCAAAAACGCACAAAAGAAAGTTTAAATTGACATTGCCTGAAGATGTTGCTGCCATTAGTCTCAGTAGATTCACGTGTCCTATGACCCGTGTGCCCTCTGGATGTTTGTGTTGTCCTGAATGCGTGTCACTCAGTGTCTCGGCGTGATAAAATGGCCTTATATAAAGGGAGTTAAAGAGAGCTTTCAAGAATCACAGAGGAGAACAAGAAGGCCAGATACATCATGCTTTGAAACACAAATTGTTTGCAACTTAGCCAGTTAGGTGCTTTGTAAAGTGGATGTGTTTGTAAGGTTGTATTGTGGTCCATGGTCTACTGATCTGAAAAATGGCGTAATTGAATTGTTAAATGAACCAAAAAAGAATCTAGAGGAGTTCATGTGAATCATTTATTAACATTTGAAAGTGTTCTTCGGATGACCTTGAGCTGTGTTATCTTGAATGACTTTTGTCTCTATGGAGACAAATGCTATGGTCCTAAGAGCATGCTTGTTTTTCAAATAGTATTTGTGTTATTTGTACTGTAGTATCTATGTAACTTTAATGTTTATAATCTAAAGCTAGGAGTGGTTTTGTTTATTGGTTTCTGCTGGCCAAAAATGTGCATTATAATGGCAATGTGAGCCCAGTAACAATATGTGTAATCTGTATTTTTGTCCTTAGCAATAAAAGTGTTTAATAGTTTTTTTGTTACAGGAATTTTGAATTATATGCCTTGCTTTAACCTTTTAACTCTTCCACTTCTGCAGACCCATGGTTGGCTTCAATATATCATCATCAAATCTTTAAGAAGTTTAGCACAAAACTAGACATGTATGGTATCTTTTGAGGGCCTCAGCTTTACATCAATGTGTTCAATGTGTTGATGTGTTCAAAAGATACACGCAAGACACTCGCTTAACACTTAACTCTGATTACACATTACACTAAGCGAGTATCTTTTGAACACAAGTGTCTCTTTTATCTTTCTACGCGTCTGCAGCAGGCACGTATTTTGTCATGATGCACGATGCACATAGGTTCATGTGACACGCTGAACACATATTTTGAATTACTGCTGGCCCTGAAGATTAGGCACCGATCGCCACTGAAGATAACCAACGGTCAAATAACAGCTTCCATGACTTTAACATCGAATGTGAAAGCTGTTCTGTTATTGTGTGTGTGCGTGTGTGTGTGCATGTGTGCGCATACCTCTAAACACTTCTATGAAAGGTCCTTTGATGTCCTGCTTGCAAATGTCTCCTGGTCAGTCTGCTTGTTTTATTATCCAACTTATGTCCAATAGACACCTTTTGCGCCGACGTCACGCTTACGTCACGGCATTAGCTGGAGGCAAAACAAAGGGAAAGTTGGAGGCGCCCAATACAAACTAGCACAGATTCGGCTACATAAGGAATTTAAAATATCATGTTGTTGAGTTCCACAATCGACAGAATACAGTCTCCAATTTGATATTTGAACACATGCCTGCTGCCATTGCCAAACAAAAACACTGACGACAGCTGTAGTTAAACACAATAAAACGAGCGGACTGAACAGCAACGATTGTCAAAAATGCTCGCGTTTCACTTCATAACACTTAAAAAACTACTGTCTTTTGTTAGTGCGGATTATGATTTGGGTATGTGTCAAAATATCTCACGAAAGCCCAAATCAGAAACCGGGGTAGGCCTACAAGGTTATTTTTCACGTAACTTTAAGTTTTGAATGCATAGGGTATGCTAGCTAACTTGTTAGTTATACAACTAGCAGTTAACTATCGGCCAGAAACTAAACAAAAAGGAAACTGTCATCTCTTTTTCTTTAGTTTTTCTTTAGATGCATTGGTATAAAGGGAGAGGGAACGGTGAGAAGGCTCATGTCACGTGTCAGGTTTGTGTTCAAGTCAATGCATTTGCTAACGTTTGCCACTGTTAGTACTGTACACACGCATCTATAGAAGTATACGCTATCAGTTTGTCTTTACCATACACGCTTGGTTTCTCTGGCTGGTAGGTGTAGATGTCAGGCCAAAAAACATAATCAAAGCTTTGAAAACAGCCAAAGAACGGCACCTTTAAATATTAATGTAACCCCTTCGCAAAGTACCTCAATATGATTTCGGAATGTAAACATAAACCAGATTTATAAGATTTATAAGTCTGCATGCTGCAGGGATTGTTGTCTAACATGTCATTTTTTCCTGCTTTAGTGAGGAGAGAAAATGTGTTTGTTACTGATTCATGCCATCAACGTGTGCTGGTGTGTGCGTTGTGCCATCTGATGGTAGCTTGCTGACTGCCACCCCCCTGTTGCTGCATTCCCAGTCCTGTGAAAATGGATTGGCCCAGGGGAGGGGGCGGAGTCAGTTGCCATGTGCTGGTGAGGGCTCGGCAGGTGCTTTACACGCGACCATAAGACTCCTGAACTCCCCTCGCTTTTTATTGCGTGCACGTTATCTCTCTTTATTGCACTCGCTCTCTTTCTCTTACAATTCTTAGTTTCACCACTTCATAAATATGCATTTTGATTGGCTGAGCAGGAAAACAATCATCAAAATGTGAATCAGACAATGAATGTTTTATCCCTGTATGGTAATTTGGTGAACAACAGCAATTTGGCTGTATTTCCATGTGTTGTGTCTGTGATCTTGAAACATGAACGACACAAAGATAAGCTCGTGATGCGTCTTTAGAATGCCGTACCCATGCGACTGAGGATTTTGTGCGAGCGCTGAAATGTACGATCAGGACTAATATTCAGTGTTGGCTGACAGCACATAACAGTGATGAAATTAGGAGACTCTGAGGGGATCTACCCAGTATGCTTTGCAGTCAGGTCTTCTGCAGTCCTCATTAATATTGAAGAGGGAAAACTGTGCTGCAATGTGATGTGACTGAGAAGATCTGCAGCTCATGTAAGAGAACAGAGAGAATGAAATGGAAACGCATGACAGAGGAGGGGAGAGTATAGAGAGTATATAGAAATAAAAGAGAGGGGGAAGAGTGAGCTGCTGAATGGAGGCATGGAAAACGAACATGAAATAAATACAGTATGTCTAAGTACAATTATATTCATATTTTATTTGTTATTTAAAAATTAATTGACGAAAATTAACTATTGTTTTTATTTTAGTATTTTATAACAAATACTGTGGTTAAACTAGGCTACTGTAGCTGGTTACCATGTTTTTTGGTTTTAACCATAATGCACAAACCAAATGTGGGCTAAATATAATATACTGTATATAGGGTTTGGCCTGACACGATGGGAAGCACAGCAGCATGTGATCAACCACACGCCATAGCAACCGCATAACAAAAGCCTAGCAACTTCCTACAACACCCAAGCAGTGTGGCATCACTGTTTGCACATTTACATCTTTAGACGATGTCAAAATCTTTCTCTGATTATTGTTGTTATATTAATATCAGTAGTATGAATAATTACTTTAATTATTTATTATTAACCATTTGTGTTTCTTATCTTTTTGCCATTGTCCTTTTATAAAGGCACATTTTTTGCTTTAGTAAATGCAGGACAGTATTGGACGGTTAATTCTATTAGTATTGAATCGTATTACGACTGCTTGGCTTTGATTTAAATATGCGTTTATTTTCAACAAGCACAAAAATTGACATCCTGCTCATCCTTTGACGTGAGCAATAATGCCGTCATTGCCTGGAATTGATGTTTGTGTGGAAGTATCTCAGAGTTTTAGGAAGAGACCCAGGTGTCTGAGGATAAAACAACGATATATTCTTTGTTTCTAATGGATTGCAGACCCAGCAGCCTGCAATCACCATCAATATTTCAGTGGTTCCGTTTTAGCACCATGAAAAAAGACAACAACAGGAAGTTGTTTATATTCATGTCAGTTATCGTTAATTCTTAGAGGATTCATTTTTAATGCATTCACAAAATGTATAATAATTATACTAATACTAATGCAATACGCAGTGCACATTGCGAGTATCACCAAAGATCTCTTTAGACTTAAGCAACTCTCATTTTACTACATTAGTAAGAAGTGTGCAAAGTGCCTACTAGGTATTACAAGCATGCAAAACAACACGCATGCCCACACAAACAGTTATGAACACGTTCTATCAATATTTGAACATCTCCCACTTAAGTGTAGCCTTTGCTCTGTTGATTGATTTTGCATTCTGGAGGTCAAGACCGGATGTGCGCGGCTTTCAGTGTTTTCAGGGAAATTGCTTTCACCAAGAAAAAAATTGAATACAGACATGTTATGCAAAGAGCTGTATTATATTGAACAAGCAACATGCCAAAAATATATGTTCACAATCATATTGTCCTGCCAACATATATTTTACGCCAGTAATAGAGTTTAGAGCAATGCGGAAATAACATGTACTGGTTATGACGGACATTGTATTTGATGTTTGTTTAGAATATACTCTAGTTAGTCTGTTTTGAATTGTTTGCACTGTCATAGTCACGTTGGCCAACAGTAATAGTGCAAGGTAATTATAGAACTTTATTTATAGATCTGCAGAACATTGTGACCTTCTCTGGATTGTTTTACTAGACAGGGTGTCGTTCTGTTTCCTGTCAGTATATGAAACCAATGGCTGCTGTGTCAGTACACTATGCCTTACCATTCAATCCACCTGCAGATATTGAGCTCTAGCATCGTTTTGCAAAGAATGAAGATTTGTGGGTACATGGATCTATAGCCCTAGTTGTGTCTGTGCATGTGTTATATACTGTATGTATCTATACTCCAGCACTGTATAGGTGACTTTTTCTGAAAAAGTGGGTCAAAGTAAACCCAGGAGAGTTCATTACTGCGATTCATCTTTTTTGGCCTACTGATGCTGTGACCCTAATGACGTCTTTTGGCACTATTTTTAGCATCTGTGACAATGTAAAGGTGTGTGTGGATGAAAACTTGGAAAAGCCTGACCGGTTGTGAAAGTGGCTGCAACCAGGGGCGCAGATTTGCTTTTTGCCTCACCTTTTGAAAATGTACAGGCTGTACATACTGCACTACTTTTATTTCATTCAGCATCATATATCGTCGCTGTCCTTCTGAAATCTTGGATGTCCAAATTCTTACATAAAGGGTGATAATAATGATTTATGGCCAAAAATAAAACCCTCAAAATATGGAGATGCGAGGTTTCAGACTGCAAGCTTAATCAGTCTCTATCATTTTTTCTGCACCAAAAACATAAAAACTATTATTTTGTTTGACATGTTTTGGTTTTTATGGTTTAAGACAGGGAATATTTGACATATTTTGCCACGTTAGGTTATAGAGAAAAACCACCTTCTGTTCAGTAATTGCCAGCCTAGATAAACTGATGATAAAGTTGTTAGATGTTTTTAGTTGTTGTTTCTTATGTCTTTAAAGGTCCAGTGTATGAAATTTAGTGGCATCTAGTGATGAGGTTGCAAATTGCAACCAACGGCTCACTCCACTCCTCCCCCTCCCTTTCGAAGCACTACGCTGGCTGACACAGAACTAAGATGTCGTCACATTTTCTCTTCTTTGCCAAAGGATATAATGTATTTATGAAATGCGCTGTTTGTCCATCTAGGGCTACTGTAGAAACAACATGGTGAATTCCATGTAAGGGGACCCGTGGTGTATGTAGATAGAAAAAGCTCATTCTAAGTTAATAAAAACTTAACGCTTCATTATATGAAGTCTTTATACACCTCTGAAGACATTTGTATATTATATTGCATTTCTGTCAATAGATCCCCACAAAAATTACATACAGCACCTTTAATTTTTGTCTATTACAATACGTCACAGTGAGGGTCAGACTATCATTCTTACAACCTGTTACATCTGGGTTTCATTTTCACTTTCTGACCTGGTAATATAATCCTTACGTATTTACATCAGGGGATGATGTCATCGCTTTTCATTCTGGACTACATGTTAATCTGTGTCTGCACTCTAAATACATAAGGGATTTTTGCAAAATTAATTAATTGACTGCTCTTGCACTTCACATAGATGGAATCATGACAGTACACTGACAGTTGCCGAGAGGAACGGAATTCCCATGGTTCGCTCGGTGATTGTGGCTTGCTTTCGCTAACCTCTCTCTCTCAATAGACTTACCTTCTGGGTTTCCTTCTTAGAGGCTTAGACAAAGGCCTAGCAGCCATTCAAATAATGAATGTTGCTCAAGTAATTGACCCATATTACTGGTACAGAAAATCGGTCAGTGCTCGTGACACAAACCAGCTATATTGTTGCACAGAGGTCGCACTTTTATAACTCAGGAGACTTTTTTGGCGTTCTCAATGGCTTCCTCTAGCTAGCAAATTTCTCTAGGATTTCTGCCCAGGCCTGTTAATTCCCTATTTGTTGAAATAGCAATATTTCACTCATGTTGTGTGGGTTTATGTTAACAGAGCAATTTAGGTCAGAGAATTTGTTTAGCTGTCCATATCTTCATGTGCTTGGATCGAGTGTGGTACCTGCATATATGCCACGCTTGTAGTCTTTTGTGAATGCTGAAAATGATGTCATTGCTCTCCTAGCAACTGCTAAGCAACCAGTGTTGAAAAGAGCCCAGAGCTGGAATCCCTGTAATGCAAGTGCGTTTCTGAATTCCTTCCGTCAGCATTTAAATGATGTTGTTTGATTCTCCTGAAATTCCTTGGCTTTTGCAAAGCTCATGAGCTGTAGTTTTTAGCAGTACATTTTTGTTGTTATCAAAATTATTTTAGAAGAAAATGTTTGTAGAGTTTTAGGTGCGCACGTTCAGACTTGAAATTTGGTTTTAGGTATCTAGGAGTCTTTTCAGAAAAAGAGGAAATAATTATATGTGACCCTGGATCACAAAACCAGTCTTAAGTAGCACGGGAACATTTTTAGTAAAAGACAAAAATACATTGTGTGGGTCAAAATTATCGATTTTTCTTTTATGCCAAAAATCATTAGGATATTAAGTAAAGCTCATGTTCCATGAAGATATTTTGTAAATTTCCTACCTTAAATATATAAAAACTTTATTTTTGTGAGTGGATGGTCTGCCACTGTGCCCCTGATTAACAACTTCAAAGGCAATTTTCTCAATATTTTGATTTTTTTGCGCTCTCAGATTTCAAAGTGTTAAACGGTTGTATCTCAGACAGATATTGTCCTATTCTAACAACTCATATATCTATAGAAAGTTTATTTATTCAGCTTTCAGATTATGTACAAATCTCAATTTCGAAAAATTGACCCATAAGGCTGGTTTTGTTGTCCAGGGTCACATATTTTGAATGAAGATGCCAAAGACTAACACAGTGTTTAAAAATACAACCAGTAATATGCATTTAGAAAATAACCTTTGTAAATGTTAATTTCATTTCGTAACCCATTTGTATTTACCGCAGCATTGAACATGCAGTTTCAGTATTACTGTACATTACTGTACTGTGTGTTACCCTGCTCATACTGTACACCAACATGTGTTCCTGTGTCTC
Source organism: Triplophysa rosa (assembly GCF_024868665.1). Lineage (NCBI taxonomy): Eukaryota > Metazoa > Chordata > Actinopteri > Cypriniformes > Nemacheilidae > Triplophysa > Triplophysa rosa. The sequence goes on from NC_079908.1 coordinate 13,623,639, forward strand.
CATGTAATCGTGTGTGTGTGTGTGTGTGTGTGTGTGTGTATTAACACGCTTTGTGTGGTATTGGTGTCTTCTAGGCTCATGTGGTTCAGCGCTGGCTTGTGCATCAGGACTGTAGTTTGAGTGCAGAGGGTTCGCCGGAGGCTCAAGGTGGAAAATGCTACTTTGGTGGAAGAGTAAATATCTTAGTTCTCCTTGCTGTGTTGCCTCTTAACACTTTAATTCTCTGCGTGTTGTTGTGGCTTTTTAATCATTTGTGTGTGTGAAACTCTTGTGGTCGTGTGTAACTGGTAGCAGATCTTGTGTTTGAATGTTGTGATGTGGCTAATAACTTTATTCAGCTCCGCTGATGTTCCTGTAGTGTTTCCTCACCTTTCAATCCAAATGGCTCGTTTTGTGTCGTGTGTCCCTGTCCGTGGTCCAAGCATTAGATTCTGTATGTTTAAGTGCGTGCTGTTCAGTTCAGTTAAGTTTTTGTACGTGTTTGTGTGATGAATTTTCCCATAAAACCCTGCTCAGGGGTTTTCCCACTGCAAAATAATAAACATGGTCTTTTTTATCCACTATATAAACATACTATATATATGGTATGTGTTTATTACCTGTTAAGCATAATATTTCTAATTGTATTATTTTCGCATATGTATAAATTATGAAATTAGTCAAATATAGTAAGATATAGTAATACAATATGTTATAATATTAATATAATATTTAATATTTCACTATCAAGTATGACAAAGCCATGTCTTCGTCAGTGGTTGCTTTGCCAATATAATGATGATGACGGATTTCGGAAGTCTATAAAACACAGCATGTCCTTCAGAGACAAGGCAATCTATCAGGATTATGTCCAGATTTGCATCAATTTTTTCATTAAGATTAAGAATGACAACACATCTCAAAATTGTTCAAGATCTATTAAAGGGATAATTCACCCAAAAATAAAAAATCTGTCATTATTTACTCACCCTCAGATTCTTCTAAACCTTCTACTGAACACAAAGAAAGATATTTGGAAGAATGTCAGTAACCAAACAGATCTCATCTCCCATTGGCTCCCATAGTATTTATTTTCCCTTCTATGGCAGTAAATGGGGAATGAGATACTAATGAGATAGTAAATGGGGTATAAAATACTAATTTCTAATTATTCTATTATTAATTATTCTAATTAACATATGTCAGTCAAAACCTGTATATGACTCTTTTTTTCAGGAACATGAAAATATTTTTTGTCCATACAGTGGAAATCAATGGAGAGCAAAGTTGTTTGGTTGGTTCTTTAAACTATCTCTTGTACAGAAGCCATACAGATTTGAAATAACATGAATAAATCATGTAAGAATATTTTGTTTTTGGGCTAACTACATATATTCATTTTGGCAGATGCTTTTATCCAAAGCGACTTACAAGTAGGAGAGCATATAACTATGCCTTTAACTGAATTGGTTTAATTTTAAGGATATGCTCGCATAAAGATGTTGATGTTTGTATGTACTGTATTTACATACGTGGGGAGAAAGTCAGGGTTGTTTCCGAAAGGAAGGAAACTTCCGAAAGAAAGGAAGATAACTTTCAGGCTAAGAGGGTGATGAGCGTTGGTTTGTATGAGTCAAAGAATATGTAAATAACAGAGACTGCCATCTACATTGGTGACAAAATCAAGTGGGCTAATTGTGGAAATTATCTGTGAGAGAGGTCAGACAGAATGTGCAAAAATAGGTTTCAGTCACAAAATAAAATTAATTTAGATTCAGCAATTGTTTCCAGTCACATATGATATGCTGTATAGTGAGGTTCATGAAGCTATGACACACACACACACACACACACACACACACACACAATTACTGCACAGTCATGATGACAGATGTGTTTTACCATGCTGTCACCAGGAAACTGAGCAAATGAAGGTTCAAAATGACTTCTTCCTGCTCACTCAGTATTCCATCCACATCTTCCACTGGGGGTACACCGGCCTGTCAGTCATCCCATCACGAAGCATCCCACGGCATAACAAGCCGGAACACAGCGGAGGCGATCGGAAATTTCTAGACTGGAGTATCTGACAAAGCAATTCAAAAGCGCAATATGATTGTGACCACATCAGAGCAAACTGTTAATGATCGCATGGAAGGGCACAAAATATCACTCATGAATTTTAATACAGAGCTGCAAATTGCAGAGTGAGCAATTCTGGGAAGGGAGTTGAGGCCCAGAATGAAGAGGGCAATATAAATGTGAATGTTTTGTTTCTGGAACCTGAGTCGGGATGTGCAGAACCCAAACGCAGGCAGTCAGGGGTTAACAGAAAAGTACTTTATTAAATAAAACAAAAACCCACGAGGGTGTAAATAGAAAACAGACAAGGAACCAAGGTAGGATAATAACAATAAAATAAACACTTCCCGCAAGGGGGCAAAACAAGAACTGGATTACACAAGACTTACTAAATACTGGGACTGGGCAGGAACACAGGTAACGGGAAATCAATCAAAACGAACCAGCACAGGACAGCAAACACAAGGGCATTATATAGGGAGACTAACAAAGGATAATTAACAAGGGACAGGTGTCGGGAATGAAACACTAATGGAAGGCTAAATTAGGAAACGAGAGGGGCGGGGCCAAAGACGAGACCGGAGAGAGCACATGTTATGTCAGAACCAACAATAACATGCCTCTCTCCACACAAAAAATGGGGCTCTGTCATGATTCTGCCACAAGACCAAGAAAGACATGACATGATGAGGCAGAATCATGACACTTTTGCATGGACACTACAGAGATCTACAAAAAATGAAGCCTGTTAAATATTTATGATAGAAAACATTATTCTTTAAAGGAAATCTCAAAATCAAAATTGTGTTATTATGTTTTAAGGAGGTCTTAAAACATGTTGAACGTCATGTGGGTGAGTAAAAAATAACAATTTTGATTTTGAGATTAACTTTTCCTTTAAGCCATCTGAAACTGGATATTCATCTTCTCTGTGGACGTGATGTTTTATGAAGTGTTTAACATTTAAAGGGATTTGGTATTGAGCATCAAATGAGTAATTAAACAATCCCTTTTCTTGTGTGTGGATTTTCTTTACCTTTATTCTCTCTCTCTGTTACAGGCAGATACATCAACTAGTTTCCTTCGTGCTGCACGCTCAGGTAATCTGGAAAAGGCTCTGGACCATCTAAAAAACGGAATAGACATCAACATAGCCAATCAGGTGAGAGCGTGACATTATTGAGCATATGCAAGGATAATTGTGCACCCTAGCATCTCCATAGCAACTGCATGGCAACACCCTGAATCCGTGATTTTTGTTAGCCCGAGGTAACTTTGAAGTCCATTAATAGTGCTTGGGTGATTAAAAATGGCTATTTAGAGCTCTGAATTTATCATCTTGTAGATGAGGATAAACATCTGTGTTTGTGTGCCAGTGTGTGTGTGTGTTTATTAGCTTTCCAGTGTATGTACAGTATTAACCCCCCAGAGCTCTTGTGGTTGGACACTACAGCTGTGTTTACAGTGTCAATGCAGAGATGTGTTCTATGCTCTAATCAGTAAATTACTGTAATTATTCATGTCACCGGTTTTCCTCCTGTAACCCGCACCGGTCAGGCTTTGCTCCCACTTGCATCATCACACTCCGCGTTATTTGCCTAGAATAGCAGCATATGAATAGCAGAAGAGCTATGTTTGCTTCTTAGATGGGTTCGTGAATGGACGCGAACAGCTGGCTGGCAGCCCACATTCAAAAGCATTCATGTATACACCCACTCAATGCTTGCAGGCCAAACACACACACATTGAGTACTACACCACCTCATCATTCACAGACACAATTCTATCGGGAACCTGCCGTGGCATCTGATATGCCACCCAGGTTGAATGTTGATGCTTCTTGCATCTTTGGGTTTTTTATAGTGACATGTTTGGGTAATCTGAAGGTACATGTATGTAAATGTAAATGTATGTACACTTCCTGCGTATGTTACTGATATCACAGCGCGGATGTCTCGCCCTCCACATATTTTGCACGGGGCTTAGACCAGCCTGACACGGAGATGGAATAAGCCCTGTTAATAAGTAATGTTACTTGAAAAGCTTAAACTAAACAAAACTTAGAAATGTTGGCTTGAAGTGACGTAAATTTAAGATGAGGCACAAAAATTAATAAAAAGAAATTAAACTTAAAATATAGCATATGAAATAAATAAATAAATAAATAAATAATAAAATGGTAAACACATCACATAATTACAGTATGTTAAAAAAACTACAAAAAATATAAAAATAAAAGCCAATTGAAAATATTACCAAAACTACAATAAAACTAATAATATACTAATTATTAGGTGTCTGATATGATTTTGATGGAAATTCCAGTTTAGTGTAATGTGACTTTAACGTATATAAAGAAACCTGCAGTTTTGTGTTTCAAACAGAGATGGCGGTGTAGAGGCAACTTTAAGCTTAACTTGTACACTAAGGGGCGGTTTCCCGGACATGGATTAGTTTAAACCAGGACTAGGCCTTAGTCAAATTAGGATATTTAAGTTGTTTTAAAAAAGCATACCTTACAAAAAACATTACCGCCCCTAAAACCGGTTGTGCTGTAAAAACAACACACACAAAAATATCTTGTCCTTAACATATATCTGTGTTATTTCTGGGACAACACATATTGTGTTACTTTTAACTCAACTTTTATTGTATCTTTTATTTATTTAACACAAAATCACACACTATGTAAAAATGATCATTATAAAGCGGTCAGTTCTGGTCCTTGATTCTGGTCCTTGATCTAAAATACCCCGATTTATAACGGCTGACCGCATTACATAGCCTAAATATCATTTTATTTACTTTATTTTATGAAACCTTGCTACGCATATGGAATAACCGTTTTATAAAAGCAATAAGCCCCGCGAAGCAGTGGGTTACAGTGCATTTTATAACAGCTAAGGGGGTTTTAGGCAATCCGCTTAGCGTCGTGCCAAAACGCCCTTAGCTGTTATAAAATAAACTGTAACCCACTGCTTCGCGGGGCTTATTGCTTTAATAATGTGTTGAATAGCATACACAAAAAATGCTTTTTGAGAGTATACTTGACAATCACAGTTTTTGCAATGTGATCAAGCAATAAAAACCTGTTGATATTGTTATATTTCCTGCTCTGTTGGCACTGAAGGTAATTATGAAAATCATGCATATTATTATTTGGAAATATAATCTGTGGCTATATCAGTGTTCTTGTTCCTGACATCCAATGGATCAGCCTCAAACATCTAGTGACATTGAACCATACATGAGTATCAACCCACAGCATGGTTTCGATACTGTGTGATGTTCCCCTAAAGATTAAAACGCACGTCCAGAGAATATTAATGCCAAGCAGGCACGTGTGGCTGTTTTCCTAAAGCTCCTCCTTCCCGTCTGCGAGCATCCCGTCATCTCATCCTCTCTCTCCCACCCTTCTGTGTTGCGCGCATGCTCTGTACGGCTGCAGTATGGAGCAAATTAGAGATGAGTGACACTGCAGTATGAAGGGGATTCCAGACGCGCTAGCAGCGCAGAGCCCCCCCATGGCTGCATCGAGCTGCACACCCACCGAACCTCCCAACAAATGCATTCTCCATTCAGCCTGTACCTCTCCCAGGCACCGTCTGCGAAAAAAATCTTTTCTGGCAGTGGCATCCACTGCTGTACTTCCACGCCCCGATTAATGAGACCCCAACAGATCTGTAGAAATCTCAGTGCTTCACTGTGTTATTTTTAGGCTAGCCCTCTTCGCAGTGAGTCATTTGACAGGTAGACGGGGAGAGATAAAGAGATATACTTTAGACGCGTCAGTGTTTTTTTTTTAGAATGATGTTTCCAACAGCAAATTTTCTCTTTGCAGAATGGACTCAACGGGTTGCACTTGGCCTCAAAAGAAGGCCACGTTAAGATGGTGCTGGAGTTACTCCACAATGGCATTGACCTGGAGACTACCACAAAGGTAAATCTACTGTATTTCTTAAATGCCGCAGACTTCCTCCAACAGAGCTAAAAACAGGTTTATACAGTATATTGAATTGAACTGAATTCTCTGGAGGTATTTCAGTCTTCTTTTATTTAAAGACATGTGTGACCACACATCAGTTTAATTCTATATTAAAGGGATAGTTCACCCAACAATGAAAATTCTAAAATCCGTATGGAACATAGGTGACAGTTGTTTGAAAACTGTATACATTTTTTTGTTTTGTTTAACACAAAAGAAGATATTTAGAAGAATATGGGAAACTAAACAGTTCTGGGGCACCATTCACTACCATGGTACAACGTAGTTTTGTTCCATACTATGATAGTCAACAGCCATATGACATATTGAAATGACAGGATTGCGCGTCCGCAAGTCCTCATCTACTTATATGCAGTTGGAAAATGGACTAAAACTAAGTCAAATAGCGGTGCGCCATTAATTAATGTCACACACAAACAAGCACAACGACAAACGCACTTCACACAAACACGCTGCTCTGTCTAATGCACCTGACAAACTGTATCGCACATGTGCTACACTGGCTAATTTATTCTTAGCACAGACTGATTTTTTGACATATATATATATTGACATATATGTCGCACTGTACAGCCCTGTCTATTCATTTTTTGTATAAAAAATGTGGCTATTAAGGCAAAACTATATTATCATTGTCGTTTTTACAGTTATTGAAAATACCGGTATATTATTGCTTTTATTAAATGGTTATTTCACATAAGTAGCAAGGTTTCATAAAATAAAACACAGCAAATAAAATGTAAAGAACATAAGCATCAGGGTGAATGACCAGAACGAACCGTTTTATAAATGCATTTAATCTTTGTTTTATTTTGAATTTGAACTGGCTGCACAGTCTATATGATATTGTAATTTGCCTTTGGCAGAAAGGGAATACCGCCCTCCATATTGCAGCTCTAGCCGGTCAAGAGAAAGTGGTCGCTGAACTCATCAATTATGGTGCCAACGTCAATGCCCAGTCTCAGGTTAGTTATCAAATGCATTTTATAAAAACGTGTTGATGATTCTGCTTATTCATTATTGTGTTATTTGTATACGTTCTGCAGAAAGGTTTCAGTCCCTTATATATGGCAGCACAAGAAAACCACTTGGAAGTGGTGAAATACCTACTTGAACATGGTGCCAATCAGAGCCTTCCAACGGAAGTGAGTGGCACACTGTTTTACCAATCATAGAAGAGACATTTTCTCCCTATATGCAAATTACTTTACATCCCACGTCATTTTCTTTCCAGGACGGCTTTACACCTTTGGCGGTAGCTCTTCAGCAGGGCCATGAGAACGTGGTGGCCCTCTTAATTAACTATGGCACCAAGGGCAAAGTGCGTCTGCCCGCCCTGCACATCGCAGCACGCAACGATGACACACGCACTGCTGCCGTACTGCTGCAGAATGACCCCAACCCAGACGTCCTGAGCAAGGTATTCACAGTGTGTCTGCAGAGCTCCATCTCGCCGGAGATTATGCATCATGACTCACTGAGATCACATTGCAGGCGCTCTTGGCTTGTAATTGCTGTGATGACTGTGTGACAAGATAAACAGAACTGAAAAATAAACACAACTGACTTTCTTAAAGAGCCACCGGCGTAGGTGTTCGCGTTTTGTACGAATGCTGAATCAGTGAAATGTGATACTATCTACTTAGCTCAACTGGAAGTGCACGGCGCTACCCATGCCAAGGTTATGGGTTTGAAGCCCAGGGAATGCATGCTCTTATTAAATATGAATGGCCTGGATGTGAATAAAAGCATCTGCGAAATGCTTAACTGTAATGTAAATGTTTTTTTTTTTTTGCAGACCGGCTTTACTCCCCTTCACATCGCGGCCCATTATGAGAATCTCAGTGTAGCACAGCTTTTACTAAACAGAGGAGCCAATGTGAACTTCACGCCTAAGGTCAGTTGAAATGTCATTTTAACAACCGCTTTCTGCAACACTTATCTGAAAGTACACAAATTCAATCTTTCTCGTGTTCTCTCCTCGTTTTCTCTTGAAGAACGGCATTACTCCATTACATATTGCTTCCAGGAGAGGGAATGTGATTATGGTGCGACTTCTCTTGGACAGAGGAGCTCAGATAGATGCCAAGACCAAGGTCCAGTATATATTTCTCCTATGGAAACTGTGTAATTCGGATGGTTTAGGGTCATGTTCACCAAAAAGACACAAAAATGATCAAATCTAAAGAGTTACCTAAATGAAGTAAACAGTGGATAACTCATTGTCTAGTCATTCATCCTGTGGACTTCCTGTTTTAGTTTTGAGCAATTCTATGGAACCTTAAGATAAAAAATCTAAAAAAAAAATTTACCAAATGTTTTCACCGTAATGATGTCAATTTTTGGTGGTTTAAATACCCATGTAAAGTCTCTCTTAAAGGTCCAATGTACGAAATTTAGCAGCATCTAGCGGTGAGGCTGTGAATTGCAACCAATGGCTCATAAACCCCATAAACCCCTCCCTTTCGAAGCACTACAGCGGCTGGCACAGGACTAAAGATGTCGTCACGTTTTCGCTTCTTTGCCGAAGGAGATAACGTATTCGCAAAACGTGCTCTGTAGAGTAGTTTGTCCGTTTAGGGCTACTGTCATCTGGGGTTAGTAAAATATAAACAGATGATTCAATACATTGGTAATAAATACATTCTTTGGGAATTTATATTTCAATTTTTGACTCAAAATGTCACATCCATAATGCTGGAATTGCCCTTTTTGCTTTTTTATTTACATACATAATTACGTTTTAAAGAAGTTTTAAAGACGTTGCGATTCAGTTTTATTCGTTGTATTTTGTTGTAATGTTTATGTAGTGTTAAAACACTGAAACTGGAAGTGCGTTTGGACCGGTGTTGTTTACATCTTGTAAAATGGTCTATACAGTACATCCATCCCAACCATTTCACAGCAATGTATTTTCTGGCTGAGATGTGATATTTCACTCCTGAATATGGCTTATTTAAGTCTAGCTTGTGGAGAATGACCTATTTTCCTTCCTCTGGGAAAAACAGGTATTTTCTCTGTGTGACAACATACTGTTTTAACACTGCACTATGATGAAAATATAAGGCTTGAAAATGCAGCTTGTTTAGCATGCAAACCACGGCTGATGCAACTACGGCTAATACATTTCAAGTGTCCAAAATGTCCAAAATTGCTGATCGACGCCCGTTGCATTCTTTCTGTCTTCTGCAGGATGAGTTGACGCCGCTGCATTGTGCAGCCAGGAACGGTCACGTACGTGTCGTGGAGATCCTGCTAGATCAGGGTGCTCCCATACAGGCCAAAACTAAGGTGATTAAACCACTTTGTCAAACCTGGCCACACTGTTAACCTGTACCTTATAGTATAATACAGCTGACAGCGGATTTTCCACTGGGGCTAATGTGGAGTGCAAACTGTAATTAGAATAGATCTGTATTGATGTCTTAGGCCTGACTTAGGCCACGTTTAAGAACAATACCATGCTGTAATTATGCTGATCAATTGAGAATAATGTTGTCTCTGCCTCTGCAGAACGGCCTCTCTCCCATCCACATGGCTGCGCAAGGCGATCACATGGATTGCGTGAGGCAGCTGCTGCAATACAACGCAGAGATCGATGACATCACCCTGGACCACCTGACCCCGCTGCATGTTGCAGCACACTGTGGGCACCACCGCATGGTCAAGGTGCTGCTGGACAAGGGGGCAAAAGCAAACGCCCGTGCCCTGGTTAGTGCGTCTTTGATGGTTGTCTCGTCTCTTAGTCCTTCATGTTTTACCGTTACGTTTTACGTTATTTTAATGTTGAATCAATTTTACAGCGGTGGAGCTATTAATTATCTTGAATACAGTAGTGGCCAAAAGATGATGGGGAATTGACATCTTGTCTCTTTATTCTAATGTAGTATTAAATATGTATTTAAGAGTTTCTATGCATGTTGCAATGTAGTTGTGATTGGAATGTAGACTAAAGCTTAACTTTGAGAAGAATTTAAGGAGGCTTGGCAAAAATGTACATGCAACACATGTGCAAAGCTTACTTGAGTCAAGACCCAAGACCCATTTTTTGTATATTCAAATAAAACCAGTATTCCCTTTTACTAGTACTAGCTCAACATAAACCATATACAAGTTAATTTTTTTGGTGGATTGTTTAGAATGGATTCACCCCGTTGCACATCGCCTGCAAAAAGAACCACATGCGGTCCATGGACCTTCTGCTGAAGCACTCAGCATCTCTGGAGGCCGTGACTGAGGTCAGATTACTCTTTGCCTGTCGTTTTGATGGATAACTTGCTTCCATGCTGCACCAGCTGTGCATTTAGACTCTTGTAGAGTACAAGCGTTTTACCACTTTGTGAAAATCAACTCAATATATGATACATATTATATTATATGTTATATTATATTAATCTTTTAGTCGGGTTTGACGCCCCTTCACGTGGCTGCATTCATGGGCCATCTCAACATAGTAAAGAATCTTCTTCAGAGAGGAGCTTCGCCCAACGCATCTAATGTGGTAAGAACTGTGTGATCTGTTTAGAACCTCGGAGATACCAAACAATAATTTCCTCATAGCACAAGCTATAGGCTATACTGCTTTACAAACTGGCTAATGTCTAATGACACGATTATGACAATGATCAGAGTTTGTGATTCACAACTGGACTTTCATTGTGTTTGTATTTGATTGTATCATTGTAGAAAGTTGAGACCCCTTTGCACATGGCCGCCCGGGCGGGGCACTGTGAGGTGGCACAGTTCCTGCTGCAGAACAATGCACAGGTGGATGCTAAAGCCAAGGTATGGAAATGATACAAGCTTTAAAATCATATTGTTTGTTCTTTTGTCTTAAAGATTTTCTTTCTTTGCTTTGGCAGGATGATCAGACACCCCTGCACTGTGCTGCTCGGATGGGACATAAGGAGTTGGTGAAGCTTCTGTTGGAGCATAAGGCCAATCCAGACTCAGCCACAACGTCAGGCCACACCCCTTTGCACATCGCTGCCCGTGAGGGACACGCCCAAACCACACGCATCCTGCTCGACGGGAACGCCCAGCAAACCAAAATGACCAAGGTTTTTATCTCTTCTCTTTATTGATTCTTTGCTAAGCTCTACCTTAAAATTGTTACTGACCAATCAAACCTCAGCTAATTTTGACATTCGCCATTTTACTGAAAATCACTTTGCTTATTAAAATCTCCAATGCATTCCTAGCTGACGTTCTGTAAAACTTGTCTCAGCAAGCAACAATAAGCAAGTGGGTGGAGCTTAGTGAGTGGTCAATTACATCACGAGACAACAAACGCTCCACTTGCATTCTCAGTTTGTATTTGCATTTTCTTACAGAAAGGATTTACCCCTCTACATGTAGCATGTAAATATGGTAAAGTGGACGTGGCGGAGCTACTTTTAGAAAGAGGGGCCAATCCTAATGCAGCCGGAAAGGTAACACATCACGATGAACATCTGATGTCTCAGTAGTCTCCTGCATATATCAGATAACAGACAGAGGTGCTTGACTTATACGTGTGTCCCCTCTCTGTTCTCACAGAATGGACTGACCCCTCTGCACGTGGCCGTCCATCACAACAACCTTGATGTAGTGAAGCTGCTGGTCAGCAAGGGCGGCTCTCCCCACAGCACTGCGAGAGTAAGATATGCAAAAACACTGATATTCACAATGACCTTACAGATATAACATTATTTAAGATCCCGTAGACCTTCTTTATTGTAGTACAAGTTGTCGGGTTGTCTAGTGGAAAATGTCTTAAATCTTATAAATCTCAATTTATGATGTGATTTACCTAACCCAGAGTTGCTCTTGTACAGTTGTCCTTAATAGTAAGTGTATATGTGTAATAAGCGTATCTTTGCATGCCTTACATAAAAGTGACTGACGAAAAGACAATTTAATCCTTGCTTCGTTTTGACAGAACGGCTACACAGCCTTGCATATCGCAGCCAAGCAGAACCAACTGGAGGTGGCGGGCAGTCTGCTGCAGTACGGCGCTAATGCCAATTCAGAATCACTACAGGGAATTACCCCACTTCACCTGGCATCACAGGAGGGGCAACCTGACATGGTGGCATTGCTCATCTCCAAACAGGCCAATGTTAACCTTGGCAACAAGGTGATACACTCCTAAGGCTTAAAATAACTTTTTATGGTTTATTTAGTTTTGTAACAGAGAAGGAGAATTCGAGGAACTTTGACAGATTGAAAGTATCTAACAAGAGCAATGAAAAACAGATATTTGATGTATGAAGATAAAGTCTGTGTGAGCAGTTATATTGAGTCTGTAATTGTGTAATCCCCTTGTGTGTGTGTTCAGAGCGGGTTGACACCTCTGCACCTGGTTGCTCAGGAGGGGCATGTGGGCATTTCAGACATGCTGATGAAACAAGGTGCCTCAGTCTATGCAGCCTCAAGGGTAAGTGCACACATATACAGTACATGCAGCAGTGCCATCTGTGGAATGTCCTAGAATTTATACCATTAAACTTCAGAAAACAGAACTTTAAAAGTGACGATAAAACTAGAATTCTGCACTTAATAAAGAGTGTGTAGTAATCTAGTAGAAATCACAAAGCTATGGTGTTGTGGTAGGTTGCCAGGGTGTTGCTATGCAGTTGCGAGGGTCTGTGGGCATAATTTGTTTTTTCAACCTCATTTTTTTTTTGAAGATAAACATGTTTTAGGTCTCCTTTTTCTTATTTTATAGTATGCCAAGCAAAAATTGTAAGTCTGATCACTCAGAAAAGTAATTGCACACGTCTCTTCAACAAGCTTTTTAAATAAGGCCGCAACCCTGTAAGAAATAGTGATAATGATGCCTGCCTTAGCAAGCACTACTAATTAGGGCGTATCATGAGATGTAACCTTTTATAATTCATTTTTTCCTACTAAATGTTTTTTTTCTCTGGTTTTATGCTCTGTATATACTGCTATACTGTAATATATGCCTTCATTGACCTGTCAGCACTGGAAAGCTCCAGGGAGTGATAGCGGTGTAGTTGTTTCTCTGTTCACACTCTCTTTGTTCAATCTCTCTCTCTCTCTGTTAGATGGGCTACACACCATTACATGTGGCGTGTCACTATGGCAACATAAAGATGGTGAAGTTCTTACTCCAGCAGCAAGCCCATGTTAACAGCAAGACCAGAGTAAGTCCATAACTTTGTGTAATTTTCTGGGTTTATACTTTTTGGTTGTGTGGCTGAACAAAAATATTGGTCTTTTCTCATCTTGCTTTTTTTAGATGGGATACACTCCTTTACATCAAGCAGCTCAACAAGGTCATACAGACATTGTCACTCTGCTTCTGAAACATGGAGCTCAGCCCAATGAGATTACCACTGTGAGTACCACCCATAATTTGAAATATGACCATCTTTTGTGCCAAAACCTTGTACATGCTACTTGAAGTGTGTGTGATATGTGCTGTCATGCTTACAGTCTTCTGCAATAAACATAACCTGCTGTTTAAGAATTATCCTGCTGATAAAAGCAGCATGGCTGCTAACCAGAGAACAGCGAGTACAGAGGAGAGTATGTGGACACCGTTGAAAAGTTTCAATGTCATTGCATTTAATAATAAAATAACAGATTAAGCAGCAAAAAAGGTCAGCAAAATAACCATGGGTCTAGTATATATCAATAACTAGTCATATTACACTTTTTAATAACTTTTTTAAAGATATTCTTTTCTTCTATTCTGGTATTTTTGCAAATTTGATGTGATTTCTCTCTTTAAAATGAATGCATTAAGATAATAATGTCTCATAGTCTTCAATTTTTTGCTACATTTTCTTTTTATAAAGTACTAATGTGAGTACACGTCTTCGGATGAAACATCCATTTAAATTTGATTTGTCAGGTTTATTTGTTTTTGTCATCAACTCAGTCATCTTTCTACATAGAAACTAATTACAATCTTATGGACATTATTTTACAGTAAGTAATACTAATGTACATCCCATGAAAATAATTAGATTATTAATATAAATACCACTATTAATAGAAAATTTCATTTACAAACTTAGACATCTAGTTCAGTCAAAGGTCATTGTGTTGGGAAATTGCAATAATGCCACATATTCTATGTTTTATATATTTAAAAACCTATGCAAAGTTGTGAAACGTACTATAGAAATGAAACTTAAATTAAATGTAATATATTTTGTTACGTAATGTAAATATACACATACAAATATAGAAGGAATGGGGCCAGTGTATGTTGCGTTGTGGTTTTTGGGCCTCAGGATGAGGTGCTGGTCCGCTGGATTGTTTCATGGCTTAGCAGAGATAGATTTGAGATTTGTTGACCTGACTGTGTGTTATCTGTAACAGAATGGGACGTCGCCCTTGGGTATCGCAAAACGGCTAGGCTACATCTCTGTCATTGATGTGCTCAAAATGGTGACTGAGGAATCTGCATCTATGGTAAGAGCCGAATTCATGAATTGTGTCTACTTTTGTGATATCAATCTTCAAAGCTTTCCTACAAAAAAGCAGGTTGATTTATGGCTTTTATGTCACCACCTCATATCTTTGGGCTGTCTGGTCCATTTTTATTTGTGTGATAGTCCCTCTTCCTCATTGTTAATTCTATACTAATGTGGGGAAAGCGTTTTCTGTTGGCGTTCTCATTTTTCCTATTGCCACTACAGCTGGCCAAAGACCCCCTGTAATGTGATTTATTTATTATTTTCTCAAGGTTGCTTAAAAATATATGTTTCACACTTTTAATAACCAGAGTTGGACACTGCTGAGATGTCTTGTAACATATCAAAGTTGTGAATTATAAGCAATATATTGCTTTCCAATAAATGTGTTCCATCAGAATCCACAGATAATTTTGAATGGCCATCAATAAAGCTATTTTCAACCAGTGTTGTTATTGCATCTGCATGCTAATCATCCTTGTTTTGTCCTTACTGTATATTCCCTCTTCATCCCTCAGATCACCACCGAGAAGCATCGCATGAGTTTCCCAGAGACAGTGGATGAAATACTGGATGTGTCAGAAGATGAAGGTAGGTATGACTGGCTCAGAGTGGCTTTAGCCTCCAGGATTATACTGCAGTAAATGTCATATTGAAGCTGTGATCCTCAGCTGCTGTGACAGGGTCTCAGAGGCCTGAGGATGGTGCTAGACTCTCAATTAAAAACATGGGCCAGTAAGCAGATGGCTGGTGGGTCATATCCCAAAAGTGGCAGTTTTGAAGTGAACTAGCAATTAAGTGTAATTGTCACATTCATACTCTAGTTCTGACTACTTCAAAGGCTGTACAATGTGATTTACACAAGTAGAAACACTTCTGGTTCAATGAATCGTAGCCCTAAACTCTTTTGATTTTTATTTAGAAAACTTGATGTCTATTTTTTTTGGTAAAACACATCAAATCAAGTATTCCGTGATACTGGTCTGCTGTGATGGTTAGATCTCCAGCCTGAAATGTTCCTCTTCTTTCCTGCTGTAGGAGTTGCTCAACTAACATTAGGTAGGAGCGTCTTCATCTCTGTGGCTTGGTTGTCAGATTTTCAGTGGTTTGTGAAATGTGTGCATCCATTTCAAGCACTCTCATTTTGTCTTTGACCCTCGAGTCTCTCAAACGGCTCTCTGTCCTAACCTAATGCTTCGTGTTACTACGGCAACGCCTCCTCATCATTTTGTGGTCATGACGTTCCTTTATTTACAGTAGTGTGTCTGTGGATCCATCACTGACAGGACTGCATCTGAAATAACTTTGTGTTTTCAATGCATTGTTTGTGTAAAGGGTGTTTCTTCAACTTTGGGCACTTTTGGCCATGTGGACCATTTTAAATAAAGCCTCTTTTCACATTGTCATAACTACAGTGTCCAGTTGTAAACATATACAAATTTTATCAATTTAGTCTTTTTTCAATACATCATTTCCACCAAAGTGTTTTTCCATTAGTTTTGTTTCGAGTTTAATAGCATACTGTAATGGAAGTGATGCTGGAATTTTCACTTTAAACATTTTTGGAATAAATTTGCTGATTTTTTTGCCTATACTGTAGTTCTTTTTGTATTTAAAATGTACAGAAATTTGCATCTTAATTGAAAACAACACAGTAAAAATAAAAAACTGCCTATAAGGTTTATTAGATTAAAAGTCTGGATCTCGAACAAGGATAAAAAATCTATATTTTGTTTGCTTTTATTGTTAGCACTGGTCAACTACATTAATTAACATCAACTTACAACAGACAGTACTGCATTCATTAATTCTAATGTTAACTTTAACATTTAGTGATATTTTTTAAATCAAAAATTGTATCTATCAACAACATGAACAAATATTTTTTTTACATCAAATTGATAATAGAGCAAGTAAAGTGACTTATACTTGATACTTTACAGTTGTGCTTTTATTTTCATCGCCCAATTTAAACCTATTTTTCTCAAAATTCAGTTTCTGAAAATCATAGCGATCAGCCGACTTCAAATAACCATATATTTTGCTACATGAACGAAATAAAAACAGTTTTGGAAAGGGCTTGAACCCAGCTTTGATGTGGCATCAAAATGTAAAATCTCACATTTCACCATGTGTTGGGTTTTCCCAGAGCGCATCACATTTAATTATAAAATTAAATATACAATTTAAAAATAAATGTTAAAATAAAATGTATTGCTCATTGTTAGTTCTTCACTTATTGTAAAGTGTTACCTTTTTTATTTGAGGTAGCAACAAATAATAATAATAAACCGAATTTTATTTAGAAGTTTTTACGATTTTTTTCTGTATCTAAATCATTTAAATTTGACCATATACAAATATGACAAATTGAAATAAAAATCCGTCCCTGGACATAAAGGTCCAAATTTGAAGACACACCCCCTAAATTAGGTTTTCTCTATATTCAAACACTTTGGGAGTCACACTGGGAGAGGATAATTGTCCTAATTGACTAATGATGATTATTTGACTCAGCAGAGGGCTCCAAAATGAACTGACACAGTGGCTGTTTTACCCGTCTCTGAATACATGTGATTAAGCCCCTACAATAACACCCAACAATCTCTCCCATGCAGATTAAGTGTGATCTTCTCTGCACTGCCGGGCATGCCCACTTCCGTATCTGTGATACCAATTCCAATACCATGCGATCTTATTGAGCGTCTTGATTTCTTCACATGTTCCATTGGCTCTGTGTGTATGACTTCATTGCTTGGTGAATGAGTGAAGGTTCTTCTTTGTGCCTGATTGGGAATGATGGTGGAATGTGAACGTTGAAGTAACTTCTGAGCTTTCCTTCCCTTCTTCTGATCCTCCATTGTTCTGAAAGCCTCCTTTGTGGAGTCTCTGATAAATATTGTGCTGTATGTAGGTGATGAGCTTCTCGGGATGGACGGGGCTCGCTATCTGAAGCTGGATGATCTGAAAGACCAGGACGATGATTTTCTTTCCCCTAAGAAAACCCTGAGAGACTTTGAGAGTGGACTGGGCACAACGTAGGTCAAAAGTCGAGAAAATAATTCAATAATATAGAAAAAGGGATTTTTTTAGCATTTTTTAGTCATGTCTAAAATTGTGTTAGATTTACTCTCTCCTCTATTCTCCCCAGACCGTACTCACCTGCAATTCCCAGAATTCCATGCGTGTCACCCGAAACTGTCATGCTGGACCAGGTATTATTATTTTCTGCGTCCTTATCTGAAAATAAGAATGTTTTATGCTGAAAAACACACATTAAACCAGCTTTCAAACTGGTGGATGGTTGATCATCTGGTGAGGCCAGGGTCAACTTGTTTATTGTTGCTTGAACATCTTGGCTATGATGTCAAGGGCTTTATTTACCTAGTTAACCATGTTCCACAACCCATCTTGACTAAGCCAGTTTGACCTGGTTTTTAAAGCAGACTGAGTTTGCACTTTTCTCTCTCTTTCACTTGTTCTCTTGTTCATAAAGCCGTCTGTACTTTTTTGTGTTTGTGCGTGTCTTTGTGCGTGTGTGATCTGTGCTACTCGCGTGTGTCTGCAGCACACCCCTGTCCCTTTGCCAAAGGAGTATGATGAGGATTCTCTTATCCCCAGTAGTCCAGCCACAGAGACCTCAGACAACGTTAGCCCAGTGGCCAGCCCCATCCACACTGGGTCAGTGCAGTCACTACACATCCAAACAAACAGATCCCGATAGCACACATGCTGAAGTATTCACCCTCAATGACCTTACTGATGGCTCTTCACCTGTGTTATCTACGTATTTATCTGTTGTTCATAAATGCTTACTTTTATACATGTCTCCACTGTCATAAGTGTCTAAATGAGATTTTTTTTAGCAATAAGAATTCAGATTTTTTTCAAGGTGTGTGAATTATGAAGATATTTTGCAAAAGCAAAGAATTACAAGTAGGCCTAATTTCACTACTGGTGTTACCATGGAGAAAAAAACAGGTAAAGTGAAAAGAAAAAAAAATGCCCCAAAAACATCAGATTCTATATTTATTTTTTATTATGTGTCAAGGCACACAGAGAATACAGTTGTAGACACGTTCTGTATATACACACTGTAAAGTGGTCGTTGTTTCACAGGTTTCTGGTTAGCTTCATGGTGGATGCAAGAGGCGGGTCTATGCGTGGCAGCAGACATAATGGTTTGCGTGTCATCATCCCGCCACGCACCTGTGCCGCCCCCACACGCATCACCTGCCGTCTGGTCAAACCACAGAAACTCACCACCCCACCCCCTCTGGTGGAGGGAGAGGGGCTCGCATCACGTATTATCTCACTGGGGCCTTCCAGTATGCAGTTCCTGGGGTAAGAGCTTGTGTGTGCGTTTACACAATAGAGATGGGAAGAATTTTGTTTTTAAAAATGTCTTGAATATCCTAACTTAATTATGGTGGAAGAGTGGAACATGGTTTCCAAACGTTTCTGCATTCGCCGGTTCCATCAGCTTAGATAACAAATTCACTTGTATTGCGGGGAGGCTTATACAGCGACCTTATTTACCAACACTGGTAACAGACAATTGCGCTCTTCAACCACATGGGGGAACTCTTGAGCAAAAGTTTTAAACTGTTGCTTTAAACTAATCCCTGTCCGGGAAACCACCCCTAAATGTTCTTTTACTAAATTTGAGGAAAACAGAACTGATTCTTGTATTAACCTAGTTGTCAGCAAAAAACAGTATAGAATAGAACTAAAGATTTTTTTCCGTTAACATTTCATTAATTTAGCCCATTTTTATAACTTCCCATCATCTTCCTCAGGCCTGTGATAGTGGAGATTCCTCACTTTGCATCTCTGAGTCGGGGCGATCGGGAACTGGTGGTTCTGCGAAGTGAGAACGGCTCGGTATGGAAAGAGCATCGTAATCGCTATGGCGATGACGTGCTGGAGACCATCCTTAACGGCATGGATGAAGGTATGGTTTACTTAATTCATAAGCTTTTAAATGTTTTTCAAATGTCTTTTTTTTCAAATTTGTATTATTATTGACTTTTGTTTTCTGACTTCATCAGACCTGGAAAGTCAAGAGGAGCTAGAAAAGAAGAGAATCCGGCGCATAATCTCAACAGACTTCCCGCTGTACTTTGCTGTGGTGTCACGTATCCAGCAGGAGAGCGATCTCATTGGCCCAGAGGGCGGTCAGCTGACAAGTAAACTGGTTCCCCAGGTCCAGTCTATTTTCCCTGAGACAGCGGTAACCAAAAGGGTCCGACTTGGCCTGCAGGTGAGATAGAAAAAGATTAGGATGAAAACATCTGATAAATTCATAAATGCAAACGATTAAAACCACAAGCATTATACCTATTCATGAAACTAATTTTGGGTACAAATATAAAAAATAGTAAAAAGATGATTGTTTGAGCATTACAGTGCAAAAGTGTTCAATTAAAACAGAAATGACCCATTCTTATGTAATTTTATCTTTTATTTGCTTGTTTGGGACTTAAGCCAGGTCCCCTTGCACGCTAAATAAAAACAACTTGACCAGAAAATCTGATCTTGTGCAACATTCTCCTTGACTGTAAAACAAATATTTTATTAATCATAGTTCCGAGAAATTATAGCTGTGTAAAAAATTGTCAAGTTTAAAAATGTTTCATATGGATATAATAAAAATATACAAAGTAAAATAGTTATAAAAATGTATAGATTTTCGTCACATTAATAACTAAATCTTTACATTCTATTTTCATCTCTCTTTGCACAGGCTCAGCCAATCCCTGATGAGCTGCTGACTCGGCAGTTAGGAAACCAGGCCACGTTCAGCCCCGTCGTGACAGTAGAGCCTCGTCGGCGTAAATTCCACCGACCGATTGGGCTCCGCATCCCTTTACCTCCATCCTGGAGGGAGAGCCCACGTGACGCTGGTGAGGGGGACACTACCAGTCTCCGCCTCCTCTGCAGTGTTATTGGTACAAAAATCACCTTGTGGTCAATATCAAAAATGATATGCTTGTTTTAAGAAAGAAAGATGAACACCAGTCTTTTTCAGCCTCAGCCAGATTTGATGTAGCTGTCCTGCCAAACTGCTTGGAAAAGGCTGAAACAGACTGGTGTCCTGCCTGGAGAGGGACACAGAGATAAAGATAGACTCTGCAAGTTATTCCAGATGGTGTTTCTTGAAAAAAAACAGATTTTATAAAAAGCTGTAAACCTTCTGCAGGTGGCACCGCCCCCGCTCAGTGGGAGGACATCACTGGTACCACCAAGCTTATGTATTCTCACAACTGTGCCAACTTCACCACTAACGTGTCCGCAAGGTGAGCACAAACGGACACAAAAACCGGGACGATCACACAGGGTTTAATTCATCAAACAACGCATGGTTCACTTTTAATTCAAAGACATGCATCTTGTTTACTATTTCCCTAAAATTCAAGAAACAAAATGTGCTGAATTAACGTTGCGAATATTTTAATAAAGTCATTATCATTTGCCGTTCAAACACGCCTCCTTTTATGCAAATTAGGCTTTGTATTCATGAAACTCAGAGCTGTTTGCACAACAAAACTAATTTAAAAGAGATCTTCACGAGCATTATCTATAGATCACGGCAGCAGTAATTCATCAGATAATTTATACACATTTACAATACATTGTCCCTCATGACCCTCTTTTGTTCTCTTTCGTACGCTTGTCTATCCTCTTTTTCGCCGCAGGTTTTGGCTGGCGGACTGTCCACGAACCGCGGAGGCCGTGACCTTCGCCAACCTGCTGTACCGTGAGCTGATGTCAGTGCCGTACATGGCCAAATTTGTGGTGTTCGCTAAGATGAATGATGTCAGAGAGGGTCGCCTGCGCTGCTACTGCATGACGGACGACAAAATAGACAAAACCCTGGAGCTGCACGAGAACTTCTCAGAGGTGGCTCGCAGCAGGGACATCGAGGTAAAATTTCTATACAATTTCTGAGAGAGATCAACGCAAAAAAACACAATTGCAAAAGGCAAGTAAATAATAAAATTCAACCAGTTTAGTATAGATGCATATGTGTGCACAATAAACGTGATCAAACGTGAACAATCTCTGACTCACTCTTCACCTTCTGTTTCCTCCCACAGGTGATGGAGGGGATGCCGCTGCACTTAGAATGTTCCGGAAACATGGTGCCAGTGAGGAAAGCCACCCAGCAGCCGCGGAGTTTCAGTTTCCAGGCCTTCAGAGACAACCGGCTACCTGTCTCTGTAAAGGTGAGCCTATCTGTCTTTCATTTAACTACCTCTGTGTGTGTGTGTGTGTGTGTGTGTGTGCGCGTGCGTGCGTGCGTGTGTGAGACTAAACATTTACCCAGAAGTTCACAGTATCCTTTCCTGTCCTGATGCCTTGTCTTTTCAGTCAACCCATACATCTGTTTATATGTGTGTGTGTGTGTGCGTGTGTGTGCGCGTGTGTGTGTGTGTGTGTTTGCATTTTTAATCAATTTGTCTGATCATCATGTCAACTTTTGTCCTTTCAAACGTCTTAAACCACTAAGGCTGCACAAGAAATTGAAATAAAATCGATATATGATCTATCAAAATTATTAGATACCTGTAGTTATTATTAAATATTATACCACGGGGCTGTGGAATGCTTCATTCTGGTTGGCTGACGAACATTCTATGGGTGTGCATTCTTTTTCAGTCAAACGCACACCTATGTGAAGTAGTTCCAGATCTGTCGACCGAATTACAGTTCAATATCACTGCGCCAAGTTTAACTGAATAAGGTTACTGTAGCCTACTGTCCACCACTGAATAAAGATCTAACAACAAACAAAGTGACAGAATAATTTCCATTGACTGAGAAGAAATAACTATTAATACTTATGGACAGCATGACAATTTCAACAACAACACTAGGTGGCAGCGCTGTGCTGGACTGTCCAGACGAAAAACGAAAGCGTATATCAAAGGTAATGGCAATCCACATGACATGACACAATCAGCGTGTTGAAGATAACACATAGAAACACGAAAATAACAAAAAACAACATCTTTATTTGTTTAATGATTGGCTTAAAGTCAAAATTACGTCTGTGGAAGAGATAAACGGCCTTTAAATACACAGCAGTAAGCTTTCTATGGCACAGTGAGAAACACAGCTGGCACAGAAAACTCGGTGTCATGTTTTTTCTCCAAATGCTTTTCTGATATGACCAGGCTGTTGAATACGGCGAAAACAAATATGGATACTTGGCTTTTCTGTCTAAATGAAGCAAATGCATGTGCTTATGTGCTGTGCTGTCTGTCTTCCTCTCGCTCGCTCTCTGATAAATGCATCGGCCTACAGGCTCAAGCAATGTCTTGAGTTGAGACGCATAAGTAATGAGTCCTATTAAATTAGCGTCCTATTAGAAATGAGCGCATTCCAGGATAAATACCTTAAAAATGTCTTGACAACAAACATCAGAACAACGTGGTAACCGTGGTATAAGCTGAATAATTGACTCCGGTCCGTTGAATTCTTAGAAAACCTCGGGGTGTGCATTATTTTCTAAGAATTCTACGGCCCGTCGTCAATTATTTCTCACGTACTTTATTTGCATACGCCGCTCGCTTCAAAGTTAAGCAAAAAGTGAAGATTAAATATACTAGCTTTACTCCAAGAAATTTTGAGACTGATGGTAAAGTAAATATTAATAGTTTATATTCATAAGTGGACTGGGTTACAAGATTCATCTTCATCCTAGCGAACACCACAAATTTGGCCATGTACGGCACTGACATCAGCTCACGGTACAGCAGGTTGGCGAAGGTCACGGCCTCCACGGTTCGTGGACAGTCCGCCGGCCAAAAAAATGGTTTGAGTTTTTTACTCAGCCTCAGTTGCTAACATTCTTCCGAATATCTTTCTTTGTGTTCAACCAAACAAGAAATTTATACAGGTTTGGACCAACTTGAGGGTGAGGATGGCAGAATTTTCATTTTTGGGTGGAGTATCCCTTTAAGGGTCTGAGTCCACTTTCAAGTTCATGTACAATGCGAATTCAACGAGAACTAGCTTCTGTTTCACTAAGTTGTGCAATATAGTGTTTTTTTAAGAGCTCAGTGTTATGATGGGCATTCTATCTTAACTATTTAAACAGCTGCCATATAAGATGTTCAGTATTTTAACATATCAATAATTGCAATATTTGTCAAAATAATCACAGTATGATTTTTTTGACCAAATCTTGCAGCCCTAGCCTTCAATGTACCTAATCATTTCCAGTCCAAACATTTTCCCACCCTGTGCTGTCCGTCTCTCTTCACTTGTGTCTCTTTTTAAGTTTCTAGTCTTCATACTTTGTGTGTGTGTCACTGTGGCTTACACTTTGCATCTCAGTCTGTGATGGGTCAGCATCAGATGAGCTGCTCTGTTTTGTAGCGATTCACCTCGTAATCTTGTATTAGTGTCGTGAGCATGCCCTTAACTCTTTCACCTTCTAGCCTGCCTGCCTGCCTGTCTGTATGTCTGTCTCACTGTCTCTCTCTCTCTTCCTCACGGTCACTCTCTTACCGTCTGATCTCACAGACGTCCAGGTAAAAGCGAAGGTAAATCTCTCTCTGTCTCTAGCCTGCCTATGGACTGCCTCCATCCCCTCCCCCATCTCCCGCCTACCTGTATGAGTCACGTCCAGGCAGCTGCTCTGTCTAATGCTCTTTAATCTTTGTTTTTCTCTGCTTCTGTCTCTCTCGTCATTCATCTTCCCCTTTTGTTCTTATTTCACCCTTCATCTCCCATTTCTTTTATCCTCCACTCCTGTTCTTCTCCGTCCATCTGTTGCCCCCGGCCTCTCCATCTCCTCCGGCTCATCAGGTACGAGACGCCAACAAAGAAGCCACCGGGTTCCTGTCCTTCCTGCGCAAGTCCACCAAATATGAGGACACGCAGCACGTGCTGTGCAACCTCAACATCACCATGCCAGCTTGTGTAAAGGTGAAGAGGCCGTTCGTTAGATCTTTAAACCACGGTTTAGCTCTGTCCACACGGGATTCGTTTTCTCACAGGAGGTCGGGTTGTTTGTTTTGCAGACGTGCTTTAGGGTTTTAATCCTGTCTGGATTCTCGTACAATTTATGAAAAATTATAGAGTTCATTGTATGTTGTTTTTTAGCTGTCCTCTGAGAAATCTATTCCTGGCTGGATAGGATTGTTTGTGAATTACTGATGTTGTCATTTTCACCTGGTATCACCTTATTTATTTAGTTTTGGTTTGATACGAATCTTGGTGCACCTTCAGGATGGATTTAGTAAAATTTCAATTGGTGGTATTACCATCTTGTGTAAAAAGAATATTACATTATTAAAATCAAATCAAATAAATCTCTAATCCGGTGATTCTCACAGAATCTTGGTGTCCAAGACCAAGATTGATGACCAAGAATAGTTTTTCTTTTAGACAATTAAAAACATCTTACCTGTTTAAAGTATTAATGAAACAACTTAAAAAAATCAAAATAAAACCTTAAAAATGTTATTTCTATAACAGTCTAAAATTCAATATTATTGCATGTTTTGCTAAAAAAAAGAAGCCATGATGCCTAAGCATGTTCTTATTCATTATACATACATAATACATAATTAGACATTATTGAATTATATTTCTATAGAAAATATAAATGTAACTTTTAAATGTGGAAAACTGTACCTACAGTAATGAGATTTTCAGCAGAAAATGCAATAAAATAATTCATTCATATTATATATTTTAACCATTACTGCCGTTAGAATGGTTTCCTGAAAATGACCCTATCACCTTTGAATATTGTTTTTCTGACTCTTATGTCAGTTCCTTGTGTGTATTCTTTTTTATTCTTTAAGGTGGTGGGCAGTGACGAGAGACGGAGAACGTTGACCCCTCTTGCCCTGAGAGAGAGATACAGCGCCCTAAATGAGTCGGGCCTGGGTAAGACATATTGCTGTCCTTTCAGCAGAAGAGAAGGGGGGCTTCTGAATGCTGTGCCCATGTCCTTGCTTCTATACCTGCCCATTTATTCATGCATGGCTCTGATTGATGCTAAGCACTGCCTTCTTTCAGGGTGGTGGTGGGATTGCGCTCAGAGGGGCTATCTCTAACACAGGCAGGTCTCAGAGGTCGAGCCACAGAGCGAATGAGCAGAAATATAGCGCATGGTGCTGGTTTGATTCCAGCTGTAATACTCTTAGCATGGCAAGCTCCAGCTTTTGAGAATGAGCTTTAGTAAGGGAAAGACTGCAAAATGTTGCTTGTTTAGAGGTACGGTAGAGTCGTAGTAGAAAGGGTCTGGGAGGTTTGAGGTGTCTTAGATGTCCAAGACACTTCACCATCGTCAGTGTTCTCGAAGGGGATGATGCCAACTAATGTATGTAGAGGGCAGATTTTGACCAGTTTTAGGTAAGTGTTGACCAGCATTATGGTTTCGGTCGGTTTGGTTGGTTATTACTTTTATCAAGTTTACTGGGAATTTTGTAGTGGATTGATATATTGATATATAATTACTGTTGCATTATAGAGGCTGTATTTCACTACAAAGCCATGATAGAGGCCATTCAGGTGGTTTCCATTAGGGTTTCTGTAATTCACTTTAGCCACTGCTAATGTGATATACATCACACAAAAATCATTATCATCTAATTTAGACCAAAAAATGAACAGCAGGAAATGTTATGTACAAAGTCATGTTGTAACACAATTTAAATAAGTAATATTTAAGATTCAACACTAGTTATAGGTCACTAATCAAAGAGGCAAATTTGAGATGTTGACCAGATTTAAACTCCTTTGAACAAGAGTAATGGCTGGAATACGCTACAAGACTTTTAAAATCTGAGCAGATTTTTTTTAAACTAGACATCATACACTTGCACAATTTTTGAAAGTTTCAGATAGAAACACACTAACTGATATGTATATCAGATTTATATTGATACATATAACTGATCAAATCAAAAAGTCTTGTAGTGTATTTTAGCCTTAAGACGCACACAAGATGATGCTGGATAACAAGAGCCATCAGGTTTGGAAAATGCTAAAGCAATTGGGAATTCTGAAATTGATATTAAAATTGTCAAAATAACAGAAAAGATGCTGTGTGTTTTTTCAGACCTCAAATACTACAAAGAAAACAAGTTTGTATTCACCTTTAAGCAATACAACAACAGTAATATTTGTAAATGTATTGTATGTATATAAATGTATTTATTTATTTAGGAAAAGTTCAAAAATATTTTTTTATGCAATAACATCTTAACATGCTGTCAGTCTTTCACATTGCTGTTGGATGACTTTGTCACTACTGACTCCTGAGGTTTGGTTTTGTTGAAATTGAACAGACACTGGACTGAAATGAACAAAATACATCTAGAAATGCTGATTAAATGAACATTTGGATGGGTCTCTTAATTTTTTTCCGCGGCTGTATATTGTGTTTTAAGGGAATAGTTTACCCAAAAATGAAATTTATGCAATAATTTACCATCATCCCATCCTAGATGTACGTCTCTTAGTCTCCCAGTATGGCGCTTTAACTGTGTCACATTGAAATATCATCCTTGTAATCAATACCAAACAGTATTTAAGTAAAAAACTGTGATATCATTTCTCTTTGATCCAGCCACTGTGAATGTCATAGAGAAAACTGAGATGAAGATCTCACTAATATCTGAACAGCTGGGACTGAGCTGGACAGGTAACAATCTGATTTTATTATCTCCTTCCCTCATGGTAATAATCCATCCCCCTAAACTCACGTGCTATGTGTTCTTTCATGTGTTGTGTTTGTAGAGCTGGCGAGGGAGCTGCAGTTTGGTGTGGACGACATTAATCGGATCAGAGTGGAGAATCCCAACTCCCTACTGGACCAAAGTTCAGCTCTCCTCAACCTGTGGGTTAGCCGAGAGGACAAGAAAGCCAAGTGTGAGGATCTCGAATTAATATTCCACCTCACTGTGACTTTGTACATTCATTTACAGGATATACTTTACATAATGGCGAATCGGGTGTTTTAAGTGTTAAAAGATCAGATTGTTGTAAAGCGAACTCTTCCTCCATCATCACATGTTCTTCAGTGGAGAATCTGTATGGAGCTTTGAAGAACATTGACCGGTCAGACATTGTGAAGTCTCTGGAGGATCAGGCTCCACAGGCGACTCTCGAGGAAGCGGAGGAAGGAGCCTGCAGATTGGCTGATCGTGACTCCACCATGCTTTCTCCAAGTGTCATCAACGGTAAGAACGTACCGCAACTTGCACTGATCTTCTAATCCTTTGGAAATTGTTGAATTGACAAGCAACCCAAAGCTTAGATGTTTGTAATTGCATGGGTTGGCCACTAATTGCATATTAGCTTTAGCCTTCCCAGTAATCCATAGCATGAAATTTGGGATGAAAGAACATTTCAGACAGGACTTGATGAAACTGAATTTTTTGCTCTGATTTTTCTATTTTCATCACTGATGAATCAGGCATGTCATGGCAATGCCATCATTTCCGCCTTGATTATTCATTACTAAACGAAATTCTTAGTAGGGATAAACTGTCACCACACGTGGCGGCGTTATTCGACTAATTCGAGACATCAAGTGTCCTCAAATGCTGCGTTTATTGATAGTCATTTTAAAGCGGTTAAAGTGCACAGCGTAAAAACCAGCAGTAATGCTACCAAACGCAAATTCAGTGTGTATTTGGATACCGGGGTGTGTTTTAAAATATGAAAAACAGAGAGCAGTATGCAGGCTCGTATGGAGGATTACTTCTTAAGGGGCCTCCATACTTGTGTCTGCGATCGTCTCTCTCTCTCTTTCTCCGAACACGTCATCTGCAGCACAGCCGCCCTGCTCTTCCTCTTCACAGCTCTCCTCTTCGACCTCTGACCTCATAATGACCTCCTCTGGGCCTCCTTTTCCTCTCATTCTTGTTTAGTTTTTTTCTTTTGTTGCTAGTTCCCATTTCGTGTGGGAGCTGCACTGTGTCTGTATGCACGTGCATGTTGCTTGTGTTTTCTAGAAAAAAACTGTGTATTGTGAGGCTTCGAATAAAGCCTTTGTTTTTCTTGTTCTTTAACAGACTTGTGTGCATGGCATGCTTTTAACGTACAAATATTCTCCTTGTGTATATTTCACTAATTGTTTTCCTGAGTGATGGTTTAACTCCTTGAACAATAATCTGAGAAACTCTCCTCATCTTTGGTAACTGTTGATGTTGTGGTTCTACGCCCTGCTGTTTTGTTGGCTACAGTTTACATAATGCTCTGGAAATGGATCTGTGACTCTTACGTTGCGGAAGCATTTTTGAAACGTTATGTTTTAACTGAGATATTCCTGTTCGTGTCTTTTGATGTCGTGTGTGTGTATGTTTGTGTGTCACGCAATCATAGTGTGACACCCTTTTTACCACAGGGCTCTGTTGCTGATGTAATGGGCTGTATTTACAGGTGAAATAGTATAGCCATTAGCGACACCTAGTGGCTAAAATCTAAATCTTACCAAAGGCCTATTAGATATGTTGTTAGCAAATTATGCAACAATTTAATAAATGATGTAATGTAAATGTAAATCTGTTTAAGCATGTGAATGCAGCCCAAACCTGTATGTGTGCGTGTGCATAAGACAAAGAAAAATTTCACTCCATACACTCCTTAGTCGATAAGATAATCAGATCACAGTGTCGTGCGTGGTATCATAATATTTTAGAGCCATAATTGTGTGTGTTATGTTGTGAGTTTGTGATTTGGTGTGTGTTTTACATTTACTGTGGTTGCACGTGTAAGTGATTTGTATGTGTGTCTGGGTGTGTGTTTTCATATGTGCTTTATCTATATAAAAATAGTGTTGTGTTTGTGTGATTTTGTCAGCACTTTTTTACACATTGCGTCATGTTGTGTTGCTGTTGTATTTGAATTAGAGTGACAGTAGATGTGTTGTACCTCACGGTGTGCAGTGTGTGTCTGACGCACGTGTGTTCTCATTACTGGGGGCACAGCGAAGGTCTTCATTTATCATTTTCATGATCAGGTTCTTCTCAGCATTTCTTCATTTCTTCTTTTCATTATCTTACCATCCTTCTTTCCATCTATTCATACATCTATCAGCTTATGTGGCACCAGTTGCTGGATAGCAAAATAATAAACTTATAAAAATAGTTTATTGTACAGCTTTTTTTCACATGGATAAATTGCCATAAAAGTCCATTTAAAATAAAAAAGATTCAGGTCTTTTAATGCTTTTGTTTTGTTTTTATATTGTGTTAATATTATACATAATGATCATATTTCTGCCTTCTTACACTCATATTTTGAACATGATTTATTGGCCAAAAAAATGAGAAAACTCAAAAGATGATTAAAGATGAATTTGACTGATAGCATTATCCATTTATTTTTAAAAAGAATTTAAATATTGATAATCTTGTTATTGTACTGATAACCACAATTCTCTTTGCTTTCTTGGATCCTTGAGGCTGAATGTTTCTAATATGTCATATTATCTTCCATTTCATACAATAATGGACAGCTATATCAGCTATATTTATTCCATATCGATTTGAACATGCCCAATGTATAGAAATGTGAAACCTGCATTATGATCATACACACAAGAAAAAGTCATTGTTGCATACTCGTTAAACTGGATGTACTGCTTGGTCCTGTACACAACTTTCATACATACTTGAGAAAGAAAAATCTAACAGGAATCTCTTTGGAATTACTGAGAGTGTTAGTGTGTATG
Source organism: Triplophysa rosa (assembly GCF_024868665.1). Classification (NCBI taxonomy): domain Eukaryota; kingdom Metazoa; phylum Chordata; class Actinopteri; order Cypriniformes; family Nemacheilidae; genus Triplophysa; species Triplophysa rosa. Next base: position 13,653,844 of record NC_079908.1, read on the forward strand.
TGTGGGAGGAAGGTATGTTAAAGGAGTATTCTTCAATGTAATATTTATTTACTATATCTGTGGCATGCTGTGATTACCACAGATGATAAATTCAACTTGCTCTGTACAGGAAACATGTTTAGTTAGGCTTTAAATAAAAACTTAGCAGGAAGTAGACAGCACCATGAGATAACCGCAAGATTTAAACATACATGTGTAAGCAGATGACTGATGTGATGTAATTACCTGTCAACCCTATCTTTACAAATGTATTTTTTAGCCTAAATGAACACAGAAACTTTTGCTTGAGAGTATCTGGAAGATGCATGTGTACAATCTTAATTGGTGTTTTGCAAACTCAACTCAGACACTACATAATACTTTACCAGAACTTTAGTCACCAACACAGCAAAATCCCGAGTGTTAAAAAAGGTCAAATTAACTTGACCTTTTTTAACACTGGCGATTTTACTGTGTAGAAATGTTGCCCCACCTAAAAAGGATGTTTTAACATTTTGACAAAATTACAAGCTTTAAAATTCTGATCGAAAGCGAAATATTCCTACTCAGTCAAAAATAAATGCCCCTCAATAACAAAAATGTAACTCCACCTACAACATTATTATATAAAAACATCTGTTTGTTTTCGATTCCAATTCCAAGTGAATGGTTTTTCCAAATAAATAAATAGTTATTCCAACAATTAGGGCTGTCAAACGATTAATCGCAATTAATTCGAAAAGTTTGTATTTACATAATACATGTACCGTGCATATTAATTTTGTATTTATAAACACAAAAACATACATGTATATATTTATTAGAAAATATTTAGATGTGTTTATTTATATTTACTAATTATTTAAATTATAAATGTTTTTTATTTTTATGTATTATATTTTTCTTAAATATATGCATGTATGTGTATGTTTTATAAATACAAAATTAATATGCACAATACACAGACATGTATTATGTAAACACAAAATTTAATTCTGGATGCATTTAATCACGATTAATCATATAAACAATTATATGTACATATTTAATTTTTACTGGGTTGACATTTATTTTAGTGTATGGTTGCATAGAAATTATTGTCTAGGAATCAACAGCATGCCACATGTGTGATACATATACAGGACGCTAGTGTTCAAAGGTTTTGAAATACTTGACTGAATTCTTTTCTCATGATTTAAAAAAATGTTTTATGTGAAGGTGTGTGTTTAAATGTTTGAAATTACAAATATAATTGTGCCAACATATTCATTTCTTAATACTTCATTAGAAATAAGTAGTTTTGATATAGATGACTTGGATAAAAAACTGCCAAACAAAAGAGCGCACAACATAGTTTTGTATGTTTTTAGTGACAACATAAATAAATCAATACTATGGTATTCCACGAGTTTACTTTTATTCAAAAATGTGGAAAAGGTGTAAATAAAGAATGAGTGAATGTTTCAAAACTTCTGAACGGTAGTGTCGATATTCGGTAGTAAAACAGAATATTCCTTTAATAGTGGATTGCTTGTTGTGAACAAATAAAATGCCTTATATCTTTTCACAGAAGGACAATCATATGAGCCTGCATTTACAATTATTTCCACATTTATTGCTGTTAAACTCACAATAATCCTCCCAACTGATCATTTCCATGACGCACTATAATCACGTATCTATAATAATGGACACCGAGCACTGTGTGTCCTGCTGCATGCCCTCTTAGAGAGGGTCAGGGACCCTTCACATATCCCCACTATGTCTGTGTGGTGTTAGCGTTGCCTTTCTTGTCTGGCCAGGTTATGGGCTGGTGCAGGAGGAGCTGCTCTCCCCCGCTTCTATGCAGTACAGCCTGCCCTCCCCACTGGGCATCGAGCCATACTGGCAGGAGGTGTCCAGCCTGGAATGCGCTCCCATCGCCACCACTGAGGAGGACACGATGATGGAGATGTCAGATGTGCAGGTGTGGCCAGCGGGGGTCAGTCCGTCACTGGTAACAGTCGAGGACTCGTCCCTGGACTGCAGCAGCCGCGCGGACGACTCTGAGGCCAACACGTTGAGTCTGCCCTGCAGCAGCTTGGGGAGGCCTAGCAGCGGAGCCAGCGGGGCCAGTGGCTCTATCATGGAGCTAGAGGAGGAGGAGGAAGAAGAGGAAGTCGATGAAGATGACATACAGCACGACCTGGCATCCGGATGCACGGAAAAAGCTTGGGCTAGTGGCGCTGTCCCAAAGTCCAACTACAATGGGCAGGCCGGAGGTCAGAGGTCGGAGGGCAAGAGGACAGAGGTGGTGGCGGGCGGCAGTGTGACGTGTGTAGCTAGAGGAGGAGGAAAGGGTGGAAAGGGGGCAAGTTCAGAGGAAAAGTTTTCTGTACTTACAGGGCAACAGATCTACGCCCAGTTGTGCGAGAGAACCGGATTGACACGAGCGTTAGAACACAACGGAGACAGGTATGAATCCAATCCATACGCCACTATTTGTTTTAGACAGACAAGCAACACAAAACTTACACAGCATTTCTCCATCCAAACTTTGCAGGCTTGGTGGCGGGGCTTTCCAGCCGTACTCGCAGGAGAAAGAAGGTTCCCTCCACAGCTGGTCCCAACCCAAAGCAAAGCAGACCATAGATGCCATGATGTCATCGTCCCAGGACCACAATCAGTCACGTGTAGCACAGGAGGCCCTCCTTACACCGGTATGTGATACAGGCCATTTGGAGGTCCTGCGTGGGCGTCTGCTGGGCACTCAGCCCTTTGATAAAGGGCTGGGCTTCTCCCATCAGGAGGGAGAATTGCTGGCATGGGACAAGGACAGACGGAAGGCACAGGTGTGTCCTCTGGGCTGTCCAGTCTGAGCAAAGTGCATAATTTGGGAAAGTGCTGATATTGGATTGTTTTCCGAGAATGGAATTGAACCATAACTGTTGTTTGCTCCTTGCAGAAGGATGATCCAATAGATCTCACCGGTGATCACCTCCATGAAGAGAAGTTTGCCGATGAGCACGGGAATGTTGTGAGCAAGGTGGGTGTCACAGTTTCAGATTTATAGTTAGGCTATACCATAACCATATACCATCAGTTAAAACAGGATGTTTTCTGTACATTCAAATGCCATATTTTCTATTGTTGAATTACATTATAAATATACAGATCTGCAAAAAAATTAAGAGATCACTTCTTATATTGACCAGTCTGTCCAGTTTTCATTTTCCTCAAATGAATGCAGATAAAACAAAAAACTAATAGAAACAAAATATGCTTTTCAAAACCTCATTAAAAGAAATGTCCACATGTATTTCCCTTGTGCCTTTGAAGGGCTTGACCCCATAATTGCTGCTTGCAGCTATATTTTGTTTGGGAGAAATGTTGTCACTAATACACAGAAAGAAACAAAAATGATAATTTTACCTTAACACATACCTACAAATAGTCAATTGAGAACAACTGAAAATAATTTTCAAGTGATCACTTTTCAGAGCCATATCTATATAGAGGAAATAATATATATTTCTAAATAATGTTTTAAATTGAACAAATCCATTGTAGATGCACATGTTACCAGGTGAAGTAAATGTTTCAGCTTGTGCGCATTTTTTTTACAGTTTATTGCTCTCTAAATGTCGGCATTGGCCATTAAAAACACATATTTGTTGACCAGTACTTTATAGTTCCTTCCAGCAGACTTATATAATAACCCTAGTAATGTAAGATCCTCTGGGAGTTTGTAAAGCCTTGTCTTTTCTCTCTTTGCTCCAGTTGGGTGTGGATGTGAAGAGGGATGTACAGGCCGTGAAGCACTCCAGTCTACGAAGAGTAAAGCACTGAAACCAACACATATTGTCCTGAAGGTATGATATGCTCCAGTGATATGACCATCAGTTGTATGTTGTACTACAAAACGTGACTTCGTTTGGCTTGCTGGGGGAAATGGAATTCTATCTCTAACTTAAAGAAGCAATTTGTTTATGAGCGATTGTTCTTCCAGGGTCGGACATCCACTGCCAAACCATCCTTCACCTACGCACACTTGGGAGAAAGGACGACACACGGAACAAGGGGAAAAAACATAAGCCGAGGAATTAAAAACAAGCAGTAAAAGAGATCAACAACACATCCCGTCCAAACCCAACAACAGTCAAGTCACCGGAACGAAAAGGAGAAGGAGTCCTACCTGTAGTTTTGTAACATTTATAAACAGAAAAAAGCAACTAGCTTAGGGCATGAACTTGTTTTGTACAAAACGCGGAAAAAAACAACAGCAAACAAAAAGTGCTTCCTGTAAACGCATGACTGACTGCTGGTGCATGACCTACGAGCTGTCATTATCTAAGAAAACTGAGGGGGTACAAGGTAAAGGGCCGTTCCCGGATTGGGTTGGGGGGTACTCAACGACCTTTTATCTTGAAAAACAGGAGTCTCTGGAACACAACAGCCCAAAAAAGCAACAGTTCTTTATTTTGTCGAACGGATTGTCAAAACACAGCAGCATAGTTGATGCTAAGCCTGTCCCTTCATTTACACAGGCCCTTTATCCTGTTATTTAATGTGATATATGCACTCTATGCTACGTGAATGTGTGTCGGTGTGTGTGCGTGTGTCGGTATCTAATGCATGTGTACTTGCTTCTGAGCTTTTTTTCTGGATCGGTCAGAGCTAATTTGGTGTTTGCCATGGAAATGAGAATAAGCCTCTGTGCTCTCCTGCTCGTGAACGTCCGTCCGACTTTGTGAAACGTATTTGTGTTCCTTTGAACTCTGTCGGCCACCTATTGCTTTTGCTATGATTTTAAAGGGCCCCCTTCCTTCGGACAGTGTTAACATTTGGTCTTAACTTGAAGGTGGCAAAGCTCTGTATGTACAACACCCCATGTTTCTGACAACCTATGGAGGGCACACGCTTATATTGTCTTCTATTGTGTTCTGACAGTTCACGACCCTATTTTCATCTCGACCTCTGACCAACCGACCATCTGTTCATCCACATTTGTTACTCCGCTTTATGCTAAGCCACCATGTCGGACCGATTTCAGAGACTAATGTAGCATTGCATGCTGGTTAACACTCTTTTCATGCTGTTCTCTGGGGTTGGCACTCGGCCCCTTAGTTTTGATTTATTCTATATTATTTATCAAGCTGTGCTGGTGAAAAATGATTGTAGCTGTGACACGTGGGGCTTGGGGACTATCTCTGAGTAACTGCTTTTGTGATGTTTGGGATTTAAGATGGTGAAAAGGATGCATTTTAAACTTGATTTCTTTTTCTTTTAGATGTACAGTTTTAAATAGACAGATAAATATACAGACAGCACTGTGACAGTCCACCTTAAAATTGACCCCTGAACTGTGAACTCTCAACTGTCTGTCTCACTTTTTGGTTTCAAATGTCTTACTATTACGTACCAACATAGTACTCACACATACCAACAAGGTTATACTTAACTTGTCCACCTACGGGATTCTTTACTATTGCAAGCACATGTTAACGATGTCCTGTTGACAACATTCGCATGGATCACCTTTGTTGATTTTATTTTACTATGAAAGAGCCCAAACATAACTCTTAAAATATAGTCTACCAAAGCAATAATATCAACGTGCTGAAACAGTTGGGATACTGCGTTGTCGCTGGTGTGCGTGTTTCCGTGTTCATCTGAACCTGTCTCTGTGAGTGCTTGTGTGTTCAGTATCTACTGTATTTACCCAACATTTTAGTAGCATTTGTAAGATGTAAGCATGCACAAGTATCTCACAAAGGTCAAACAGTATGCAATTACGTGATCTACACACCAACTCGAGTTCCCTGAACGGAGATAGCTGTGTAATGGGCAAAGCATTGTTTATGGAGTCATGACTGGCAAGCCGAATGCTGAAAATCAGGGAAGGTGCTCAGCATTTAACCACAGCGCAGTAGCTTACATAGTCATGGGCACGCCGTGATCTCGGTTCACACATTCATATCATTTAGTTTGAGATGAGTGAATGAGCGGACGCATGAATGATCAACTGAATAAATGAATGAACTTATCGTCCAATCAAAGACATGTTTAATTAAGGAATGCATGGACAATTGGATGAATGACATTGATTGTACTTTGTATTTAAACATTTTAAATTAGATCCTTGTGATTCTTTATCTGGGGTTCAGTGATGTTGTTTGCTTTGTGAAATTGCACACATCCCTTCTCACCAACAGTCATTGAGACATTCATGAATTCTGCCTCACACTGTATATTATTTTTCACAGTTCACTCAGGTTTGTGTTGACAAATGATTTCTCTTCCATGTTTCTGGTTTGTGACATATATAGGTAAATCCACTCTCAGCCGTATGAGGACTGTCAGTGAGGGGTGTTGTGGGTAGGGATAGTGACCTTAGCATGAAGGACATGGAAACATGTTCGGTACCTTATTGCTGCTGTAACGGTTGAATATGTTTAATATTCTGAAAACAAAGTGGGGAAAGGGAAGAAAATATTTTGTTTTTTTGTTTGTTTTGAACGGAACAAAATGATTCATTCATTGCAATCGTTATGTATTAAAGAGTTTATGTAAAATGTTTAACTGTTGCAAAAATCTAGACTTCACCTATACTCCTTTAGAATGGATTAATGACAATATAAACGCAATATCATATTACTCTGTACTAAGGAATGCAACTGCGCACATGCACAGAAAAGATGTTTTTAATAAAGAATATATGTATAAATATATGACAAAATATATTTAATTAGAATGCTATGCACCCTTATTAGAGTTGTTATGGATGTACTTATACTAGTTAGAATCCAGTGCTACATGCCCATGTCATGGGGAATGTAGAGGCTTTGTAGCTATTTGAACATGTTTTCGTCTTCTTTCTTTTTTTATTGTAATGGAGAGAGGAAATACGAACATTGAATATATATACAAGCCTTTTATTCAGAATCATTCTCACATGAAGATATGTATAGACCATTTACCCTGCACACCAGCTCAGATCATTTACGAACATTAATAAAGAAAGATGTGACATATTGTGGCACTGTGTGCGTGTGTAAAGGCGTTCCAAAGGGCGCGACGTCAGATTTGAATATGTCGCGTTTGCGTAAACATTCTTAAAACTACAATTCCCATATTCCTCCTGCAATTCCGCCATACACCAGTGGGGGCGACATTGTGCTCGTTCTCAGTTTTAAATAGCCCTTTCCTGGTAATGTTTTGTTGAGTGCGTGGTGTGTGCATGAGGGAGTGAGAGAGAGAGAAAACGTGGTCACGGAGAAGCCTAGCATTTTAGCTAGCGTGCGAGTGTGTGAATGAAGCGTTATACAATATCAAATATTTAGTATTATTTATTTTTGTATGTAGTCAAGTTTGCCAGAAACTGAGAAGGTAAATCTTTGTAAAAGGTAACTTGCTGCTAACAAACAGGTTGTATTCGTTTTAAAGTGTTTTATCGATTTATCGAGGTGCAGAGACACGATTTAATAAAGGCAGCTTTCTGAGTTTGTGGCCAGCATAGTGTCAAAATGTCCATGGGCAGCCAGAAGACCACCAGCAAGGCGATTCCGACCACCAGACGAGTCACAATCAACGATGCGGCCCATATGCCTCATGATTATTCTACAACGCCCGGAGGGACCCTCTTTAGCACGACTCCTGGAGGTAAATGTCACGCGTTTGCGGATGAATAATTCGGCTGCATTCTCGTGCATTGTTTTTGTTGTGCTCGCGACATAGCGATGCATTCTAGAGCTCGTGCACGGCGTGCATGTCTTTGTGCCTGACAGACCGCTTTGCGCGTGCTCCGCCAGTTATGACCTCATACTGCTTCAGTCCTGCATTTGTTTTACTTTGAACTGCAGTTCAAATGTATAATAAAAAAACAATGTTTAAGGAAAACGTTGTTGTTTTATTAGCTGCTTGACAAGTTTGCAGGTCGTAGAGTTCCTTATAGACACGGTGTGAATGTACACACAAATGTTCTGCAATGTCTCTAAAGCTGGACCTTTAAATATTCTTATATATTACTGCAATTTCGTATACGACTTCAGTTTATGACGTACAACGTTGCTTTGTCAGATTGTAAACAGTCGTCAAAAGACAACGTGACACTTGACGAGTCTTGTGACTGTAGGCTGGTTTCCTTGTTGATGCGGCCACTTCTGTTTTTCTAACTCTTAAGAAAGGCTCGTCGTCTTGTACTGTACTGTGATTTAAGTTAATGACATTCAACGAATAAACATTAAGAGCACTGTGATTTTACACACATAATACGTCATGTAACGTGCGTGCGTAACGTCGTATGAGTTGCACTTCAAGGTTATTTTTAATACAAGAGATTTTTTTTCCATATCGCATCGAATGTATGATTTGGTTGTCGTTTGTGTACTACTTCGTGCAAACCCTTAAGAATATTATTAACCATGGTTCTAAACCTATGGCGATAGTAATAAAACCATCACTATAGTAACCGCAGTTTTACCTTGATGTTTGTAGAAATACTATGGTAATACCGTTTCTACACTTACTATAATTTTGTATGATAATAAACAATTTCTTAAAGAAAACCACGCTTGTAAGCTACATTTGTGTTGTACTGTTGTTTATGCTCAGTGGGCTTGTAGTTAATTCAGTTCAAGGATATGTTGTGCTGATGTGTGTGAAGGTTGACATTAGGCTCAACTGGACTGATAGGACAGGAGCTGATAGTGTTTTCACTACACATGTTCAGCCTGCTGCTCTCTGTGCTTTTCTCTTAACAATTCATTGATAAAGTATTTTACTACATGGATAAATCTTTTAAAATGGTGATTGTTGCAAACTGCACAGTCATTGAGACATGTTTGGATGCGTATCGAATGCAACTGTTTTTACAAATGTGTTCGATATGACAGCATCTGAGTGTACCTGGCTGTCCTCATATATGTTGCACAATCTCATGAGCTCTTGGTCACCACTGCATTTGTACTACCTATGACAGCTTCCCCCATGACCTCCCCCATTAGATAAAGCTTTTAAATGTGATTGGATTAAGAGGTAATTAGTAATTCAACATTGAAATTTACTTAATCCAACTATTACTCTATTTCATAGGCACCAGGATCGTCTATGACCGAAAGTTCCTCCTGGACTGTCGCAGCTCCCCGTTGGCCCGTACTCCCCCCTGCTGTCTCCCTAACATTCCAGGGGTGACCATTCCCCCCTCGGTCCCCATGAATAATGACAAGGGCTTCCCCAAACTGACTGTCAATAACAATAACAGCTCCCCTGCTGACAAGAGCGCAGGTATATTTATCTGATTACAGACTCCCATCATTAAACGCTTTAAGCATTAACATTCAAATCAACATTATGACTAGTCCGTAGGAGACCAGTCAGTCCTAAAGTACGAGGTAAAGACGTCAACGTGTTGACATTAATAGACATTATAATTATAAAGGTTTAGCCCGTCTTGTTGTTCACCCAAATTATGAAAATGAGTTAACATTGTTACATTTGATTTGTGATTTTTAAAGGAGAGGATGCCCAGTTTGAAATGGATATCTAACTACAAAAGAGGACCTGCTACAGGAAGGTGACGACTGTAACGAAGATTACTGTGAGGATAACTGGTCCTTGAGGATAAATGCACAAAAGAGTTTTCCTTCCATGTCATCTTTTTTCATTATGTACTGTTCTAATGGCATTTTCTTTTTCTGTATTGATGCTGTCGCTCTAGACGCACAAGCCATTACTTTTGATTCTCAACATCAGCTTACACTGTTGTGCCTGAATAAGACACTGTCTGGGATGTCAGATCAGTGCATCCCAAGCACATTGATGCAGGCAAATCCTGCCCAGCTCTACTTCTGCCTAAAACATGGTGGGCATCTTAATAACCCCCCCATGTTACATTGTTTGATACAGATTGTTTGTGTAGTTTTGCATAATGACCAGAAGGGGGAGCAACAGTACTGCTTGGGTGTTTTCATTACAGTTCGTATGGAGAAAATCCAGGAGAAAACGCATAACATATGGGAATAAAGTTGACCACTTTCCATTTGGCATTATGTAACGAAAAAGTTTAAAGATTTCTGTTTGCCATGAAGAATCATTTTCACCTAAAGTGTCATTCTACAGAATGTAAATGCCTTTGTTGCTGTGAAGTTCTCTGAACTGCCCTGTAATTCCTGAAGAGACATTGTAAGCATTGGAAAAATCAATAAACACCAGATAATTAATATAATGTCCTTATTTAAATTGCAAATAAACAGCATAAAGGAAGAATACAAAATGCAAGAATCGCATTTTAAACACATTTTATTAAATTTCAATTTACATATTCTGCTATTTACAAATCATTAACACAAAAAGTATTACTCTTTCAAAAATAGCTTCAAGTAGTTCAGGTGCCTCTGTGCAGGATACCTCAATCCTTTTAAGTAAACATTCTGTAATAATATTACAAGATATTAAAGTTCATCTTCATACTAATATTTCTATGTCCAAAACAGTCAAACAAAATTTGCTTTTTCATCCTGAACATATCTGTAGTATCTTCGATCGTGCTTTCATAGATATTTGATTTTGGTGAGCATATCCAAATAAAGTGCTGATGTTGAGTCCATTTGGGATTTGGAAGGATCAGTGGCAGCCACATTCTGCGACCACCATCCCTTCGTGGTGTCTCATAACCATCCGGTTCTCATAATAGAGCATAGAAAGTGGGGCCAGACGGGTGGGTACACAGGACACGCACGGGACCCGGTCCGGGTGGTGCATCTTCAAAAGACTCTGCAAATGAGAACAAAAGACAAACATTAGAACCACTCTAGAGGACAAAGGAGCATTTAAAAAAATAGCAACACAAATTATTTAAAAGAACCACACTTGCCTGCATGTAGGCATGGTTAGTTGGAGTGAAGCTCTCGTCTACGGGCGTAGGACAGCCACCTTCACAGCGATGGGCATTGTAGCGCTTTGGATAAACAATCCAGTCGCTCCAGCCGATTTGATCAAAGTCCACCCACATGTCCACCTTTCTGCAAAGTGATTTCTTATCCCCCGCCTCATGCGAAACACCAGGAGTCAAGCCAGGTCCTACTCCTCCACGCACTCTGTCCCCAGATCTGTGGTTCCGCTTTTGACGCCGGGCCACAGAGTCACTTCCACCGCTGGCCCGCTCCAAAGCCACATACTTGGAGTGCTCAGCTGTCTGGATGAGTGTGGATGTCTTGGCCTGGTTCTGTTTGGAATAAACCACCATCATGACCCTGTTCGCCGTGGGATGCTGGACACCCTGCTCCTCATATGCTTTGGTTTCCACTGCAGACATCTGGGTGTGTTCTTCAATGGGCACCATCTCACCTTGATGCAACCAGTATTTAAGAAGTGCTGTGATGTTGAAAACCTTCCAGGAGGATTGGGAAGCTAGGTCGCTCGGTTTGGATTTTACACTGCCGAGGTGAAGCCGCGTTTCAGCGCATGGGTTCTGGTCACACTGACGTTTGGATGAGTGATAGACGTCCACCTCTGCGTTGCCGGTGGAGGGGAATTCTGGAAGGCGAATCCGAAGTTCAGACTGGTGGACGGTGTCGCTTGTCGATATGGAGGACATGTCAAATGTCACGGCCCATTTGTCCCCAATCTGATGGCAACCTGAAAATATTTAGACGAGATGTTAGTTCACCCGGAAAAATAAGAAAGGATAGTCAATTATAAAGTCTAGAAGGATAAGAGATTGTGGTGCTTAATTAGTTTTTCACACATGGGTCTTCAAGACAAGCAGTTAATAAAGTACAAAGTTCTTATTGTGTTGATGTGTATTGCTGCCCAAGCCAACGTCAAACAGACGTCTTGAGCTAATACACACGCTGACTAATAAACATAAGACGTCTCTGGCTAACAGCACCACCCAAACAGCCAGTAGGCCTACACGTATTGAGTACACGTTATTTAATCCGTCAACATATTAAATATACACGAGGTTTATATATTTAATCGTGGTTAAAAATAACTATTTTCAAAATAGTATATTCAATTTATTATTTATTAAAAAAATAAAAGTGATATCTAGATATAATTGATCGCTAAATGCTTAATAAATAAAATAGTAGTAATCAAATACAATACTAATAATACATCAAAATTCGTAAGGCAGTAACAAAAAGCAAAATGCTTTCAAATGAAAATAAAATACTTAAAATTAAAATGTATAAATTATGGCTATGCTCACTTTTGGCGACGAGACTCAAGACAGAATCGGAGTCGTACAGGGTTGGATTCTCATGGCTCATTTGTTTATCGTCTCCGGTCAGCAGGGTCCGGTAGAGGTGCATCATATAAAGCGGATATCGGTTCGTGTGGCGGAGGTGACCAGCCTGACCTCCGCCGCTCCTTCCAGCTGTGCGCATCCTATTCCTGAGGGCCTCGTGAAATCCAGGGAAGGATGCTGCTGCGCTCATTGATCCGACCCAGAGTGCCACGACTGCGCACACAAACGGCGTCATATCAACAAAAAAAGTTATAATCCACCAGGCAGAGAAACGGAATGCTGTTATCTCCTGATCCTTCTCCTACAACGCTCTCCGTAGACTGAGGGTCAAGGGTGCTGCCTGACCGGCTAAGTTTACTTATAGAAACTTGCAGTCTTTTGATGGTCCATGGGTCTTTTGGGTCTTTGAAGTGCCCCTCTGATCCATACTCGCTCAGGGGGAGTTTAAAGGGGTACACGTCCCAGGATCGTCATGTATCGAAACCAGCAGTCTTTTGTGCGTCGGAAGGTGTGAAAACATGAATTCTTCTATACCTGAAGCGCTGTGTATTGAAAGTGCCTTGCAACAATAATATTAGTGGAGCACATTTGTTTAACAATGTGACTTTGATTAAAAGGAGAAACACTCCGATTACAGTAGGCCTATTATTTCTTAGTTTGAATGAAGATAGAGGATGTCATTTTGTTTATATGCTTATGCATTATGTCCGAAGATTACATTTGCAATTATGTCATTGATAATCTCCACATTATTATTACAATAACATTTGAAGACATCACCGCCTCGTTCGGGTGGATCATTTTACTTCTGATGCGTCTATATTCTATTTTACGCAAAGTGTATGGTGCATCGTTTAATTATAGGTCTATTTGCATAAACAACGTTGTTGTCCGAATGAATTCGACCAAACAGCCTATGATATATTAAAATACAATCTTTTTTAGCAATGTCAGAACCAATTACAATCCAAATGTGCAAATAGATATCGAATGACATTGACACTGTCCCGAAAGACCGCACTCAACACTTGTATTTGTAATAAAGCAGATTATCCAACATCGCGTTTGAATGCGATTAGCCAATTTGAATTCTAAGAGATGCACCTCAATGTGGCTCTCTGTAAAAATATCGACTGTGCATCCTAGCATCCTCATTTCTGACACGTGTGTTGACAAGCTTTGCGTTGATTTTGAGTGCTCAGGAGAAATCCGTTTCCAAACATTGAAGCATATGCCGTTGTGGGGTGCACACACACATCACACAATACTTCGCTGAAGAGAAACAGAGCAGCTGTAGCCTAAATGTCAGTGATCACACACACACACACACACTGATAACGCAGAAATTGGCATTGAGTTTTTTCCTCAGTCAGTTGCCATATGCAGCCATTTGATGTTAATAGCCTATGTATAAATAGGCTGCCTTCATTGGCCTTCTTTCTTTTTTTTTCTTTCTCGTCTGTTTGTCTGTCTGTCTGTTAGTTTGTCTGACTATAGCCTGGAAAAATTATATACAGTAAGTAATTCACATGGCCAAGATAATCTATTGTTGTTTAGGCTTTTATTGAATCTAGAATTTCTATTGAATGCAAATGCTTTAAGGGGATATAAGTTTGTTTTTCAGTGGTGTTTCAATGAAGTACATTGTGTGGAGAAATATTCTTTTTTTTCAGTGTTGATGTGAGGTTTTTCTTTTTTTTTAGTAATGTTTTGATTTAATAAATGTTGCCCTATGTGTTAAAAATCATATAGCCTTCCCTGTCCATGTGTCTATCTGTTGCTTGTAATGTTGTCGTACATTTAACACTCAAGAGATCTGTGTAGTGTTTTTTTTATAGATTGAGTGTGGATGTGTGGCATGATATGGACATTGCAGAACTAGGTGATGCTGACCTGTTGTGACAGACACCCCTCGCTCCGGGCAGACTGACTAATTAATCGCCAGGGACCCTGATTGCTGTGAATCGGTTTGCAAAACAGAGACCTCAGGCCTCTCCTGTAGGAAAAAATGGGAGCGTGGAGAAGGAAAAGAGAATCAAGCCCTTTGTGTGGCACTGGAAGAAAATTGCACACTTGCGTTAGAGATGGCAACAAAACAAAAAGACCATGAAATATGAAAGGGCCGCCTTTGTGTCATTTGAATAATGGGGATAATTACCCACTGTCCAGCGAAGCACCTGCATTTGAAATAAGCCTTTGATACCAACTTAAATCCAGTGAGATGGTGCTGTTTGATTAAGATTAAGACAAGGGCTATCGCTGCCTTTATGACAGCTGAGAGATCACGATGTCAACAAGTTGCCTGCACACATGTGATAAATAGATATACATCAGTGTAAAATATGCTTTTGCAGCCGCTTTGATTTTTACTTGTTTTTTTTTCAATAATCCTCATCTCAGCATTGAAGTGGAGATAATGTTAGCTTTATATTAAAACTATTCACTAAAATATTTTAAAATAATTGCAGCCAAAATAATTCCAGCGAGGCCTAACACTTTCTAAGCAAACCGGACATAATGTTTCTACAGATACAGTATCTCGGTATAGCAGATAAGCGGGCTCCTTCTAGATAGTCTTTAAGCACCTACAAAGCTATCTCTTTTTAATTTAAAGAATCAGCGTTTCTCATTAAACCAGTCTTGACATTGTTCAGTAGGATTTTATTCTAGCACTCTGATAGCAAAGATTGCAGGCACATTGTAACACGAAGGCAATGAAATTGCACAAAAAGTAGGCATGTTTTTACTATTATGCTCTGAGAAATGCTGAAAAGGATCATTGTTTATAAAGGCTTGAATCTAACACCACATACTCCAGTATACACTGTTCAATAGGTTCAAAATACATCTATTTGAAACATTTAAATGTCAAGGCCAGCACAATGGTCCACTTTTCAAAGCCCTGACATATTAGAGCTGTCATAATGGATCGGACAGAAGACAGACATTTTGTATTGTCACAGATGTTTTAGGATAAAGTCTTGCCAGAGCATTACATTTATAGAGGTGGTCAGGGGTAACAGTTACAAGTTTTAAGGTTAAATTGTTTTCTGGACAATTGTTACATTTCGGGCAGGGCATCACATGTTTTATACGTTATTTTATGTTTCAATAATTAAACATTTCTATTGGCATAAACAGTCCAAAAACAGGCATAAACATGTCCCACATGTTGTTTTGTGTGTTGTAATGTCTTTTCTGTTTAACGTTCGCTGAAAACTAATGAAATAATAAAAGTATTTTTAATTACAGGTTTATTTTAAACAACTTACCCCATATTGTGGGGCATGTTGTCACGAAAGGTCAACATATGGTAAATTAATTGCATCTTTTTGGCCAATAATAGTGGAATTGTTTAATTGCTTTTTGATTTTGCAAAAAAGACTAGTATGTGTCTTTAAAAATTGACTTCAACTAATCATGAGAAATATTCACAAAAGGTCACAACAGAAAGGAGAGGCAGAACATTTGTATTAAAGGGGTCATATGGCGCGAATACGTGTTTTTCTGTGTCTTTGGTGTGTTATAAGTTGCCCATGCATGTATTAGACACGTAAAATTGCACAAATTAAAGTGTCCCTTTAAAATCTACATCAGTTCGTGGTATGAGTTGACTAAGACCGCCCAAATGTATACACAAGTAAGGTGGGCGTACCTGTCAGTACAATTGCTTTGGAACCTGATGTTCTAAATATGGTAAGAGGCGACCAATCACTACGCACTGGTTAACTGGCCAATCATAGCACACCTCGCTTTTCAGAGTGTAAAACATCTGCGCGTTTCAGAGAGGCGGTGCAAAGAGGAGATACAAACATGCACGTTATATGGAAAATACAGCGTTTTTTAACCTTAAATCGTGTATACACATTGCATTACATCTAAAACAAAGGATAATATTCGTTTCAGCCGTGTCATATGACCCCTTTAAATATCAATAACCACCAAGCTTCATTTTGTCATTTATGCTTGTGTTGTTCACAGCCAGCATGTGCCAGTCCTTAGGTAAACAATAAGAGTTTCTAGGAAATCTTCAACAGCTTAGTCCAAAATGTTGTTGTTGTATCTTTGTGTTGTGGTTTTGAAATGTAAAAGAAATATACAAATCTCACCGTTTGAATTTAGTTTTTGATTAATTTATAAGATCGTGTTTTAAGTGATCTAGAATGATTATTCTTAAGCACACTTTCACAATCGTCTCTTACAGCTCCCACAAAAGAACCCACAATCTAAAGCTGATTGGAAATAGAATAACATTTATCTTTGAGCTGTGGAAACAGACAACACATGTAAACACAACTGAAGTTTTTTGACCGCATGCCATAGATGAAAGTGCTTGGCTTATTTTTAAGATCAAAGGCACGTCCTTTCATTTAAAAGGTGTACTTCTCCACAAATTGGAACCCATCTTTGTCCAACCTTCCTATGATGTTTTAAATCAAAGATTTCAAGAACCCTCGTGTCATGTCCAAATAAATATGTTTACGCCTTCTGCGTAAATTGAGGTTACCTCTCTGTACTCAAAAGCACCAATGTTCGACAGATGACAGGCTTTGCTTTCTGAAGCGTGAAGTGTGTTTTTACTTGTGTGCCACAGACGCGGGTGATAATGCCAACCCCTAAAGCCAGTCAGGTAAACATCAGCATGCCACCTTATCTCTGATTTCTCACCACCACACCACAGCTCGAAACAAAAACGTTTCCTGTTGAATGTGTAAATAAATAAGGAAATAAAAAATGTTTAGTTAAAGAGGCTTAGGAGAGATAAAATTGTCTCTCTTGGGTAAACTGTCAGTCTAGTTTATCATGCTAGCGAGCTGTATCTATTTCTGTTTGTCACCAGATCACTCTGATTCATGGTGACAGACTTAAATTTAGAGGAAAATCGAACAAAGTCTCCTGTCCTCTAGTTAGAGGGCAAAACTCACATCAAGCACTCGATGAGACAATGTTTAAAAACTGCCACGTTTTTTTTAACAATCTATTGTTTCCCAAAGGTGGTTTCTGTCTGTTCAACTTTTTTATAATTTTATAAAGAAGACTGTGAAATAGTGATTTCAAATGTTTATTTGAGCTATCAGGAATAAAAGAATTAGGATGTGAGATTGTTCATTTTTATCCTGCAGAAATAATGATTCTTTGCTCTGGGATTTTGACTTTTTCTACACTACACAATTACAATTGAGAGACACGTCTAGACAAAAACTGTATAATAAAAACAATAGTTTAATATTCATGTTACAGCTTTCTTTCTTCCAATAAAAATACATGAAAGTCAAAAAATCTATAAAGTTTGCAATTGCAGTAAACACATGGTTATAGAGCCTATGGTAATGGATAATATGAATTTCAGAGCTTGTCTGAAATTATTTAGCTGGTATTCATTATCATTCTCTATGATGACATCAATCAGCCAAAGGGCAAGGTAAGAGCCCCCTCAGCTGTCGGAAATGACAAGTCTTCTCTTGGTTTGATTGCAGACATCTCATGCAGGCGCAATATATGTGATGCCGCTGTCACTGAGCAAATGATACTTGTCACAACTCAGGGGTCGGTTGTCCAAAATACAATTTGCCAACATATTGTAATTATCAAAGCATCGAACGGGGGTTGCATGCATGGCTTATGGGTGATTTAGGACAGAGAGTGTTCTTTTAAATAATATGGGGGTTTGTTTCCTACTTAGCACTGGAAATTATACCAGTGACTCACGCCTTTTATCTTGGCGATCCGTGTGAACTTTCTTCATCTAGATACGACGCCAATAGGGTGAGTCATGCTTTTGGAGATGTTTGGAATGGAAGTTTATTGGAAATAAATAAAGCAGGTCCATTGTATGGCGGCATCTATCGCTGGTGATCTTTTTTAAATAAAAAACATTAAATGAGAGCATATGTGCAAAACATAAAATGCAATATGATTTCATGAGAACGTGGTTTGTTGACAGAAGTTTTTCTTTTTCAGGAATATGTGTGGTCTGTTGAAGAAATGAAGGTTTTGGCTTGGACATCTGTATTCCAGGTGCATGGATGCCACTGACCACATCACTCAGTAAGGCTGTGAGTAGATGTGACGTGCACCAGAGGGAAAAAACAGAAGAGCAAATCAATATTCACTCATGTGAGTGCAGGGGTTTGCCAGTCATCACCACACCGATAACACACATTACATGCAGGTCTGGATAGGTGATGTAGAAATGGCTGAAAGTGGAAACGAGGTCTCATTTTATATTAAGAAAAGGGTCAATCAAAATGGTAATAGAGGTCATTTTAAAAAACTTAAAGAAGTGAAAATGTGGCTTCCTTTATAAGAGAAACAAGAGCAAGTTAGTTCAATCCAATATTTTATCTAGTATTCTCTTGTTATTGTTTTTTGATATTTGGTATGCATAATTCCTTTTTCATGCTTTGCTTTCTTTGCAATTTCAATACAGACACAATCTATTTATGCATGTTAATAAATGTTTAATGTGTTTTAAATTGGATTTGGATCTCTAAATCTAAACTCTCAACATAAATAAATAAATAACAAAGAAAGAGAAAATATAGCATTTTTACCATTCTTTTATCATTTTGCTTAAGATGTGCCCTCATCTGTTTCAGCTCAATATCTCCGGTCAGTAGAAACACTGAGCATTTAGGTGTCACATCTGATAAACGAGTCAAAGACAGCTGCTGTAACCCATGCTTTCAGCCTCACAGGGTTTCTCGGTTTTCTCGCTCGGACTGGGGAGACATTGATGATGCCGGCCAATCTGGACATATCAAGCTGTGTGAGCTTGTTTATGGTCTCCTGATCACACAAGCTTTGTGTGCTCACTGACTGCAACAACAAACGAACAGATCAATCCACAAAGGAAAGGAACAATTACATGGTGTGTGAATAAGTTCATCCCAATGGCTTTAACAGTTTGTTGGTATTTTCTGGTATACAATCCAGCAGAACACTGCTTATTATTGTGAGTAAATTAAAAACGTTTTGGGGTGCTCAAGCTTGACCTTGAGCGATGGCTGAATTACGGCTATAAACAAAATTTTGATAAAATTCCTTCCATGAAGGATAAAGTGCTTTTATTGAAGCTAAAAATGTGATGTTAGAATTGCTGGAACTCTGGATGTGTTTTTGAAACTTTATTTACATCATTGTAATTTTTGCAGATAGTTCTAATTATTTTGAGCTCAAATTACAAAAATGTTTTAAAAAGTAAAAAAGAATCCCATTGTGCACCTTGTGGGCTTTTTATTTTAAAAACAGGTCACATGAAGAATTCAAGTTCATTAAATTGGACTAATAGTCTAACCGACTTGATCACTCTGTTTGGCTCCGCAACACGGAAGATCAACACAAAAACGGTCAAAAGAAATGAAGCATCAGATAAACTAATACTGTATGTGTGGGGTTAGTCCGGGAGTGTGGATACAGCAGGGGGGCAAAGTAATGGATATAATGTCCATGCACTATCAGGATTGTGTGTGCACCTGCTGCTCTGACAGCAAAAACAGCAGAGGATGAAAATCTAGCAGGATTGCAGTTAGTGCACCTGTGACAAGTGATGCCGAACAGTTATAATAAATATATTCAAACAATGCACATACAGTACATTACACACATCTCTTTAAGGGTAACACATGTGATGCTGGAATATTGCTTTAAACATTATCTACACAGAATCAGTCTAATGCATGCGCATATATCATTTAAATAAAACATCATCAAATGTAATGTGAGCAATGCATACATTTTTTTATTTCTTCAAATAAGAAATTATAAGAAATTTTGCAAATAGACTCGTTCTTTTTAATATCAAGAAAGCATACATTTAAAGGTTGATTTTTAAAAGTTAACCTTTTCATAGCGGTTGGACTGAATGACCTCCTCCCTGTGTGGAAATCACATTTTAGATGTAATTCCTTCAGGGCCAATCAGCAGGCTGCTAAAACATTGTAATTATCTTGAAAGTGATTCAGTCAGCTTGTGATGAGCACTTATCCTTTAGTCTTTCCATTTACATTCTGCCGTCTTTCGTTGGACGGCCAATTAGGAAGGTTGCAAATTAGATGCATAATAAGCAGCCAATCAAGAAGAATCATCATTTGCTTAATAGGAAGAAGAATCATATAGCTGTACAGTTTTTTCACCTTGACATGCAATTATCCTGTTTGCTAATTATGTTCACAATGAAGCAGGTGGAAATATGCCAAACATCAGCTATTAAAGGGGTCCTATGACATGGCTAAAACTAATATTATCAATTGTTTTAGATGTAATGCAATGTGTATACACAATTTAAGGTTCAAAAACACTGTATTTTCCACATACCGTGCATGTTTGTGTCTTCTCTTTGCCCCGCCTTTCTGAAACGCCCAGATTTTTTACAAAGCTCATCGCTCTGAAAAGCGAGGTGTGCTATGATTGGCCAGTTAACCAGTGCGTAGTGATTGGTCGAATACTGCAAGCGTGTGGCGTAAATGTGACGCCTCTTACCATATTTGGAATATCAGGTCCCAAAGCAATTGTACTGACAGGTACGCCCAAATGTATACGCCCCGACTTGCGTATACATTTGGGCGGTCTTAGTCAAATCATACCACGAACTGAAGTAGATTTGTGGGGGTGTGGTTACACGAGGCGTTTCAGGCAGGTCTGGGCGAGCATTGGCTTTTAGATAGAATGCATCTTTTGTTCCGACACTTTAATTTGTGCAATTTCACGTGTCTAATACATGCATGGGCAACTTATAACACAACAAAGACACAGAAAAACACATATTTGCGCCATATGACCCCTTTAATTTATGTTCCTCAGCTCTGTTAGGTTTAAATAGACTTCTAACTTGAGAACTCTTTATTCAGAGTAATTCCATATAAATAGGTCTTTCTAAAGCTAGTGAAATATTATAATTGTTTCCCACTTGATATTCATTGAAATATGTTTATAGAGAGATGACATGTGATTATGGACAGGCTGAATGTCAAACTGTCAGACCCATAAAAACATTTTCACTTTCACTTTTATCTGCTGTGCTGCAAGACGTAATTGGTGTGAGCTTTTTGGTGTGAGTTAGTAATCGGCATATGCACTTCAACAGGTTAAATATTCTTAGAATCTAAAATGAAAGAACATCACAAATACAATTTCACTAACTTTTTGCCCTTTGCGCCTTTGAAAAGTATGCCCATTATCTTTCAAATACGAATGAATAGTTGCACATCATGTTCTGTCTTTTATCACAACTGGATAAAATTTTGTCCTGTGAACTCAGTGACCGTTCCAGAGGATATCTCCGGAGGGGTTTATAGCATGACCTTGGGGCATACGTTTTGAATATGGAAATTACTTTCCGTTTTAGGGCCTGATTAAGTGGCCTTGCACACAGCATTCGATGCCTATTAAGTATTTAATGTCTGTTTAATGAATGCTCTTACTAAATACCTCTGATGAGTTCTGAAACCCCGTAATGAATTTGACATGGTGGCCATGAGCTGCGGCACAAATTAGCCAATTACTTTAATGTTTGATCACCAAATGTTATTCCTCCGTCATCGTCTGTTACATGACCAGCTGTGTTTAGAGGAACTGACCTGTGATAATGTTATGCAATACAGTCCAGTGCACTGGATTTTGAATGATTTACATGCAGGATATTCACCAAGTATCTCAATATAACCAAAAATAATAGTAGTTGAAATATAACCTACAGGTTACAGTATGTATATTGTAGTATCACATTGTAATTGGAATAATAAACTGCAATTGTAGTTGCTGTAATTTTACTATATTCATTTAAAGGTCCAATGTGTAATTTTTTTGGAGGATCTATTGACATAAATTCAATAAAATATACATAACTATGTCTTCAGAGGTGTATAAAGACCTTACATAATGAAGCGTTATGTTTTTATTATCTTAGAATGAGCTATTTCTATACACCGCGTGTCCCCTTACATGGAATTCGCCATGTTGTTTCTACAGTAGCCCTAAACGGACAAACTGCTCTGAGACTTTGGCAAAGATGTGAAAACACCACGACATCTTAGTCCTGTGTCAGCCACCGTAGAGCTTTGAAAGGAAGAGGCGAGTGTACAGCAAAATCGCCAGTTTTAAAAATGGTCAAATTAACTCTTTGAGAGTGTGGGAGTTTTTAACACTGGCGATTTATGCCGCTAAATTATATACACTGGACCTTTAATGCCAATTATATTTATACACAGAATTCATGTTTCTCCTCAATTCTTGATGCTTTATGTTCATAACCTCTCTCCTTTTCCCCTTGTTCTCTCTCTCTCTCTCTCTCTCTCTCTCTCTCTCTCTGTCTCTCTCTTACACACGCACACACCTCTTCTATTTGACTTACAAAGGACATAATGACAGTGAGCAAGTCCTTTTGTCACTGATGAGATAAATATTTATAAGCGGGCGTGGAGGTGATTGAACTGACTTTCTGTGGACAGAGGGGCTTCATTAAATGCCTGGGCAAATCACTGAGGTCACGCAACTGAGCGAGATCAGTGTCTGCAGTTCGCCGCGTGGGCACTCTGAAGTGCCCATCAGTGGGCTGCTGTGTAGTCATGTAAAAGAAATATCCTTTTCTCCATCACACGCTGATATCTTCCTATCAAAGAGAGCTGATTACCACCAAATATTTCAAATTGCACTTCCTCCTTCCCCTCTTCAGCATCAAGAGTCCCATCAGTTCCAGCGCCGGGCCTTTTCTCCATGTCTCCAGCGCCTCAAGAACATCCAGTGAATTGATCAAATGAAGTAGACATCTGCTAGATCAGTGCAGTGTTGGGAAAACTGACAGTTGGTTCAGTTTTGATATGCTGACTCCTTAACCAGACACCAGGGTTGCCAGATCTGCGTAGCAAAAAAAACCCAAAAATCAAAACCACCCCAAAACTTGCCCTTGACCCAAATACCAAAACATAAAAAAAATGTCACTCCAAAACCAAAAATGTGTATTTTACAGTCCTTGTTATGCATTGCACATGCAGGAAAACTCCAGTCCTGGCAACCCTACCAGCAACAAGAAAACAACAGAACTTTTTTTGGCCCGCCCACACAGAACTTTGATTGACAAATCCTGTTCTGATTGGCTGGGACTGTTGCCCATTGTCAAGCAGTTTGTGTATGTTTCAGAGTACGTTTTTCGATTGTATCCCTGTTTGTGACTCAGTGAATCTTGTGAAGGTGTCCTCCCGTGGTTTGGGCTGGTGGGAAATGGCTAAATAGTTGTGGAAGGATTCTTTTAAACAGCTGTGGCCGGGGGCTTTGCCTGTATCTAGAGGTGATAGCTGGATGACCTTGTCCCATCCAGCTCCGTGTGATAAGACGATCTAACAGATAACTCCCCTGAGCCGGCGGAAGTGTGCTGCTTCATAGCACTTCATCCCTGACAACAGCATGTTGCTTTGAGTCTATTCGTCTACTCCTCTGAATGCCAGGGAGAGGAGACATCTTGCTGAGACGAAACATTAAAAATGCATGAGGAGAGATGTTTGGATCTGTATGAGGTGACATCTCAATTCTGCAAACTGCACAGATCATAACTCCCACAAGTGCACAGACACTTGCTGCAGTGGTTTTAAAGAATTTATGATGTGCAACATCTAAAACGCTTACAAACTCTGTGATGGGTGTTTTTTTTACGTCAGTCAACACTTTCAGCAACTACAGTAATCATGGAAATTCACAAATAAACACATACTTGAAGTCATACCTGCTGAAAGTGTTTCATAAGGTTTATGACGGCAGCAGAAGAATGATGGAGAACTTCAAAACAGCACGCAATCTGTGCGTCAAACAGGGTGAAGAGACAGGAGTCAGCGAGTCATCAGCTCGAGCACCAATCACAATCTGTCATTCATAACATCTATACAGTCTTCAATGTTCAGGCATCACTTGTTCTCATAAGGTATGTTATGTCCGTTTTCCTCTATATGTATGTTCATTACATGATGTGTTCATCATTGTAGTGATTGGATGCTGTGTTAAGGGAAACCTTATCTACTCCACAGCAATTTAAACAAACAACTGAATATAACTGAAGAGGAAACACAATTATTATTCTGTGCAAAACATAAACGGTTGCATTTAAGGACCTGATTTTGAGCCCCCCCCCCCCCCCCCCCCCCCCCCCTTGACACCCAGAGTGTAACATAAGGTGAGTTTAACTATCGGCATCAGCTTAACTAAAAATAGTAGTGCTGAAGTGTCAGCAGATGTGCACTCTTAAAAATAAAGGTGCTTCGCGATGCATAGAAGAACATGGGAACTAAATGGTTCCATAAAGAACGTTTAACATCCGAAAAACCTTTCTGTTTCACAAAAGGTTCTTTGACTAAATGGTTGTTTGTGGAACAAAAATTGTTCTTCTATGGCATCGTTGTGAAGAATCTTTTAAAGGCCCAGTGTGTAATTTTTTGGAGTATCTTTTGACAGAAATGCAATATAATATACATAACTATGTCTTCAGAGGTGTATAAAGACCTTACATAATGAAGCGTTATGTTTTTATTACCTTAGAATGAGCTATTTCTATCTACATACACCGCGGGTCCCCTTACATGGAAATCGGCATGTTTCTACAGTAGCCCTAAACGGACAAACTGCTCTACAGAGCACGTTTCATAAATATGTTATCTCCTTCAGCAAGGAATTGAAAACTTGACAACATCTTAGTTCTGTGCAGCCACTGTAGTGCTCCCCTTAGTTACTGTGTTGCTAACTCGGACAAGCGACCAGAGTTCCTAATGTCTTTCAATGGCAGCTGTCAGTGTAAAAACCTTGTCCAAAGTTGTTTTTGGTACGTTTTTGGTACATTTTGGACACACTCTGTCATCGAGTATTCAGGAGAATTCAAGTGGGACTAAAATATGCCATGGAAGGATATATAAACGATTATAAAATAAATATGGTGTATAATAAATTTCATTTGGAAGCGAGGGTTTACAGATCACAATGCAAGCTGGAGAAGCCTCATGTTACGGTCGTTACGATCTCAGATGACAACATCTAGGATCAACTGTTCATGTACCGCAGGGTAAGATTGCATTCATTTAAATTTAACCACTTTAATATGGAGAGACACTGAAATGTAGACCTCCGTTTATGACCTACAATGTACATGCTGTGAGAACAGTTAGCTATTTAGGTTCGTACGTTAGCATGGACTCTAATAAACTAATTTAAAGGAGCAATGAATTAAGACATCGATTTTAACCCATGCTTTTGTTATATAAGAGGGAATCATATTCAAGCGAACATCCTGTAAGTGTCAGAACTGAAAACACCCTTGTTACTGAAATTACAACTGTTATTGACACCTATGGCACCTATCTATAGGTTGAACACCGCCTCCACAGAAGAATATCAACGACTCCTTCTCTAGTCCCGCCCACTGGTTTACGCATGACAGTACAGAAGTAACACAAGTTGCGCGGAACCATAGAGTGAGCAAGCAATGAACATGCCGTTAAAGATTGCAAAATATTGTGCCGTCAGTGCCTGGTTGTGGAAGAACACAGTCATAGCATAACCTTCCTTCAGATTCTGACATTAGTAATGCGTGATTGAAGTTTATTTTTAAAGACGGTCCAGCTCATGTGGGTAAAACATTACCACGGATTCCTTTGTGAACAAGGCACAGGTTGACGCTGGATTTGCAGAGAGACTAAAATTAAAAAGCAGTGATGTGCCGTCAATATTGGATCTGATAGGAATGGCGCAGCAATCTTATATGAGTACAACATTTTTGTACTATGCGTCACTATTGTTTTGTTAGAGATCGCTTGATATGCCCTGAGCCCTATTCGCACGGGATTAGTATTACCTGGGGACATCTAGTCATTTGTAATAATTGCAGAGGTTGTCTGTGATCTTAATCCCGTGCAAATCGGCCATGTCTGTAACTTGTAAAGTAAAAATTCCCCCACAAATTACCTACCATATTTTGACGAACACCGAGATCCTGTGATAATATTAGTCCCATGCGAATCTGAATCTCTGTGATTTGGCGTGCTCATATATAATTTTTCAAGGTTTTATCCACCGTTTGAGAATAATGGAGGATGTTTTGAAGTGTTTTGGTATTATTTCGGATGCTGGGTCATATCCATAATTTACCGGCAATCTCCCATTTGTTTATTTATCATGGAAACTCTCCTAACATTTGAGACCCGTGATCGCGGTGATCTTCTTTCCGGTTCGCGATCACGAGTCTCAAATGCTGACAGGTACGGATATCATTAAACACCATACAACTATAGGCTATACAAACTATGCGCAAAGCCTTGCCATCACATCTGGGAAATAAGTCAGTAAATTTGAGTAAAATCACAGGCTTCATTTATCCCATGCGAATGCGCCACATGAAATACAGATGTGGGGAGGTAATAT
Organism: Triplophysa rosa; assembly: GCF_024868665.1. Taxonomy (NCBI): domain Eukaryota; kingdom Metazoa; phylum Chordata; class Actinopteri; order Cypriniformes; family Nemacheilidae; genus Triplophysa; species Triplophysa rosa. The sequence goes on from NC_079908.1 coordinate 13,680,449, forward strand.
ATAAATCACACGAGGTCCCCAGATAATACTAATCCCATGCAAATAGGGAGAATGCGTAACCTAATGTTACGTCTCTAACCAAATTCACAGAAGGCTCCAACTAAGTTTACTATGCAAACTTCTATCCAATCATAGCAGTGGGCATTTACTTCCAAGTCTTCAATGCGGCATGCCCATTAAAACCAAGCATTTGTCGAGCCGGCCTCAAAACCCGGGTAGAAAATAGCCTATTACTTGTTGATTTTGATGTTTTTTAATGTAAAAACCACGCAAACGTCATAAGTAGGCCTCATACAACAGTATAAAACAATAAACAAGCCCAGTTCATCACACCTTTAAGTTTTAGGCAGAGATATGATACTGAAGCACAAAGATGACATTAACGATCTGCAGATGGAAACTAGTGAAAGTATGACACCCAGAAAATAAACGTTTTTGTCTTCACCTGTGGTGTAAAGTAACGAATTATGAATACTAAATTTACTGTACTTGAATAGTTTTTTCCAGGAAATGTACTTTTTTAAGTTTAAAAACAGTGTACTTTTACTTTTACTTGAGTACATTTTTAGTCCTTATCGGTATTTTTACTGCGCTATTATTTCTCACACTAGCTGTGTCTCATTTCGTAAGGCTGCATCCTCGAGAGGTCGCATTCGAAGGCTGCTATCAGTGTTGAAGTCTCGAGACTCGGACTCGGTCTTGAACTCGGTCTCGAGACCCTATTTTAATGGTCTTGGTTTTGTCATGGACTTGTGTGCATTTTGACTCGGTCTCGACTCGTACTCGAACATGTTCGGAATTGGACTTATGCCCGAGTCCACTCGAGTCCCAGCAAAAATATTAAACACATGGAAAAGACATCCCTTTATGGGCCAAAAATGAAAGTTGTTTCTATAGCTTTTCATGGCATCTCCTGATTGTCTAATATTGATGTCCAGTCTGTACAAAGTAAAAACTGGTTGAAATTTTGAGTTTACACATGGAAATAAATTAAGTGAGACTGTTTTAAATAAACTGAGCTGAATGATTTGAGTGCAGTAAGATAGCAAGCAACCATTGAATCAAGGTTAAAAATGGATGATTTGTCAATGTTCATTGCATTGAATCAGTACCACTTTTGTACCTGCAAAAATCACCATTATTGTGATCTTTTTTAGCTTTAGTTGAGCTCTTGGCTCTTCTATTTTAATGTTAAATTAGGTTTTCTTCAGCCATAACTGTTAAAATAAATTAGTTGTAGCAAAGAGATGATTACTTCTGAATGGTAATGCATGCATTTTGAAATTGTTTAGATCACTGTTAATAATTGGGTTTGTTTTATTAATGTGTCAGCTCTGTGGATCTGTAGTTTGATATACTGTGATTTTTTTTAGGAATTAACATATTCACAATCTGTTAAACCACTTTAACATACAAAGACATCAAGAATCTGCATATGAAACTCAACAATGGTGACAATCAACAAAAGAAAGCTTCATGCTGCAATGCATGCTGGGTGATCTGTTTATCTGAATTATTTTGACGATTGTCATCATTGTTGAGGGTTGTATGATGAGGGTTGATCATCAATACTTTTCTCTCAATACTTGTGCATTGACTAGCCAGAGCACTCAGACCAGTCATCAATTGATCAATAATGTTTAAAACTAATACATTTTATTACAGCCTGACTATTTCCATGAGAACAACCCTAACTTCTGTAAAAGCATGTCTGTCTTTCACAGTGCACAAGTGTTTTTGTAACACTACTACATGACCTGAACAAATTAATTTAACAAAAGTCAAGGATCAAGAGCCCAACTAAAGCAAACACTGATCACAATAAAATGGTTATTATTGTGGGTACAAAACTAATTTCACAGAGTCTCATTTCATTTATTTCCATGTGAAAACTGAAAGTAGTCTGATAAACTCCAGATTTGAACCAGTTTTTACACTGTACCAAGGTCCCCTGTACGTCAATATCAGACGTTCAGAAAACGTAATAATGGGCCAATAAAAGGACGTATTTTCAACATCGAAAGATGCAGAAAAGACATCTTTTTGACATATCTTTGGTCAGGGGGAAGTCATAATTGTAATAAAATTACCTTTACAACACTTACTATGTGGCCTTTTTTACCCTCAGCTAATAATATTTTTAAACTAATATCAGTCTAAGTAAATAAAACATAGTGTACATGCCATGGTATATTTAATGCACTGAGCACTCTATGAGCTCGGTGCCAGTTTTATTGTTTCCACCAAACATTTAACATATTCTTGAAGATTTCTATAGGTGTCGTCTCAGATCTCTTGTCCTAGGACTCGGACTTGACTCGGACTCGACCCTCTCTGGACTCGATCTTGACTCGAACTCAACCTACTCTGGACTCGGTCTTGACTCGAACTCGACCTACTCTGGACTTGGACTTGACTCGGACTCGAATGAGCTGGTCTCGACTACAACACTGGCTGCTATGTCATCGAGGCTGTCTCGTTTCATAAAATCAGGTAGGACTCTCCGGAGGCACCCTTCAAATGTGGCTTTCTTTGACAGGAATTCGGAGGATACATGAGCTATATCCTTCATTGCTGGAGATTACCCACAATTCTTTGCGTCGGCCAACGTCTGTTTTTTGAATAAACGGCAACAGCTGCACATTCAATCAAATATGTGGTGTTTAAATGTTAACAGTTTACAATTTGTGTCACGTTTTTTTCATCTCAGCAGGCATATGTAGTAAATAGGTTTACAAGTGTTTAGAGATTTTAAACGTCTTGAAACAGTAAGGCAACCAACTTTTTACCTCTTAAATCATGTAGAAATCATTTTAATTAATTTGACAGGTGAGTGCAACGTGTTGTCATAGCAACATGATATTTCCTGTTTCCTTTTCTCCCAGTATGTCCTACGAAGGACATTTTAACGTTTAATTCTAAATTGAGAATCGGACCAAAGACACGTGAGCAGAATATTTCGTATTATAACCTGCAAATTGAAGGCTGCAGTGTTACTCCAACAAATACAGTTAAAGACCTCGGCGTTATATTAGACAGCAACCTGTCATTTAAAAATCACATCTCAAATGTCACAAAAACAGCATTCTTCCACCTTAGAAATGTTGCCAAATTGCGAAATATTTCATGTGTGGCTCACGCAGAGAAGCTTATTCATGCATTTGTGACCTCAAGATTTGACTACTGTAATGCACTGCTTAGTGGTTGTCCTACATCATCAATAAACAAACTACAGTTAGTTCAGAATGCAGCTGCCAGAGTTCTAACCAGGTCCAGAAAATACGATCACATAACCCCAATGTTATCAACCCTTCACTGGTTACCCATTAAGTATCGTATTGACTTTAAAGTTCTTTTAATCACTTATAAAGCCTTAAACGGTTTAGCCCCTACCTACATAACAGAGCTTCTACCACACTACAACCCATCACGCTCTCTAAGATCTCAAAACTCCAGACTTTTAATAACACCTAGAATAACTAAATCCACCAAAGGGGGTAGAGCTTTCTCATACGTAGCACCTAAACTCTGGAATAGCCTCTCCGATACTATTCGAGGGTCAGACACACTCTCCCATTTTAAATCTAGATTAAAGACACATCTTTTCAGCCAAGCATTCACTAATACATAGTTAATGAACAGCAGCTACGCTAATTATTCTCTTTCTGCCCTCGCCTCGGGATGCCCATCCCGAGGTAGGGAGAGATTCCGCCAGGCCCAGATGAATGTCATATGCCCATCCCCATAGAGATTACGCCAGCTACATCGGAAAATCCCGTACCATCCTTCTGCGAGAGCCTGCGGACTGACTGACCATCCCAGCTCCATCCAAGGCAATTACATCACCACCCAAGAAAAAGGCGACCATCTGACCGGCCCAGCCCAGACAATTCCATTCCCAACCGAGAGCAAAGATGGACTACTTGTCACATTAATGCTAAATTTACAATACTTGGTATTTAATACTAAACTTACATCACATGACAGCAGTTTGAAGTTATGGCTGCACTCAGTGACTTTGATTGGAGGTAGCTGGGTGGGTGTTTGTGGGGAGTGGGGGGGCTTGTTGGTTGTGGTTCGGGGCGTTTCATTTGTTGGGACTGTGTGGGTCTGGTCTGGTTGGTCTTGTTTTGTGGTCGATGTTGGACAACAGAGGAATAAAGTTAATTATGCCATTACTATTTTTCCCTGGTTGTTCCTCTGTTGTCTGTTGTCGATCGCGGAATGGGACCGGGTTGGACCTGCACGGTTTCGGCGGGTGGGGCTTCCTGGGTCACGGCTCGTGGGCTCTCCCTGTTCTTTGCGGACGTTGCTCGGTGGCTTTGGTCGGGGTCACTGAGTGCAGCTATGACACGTCAGAGGAGATCTGGCCCTCCCGGCTGAGCCTGGTTTCTCCCGAGGTTTTTTTTCTTCATTTATTCATCATTGGAGTTTGGGTTCCTCGCCACAGCAGTGCAGTGTTGGCTTGCTCACCGGGAGACTGCATTTATTTATTTATTCATTTATTTATTAGATATTATTTATTATCATGATCTTGCTTGGTCTATAAACACCATGCACTGTGCTGTGTTTTACCTTTCTGTGTTTTTCTTATTTGCTCCTGTAAAGCTGCTTTGGAACAATGCACATTGTGAAAAGCGCTATATAAATAAAATAAAATTGAATTGAACTGAATTGAATTGAATTGAGAATCCTCCGTATACCGCATCCTTTACAGGATGATACCTATGGAGGACACAAGGACGCAGCCTTACGAAACGAGACACAGCTATTGTCGTTGCTACTTTATATATTTAATTTTCATGTGATTGGCTAAGGAGAATAATCAGTCCCGTCACGTGACCCCGCATAGAAAACTTGCGTCACACATATTTGAAGACACCTGCCGAGTTTAATCATGGAGGAGGACGAAAGTGTGCGGCAGGCATGGCACGTATCAAACGGCGGTTTTGCGCGCTTGAAAGTCACTGCGGGAAAGGGACACAATAAGAAGGCTCGTCCGAGATATGGAGAAATATTGAGTTCTTGTACCACTCCAATTCGCCTACTGTCACCCAAACGGCTATATCATGAGGTAAAATTGCCCATCTCTCTCCAAAGTCTCTACATCAAGTGCTCTGCCCTTATAAGTGAGTAGGGAACATAAGCGATTGGAACGCATGCGGAGCAGTTTCGCAAACTGTGCGTTACCAGTTATAACGTTGTAAATAACATCAGTTTCTTCCACAGATCGATCGATTCGCTTAAATAAGACGTCATTAATACATCGAAAGAAGCCGCAGGGATTACTTTTATGTTGCCTCTATCTGTATTTTGAACTTTTAAAGACATGAACCTGTGGACCACATGGACCACAACTCCAGGAAAAAATCTTTATTGTTCTACCTAAGAAATAATACATCTTGGATGGCTTGGGGTTGAGTAATTGATCAGCCAGCTCCTCTACAGATATGACTGTTAATGCTAATCCAATGCAATTTAGGTTACAAGTGTTTAGCATTTTTTGCATGCAGTATTGTGGGCTCTTATTTATTCATTTCTGCATTGTGGGGCCTAGTACACATGATTGAACAGTGTTGGAATTGCATAAATGGTTTTAACTGGAAAACTGAGCTCATGATAGACAGACAGACAGACCAACACATTGAATGGTTATTTTGTCTGAGTTGTATCCAGTTATATGCTTTATCAGTAAGGTAAAGATGTGTTTTGTTAAAAGTAGCTGTTTTCTATATAAATCTCCAAATTTGATTATTAATAATTATTCATAATTCATTAAATAACACCGCCTAAAAAGTAACGAGTAACTAGTACTCAGAGTAGTTTTTGAGACGAGTAGGCCTAATTTTTACTTTTACTCAATTACTTTTTAACACCAGTACTTTTACTTGTAATTGAGTACAGTTTCAGCAATGTAACAGTACTTGTACTTAAGTACAAATTTCCAGTACTCTTTCCACCACTGGTCTTCACTGGGATTGGAGTTGAATCGGGTTACTGCACTCACATTTTGGTCTTTTTTGTGTGGATTTAGGAAATTGAATAAAATAAATTCCATTCATGCTCCCAGGACACCTGGAATTAGTGTTTTATCATTTTTGTAGCATAAAACTAAAACACCATACAACCGATTCTATGGTGCTAAAACCTAAAGTTGTCCAAGTTCCCGTCCCCGTGCAAATCATATTCAACTGCCATTGGCTCATCTGCGTTTGAGGGGAGGGGCTTACCGATAGGTCAGTTCGCATCCTCACCGCTACATGCGGTGTTTTAATTGTAGCATAAATAAATTAAATATCAAAGCTTATGACTCCTAGTGCAAATCAACACAAAGATAAAGACGTGGACATTAAATGCACTTCAGAATCCTCTTTCCAGTTTTACATGTAAAGAAAAAAACTACAAATACTAAAATAATATTGTACGATGGAATTATTTCCAGAAAATGGAAATGTCTCTGTGTGATGTAATATGTTGATTCAAAGTTCTGGTGTACTGCAGCACCTCTCTCACATCACCTGTAGTGAACCCTGAGCTTTTGCACTTTTGTTCCATTACTGACCCACCTGTCCATGGGGTATACACATGAGTGATTGTGAACTGGCTTTAATCTGTCTGGCCATGTTGTGCCCGGGGAGAGACCTGCAGGTGGTTGAGACCACAGTGAAGCCAAGCCAACAGCACTGCACAAAACACAAAAGCACAAATTCTGACACTGTTTTGCTGGTCACATGCATAATCTTTATCGAAATGTGCGTTTCAAAGCTTTCATAAGTGATCTTTTATTATTATTTGACCCTCTTGTCATTCCAAACCTGTATGACTTTCTTACTTTCATAGAACACAAAAGAAGATACTTTGATGAATGTTGGTAACCAAACAACACTGTTCGCCATTGACTTCCACTTATAGACACAAAATCATTGAGACATTTCTCAAAATATCTTCTTTTGTTTCCCACAAAAAACATGAAGATTGATTTTGGGTGAACTATCACTTTAAAGACCCAAGACATTCTACGGGCTGGGCCCCTTTTGGCAAGCCTACATTTTTAAATAAGTTTGTTCTTTCCTCTTACATAAAAATTCCTTCGCCAGATTCCTGTAACCATAGAGATAGTCAGTTCAGCCAATCCCCTGTCAGGTCCGTGTGGAATGGTTTCCTGAACTCTCTAATGAATTTCCTTCCAGGAGAAGAGTTCTTTCCTGCACTGCTAGAACTAACTCCTATTCGCTATACTGACTGGGAATATTTCTATGGACTACTAACAATACACTGGGAAAAAGTAAGTTTTTAAGTTTAGTTTGTTTTGTACTTTTGTATCTCACTATGTACTGCTGTGAGATTGTAAGATCTGTGATTGCAGAATGACACACTTCATCTCATAGTAACAGCTCAAGAGTCACAAAAATAACTTGAATTCTGGCTCACCGAAGCCTATGATTAAATTCTAAATTAAACTTGAAATCTCCACAGGACGGCTGGCTCACACCAGATTGATCTCAGCAGGTTAACCACTTGCATATTTCATTCAGTCACATGAAGGCTTATTCTGTTCCAACACTGCTTTAATTGAGCTCCAGAAGTGACCATCAATCTTTGATTCAGTTCCAGCTGTGTTCTCCAGAACAGATGTTCAGCGATGGTCGACTGCATTCGCTTCTGGAGAGACTCTTCTCAAGTGTGCGGTTGAGGAGCATATGCCACGCATCTCCCGAGTGACAGTCGCTATGCCAACTGAACTCGCCACTCAAAGTACTGCTTTGCAAATTCCTGCACAAACGGTGGACCGGAACCTGATTGTATTGGGGATGAGCGATGTGTCTGTCAGGAAGCCGTCTTCATCGAATCAGTCAGCCCTGGGCTGTAGGACCTCCACTTTACCACACGTCTGTTGGGATTTGGAGCTTAGTGTGGCTGTTTTGTTCATGGTCTTGGCCGGACTCCTGATTTTGGCATTGCTTTACCGGGTTCTAACACTGCGCCACAGGCTCCGTGTCGCTCAGGCCGGGAACGCTCTGGAGTACTTTGGATTCTACCACATGGCTCAGTATGATTTAAAGGAGCCAGTGCCACAGCCTGTTTTGCCTGTTGTGACACCACAGGTCTCCACATCTTCTCCATCCCCACCTCTACTTGTTCCTCAACCACCTTTCCATCTCACTCCCCCACCTCCACCACCGCGGTTCTATCTGCCCCATCCCATCATCCATACCACCCCACCCAGCCCTCACCCGTCATGTGGGGCAGGCTCGGACGCAGAGGTGTATTCAAGGATCGGACATCTGCGGCCGTTGAGACCATCCAGTGTGAATCAGAGTCAGGTGATCCTGTTTGAACACTCTGCTCTTTGACAACCTGATGCTTCAAAGCACAATCATGATTCTCTATCAGATCAGACAATTCAACTGCTGTAAATGAGGTGTTTTGTCATTTGCAGTTATGGATTTAGCACAGTTTTATCCAAAGTGACTTTCAGGATATACATTTTATCATGTGTTTTTATGGGATTTTATCGTACAACCTAAATACTGAGGCACTACCAGGCTGAGCTACACTTCTGTTTGAATTATAGCCACTCAAAAGCTAGGACAATTGCTTTCTGCATTGTGTTCTGCATCATTTTAAAACGTGTTTTAAAACATTAATATGTGTTTCCTACGTTAGGAAAAAGGTAGTAGATAAACAGGGTTGTTTTTACACAAACATATTTCCTTTTCCTGAATCACATGACTGTGTTTCCTTTGAAGGATGGGATTTCCTGTGGAGACTTTCCTTTGTTTTTTTCTGCCTCTTAGGATTTCAAACATTGTTTCTCTCACACATGTCGTAGCAGATAAACTTTCCAAATCTATAATTTATGATGTATACTGCGTAGAATCATACATGAATGTATATATATTTTCCATATATACCAAAAAATTAAAAATAAAATGTAGAATATAAAATATCTGTCCCGGAACTGAAAATTACTAACATTCTTCCAAGTATCTTTCTTTGTGTTCATCGGAATACCAATTTATACAGGTATGAAATTACGTAAGGGTGAGTAAATGATGACAGAATTTTCATTTTTAGATGGACTATCCCTTTAATGAAAATCTAAGCAAAAGGATTAGTTTGTGTAGTCCTGTCAATTAAAATGAAATATAAAATAAAATCTAAATTTCTAGTCACTATTGCTTTTTTATTTTGATAAAAAAATGAATTGTAGACAGAACAGTATTGAGGTGAGCAAGTAGGCATAAGATCCAACAGCATTATATGTCTTCAGCATGTATACAATCCACTTATCAATGTGTTTACCTCAGGATTATACAACCCAATGAATCAGTATAAGCGTTCCCTGGTTAAAAATGGTAAGACTTCAATGTATGTTTAGAAAATTGATGATGACCCTCTATCACTTCCATTGCTAATAATGCACAATTAATTAATGTGTGAAAAGTTCAAAGCCTTGTCCTAAACTTTAAAGATATCATGTTTTGACATGTGCCCGGTTAATCGCGGTTACTAATAAATCCTGCTGAAACCGAGTCGGCTGCGATAATGCAAAATATCGATTATTTTATTGATGCGTAGCTTGTCCGTGAAGCACGGCTCTGGGATCAGTAGAAATGCTGCTCGATCTAAAAGCAGTGCGAGTTTGAGTCGCTTATAACGTGCATATAAAAAAGCAACACCCGTCAAACATGATAATTATAAATATACTTTATTATCATGAAAATACCCGAGGAGGCTTGAGGATCAGTGATGAAAACATGTCCTTAGGCATTCCCTAGAACTACGTGTGTTATGGTCTTCTTCTGCAGTACGTATTTGGAGTTTCTTAGAGCTCCCTCTGGCTTTCGGATGCAGCAGCATTTTACCGTACTGCACTCACAAATTGTGCATAAATCACGTGATATATATTTTCGGTTAACCGGGCATATGTCTATTAATAAGTATCTTTTAGTATTTATCTAATGCAAAATAGATGAATGACATTTTTTTAATATAGATGAAACACATTTTTAACACCTTTTTGGATAAATTTGTGTCAGGAATCTATACAAATGTATTTTGTTCTGTATGGTGACTTTGAGTTTGAATGCTGAGGTGACAGGTGCAATTCATGTTAAAGAAACAAGGTACAATCTGTTTACATCTCAGCAAAAATTGTATGCGTGTTTGCATGCATGTCTTTTATTTTACACCAGGCTATGCTTTTTTAAAACTTGACAAGCTGGGGGATTTGAAAACACTAGACAAGAGAATTGTAAAAATTCTCTCTTGCCGAAGCTGTGGCATAGCCCACAGACCACCCGCAGTCCATTCACTGACAGTACAATGAATATTTCACACAAAATAGAAAAGCACTTTCTTAATCGCTACTTCTAATCTGATTTCCGGCCTTGCCTGCTTCATGCAACATTGTTTATTATGAGTCTGCATGGAAACAAATTGGTACCTGTAAGTTACCATGACATCCTAATACAAGAGAACTGTGAGAGAGAACCAATCAGGTTTTGCAAAGTTTGCAGTAAATGATTCTGGCTTGCGTCATGACCTGATTTCAGTTTTTTGTCCTTTTATTTCAAGGGCCTGTATCATTATCAATGGCAGAAGCGCAATGAATTGACACTTATGGCATCCCATCCCATCAAAAACCAACCAACAAAAAATCTCATCTGTAGTATGCGGAGTTTTTCTTCTGTGCTGATTTGGACTGAAGTGGCTTTGAAAGATTACCTTTCATATGTCATTTTAAATGAAGTTGGGCTACTGGCACCTGTCACACACTCAATGTGTAAATGTGAACCATACAAGGCTTTAGTATTATTTGTACCTTTATTTTGGGTCTCTGACAATTCTTGCTGGTGGGAAGAAGATCGACAACTTTTTTGTTTGTACCAGTTCTCTTGTGAATTATGAATTGTGGAGGATTATGGATAGCTGAGCTTTATTTTTCAGTCATATTAAACCTTTGCCGGCTGTGAAGAATGCCACTTGTGAATCAGCGATCAGCTGTTAGGATTACTTTGGACTTTTCTGAATCTCTTCTTTTGACAGTGCATCTGTCTCTGGTTATTCTTGGTTTGAATGACTGAAAAATAACCAGAGCTCACTGAATGGCAAACAACCAAATGTGAAATTTCACCCGAAACGATCTTTGTGACACACTGTAACCTGAAAAATTATTTTACAACCAACTGGCTTAGATTTGGAATGTATAGCTCTCAAAGTTGTGTGAACATTTATTTGTTATTTAAACTCAACTTAGACTCTTCTGTACTTTTCAGCAAGCGATTATGACACATGACTATAACCCAAACTAGACAAGACAATTATCAATCTTGACAATGTTTGTTGTTGTCAATGTTTGTTGAGGGAGCAACAATGGTTTCTCTGCAGGGTTCTGGAGATTTGTCATCAGTAATAAATAGCTGTGGATCCTCAGGTCGCTAAATCGTGCCAGCTGTGGGTGGGCACATGGGCCCTGTGTATTGTCCTAGGCCTTTGATCAGATAATTGCCCCTCAGACCAGAGTTTGAAACATCTGAGTGTCGCTATGGTGACCAGAATCACTGTGTCTCTTCTGTTGAGTGGCTTTTAGTGATTCAAACACAACTGGACTGCAGGGATGCTGGAGCAACTTTTCAATACAAGGCACCAGTCGTACAATTCTTTGCCAACAATTATCCATTTGATTGGTTGCTTCAATGAACACTGAACACAATGAATTTTGAATGTATATAACGTAGAATTCACATGATTATTTATTCTTCTATAAATGAGACAACTAAAATAGACAATACGTAAATACTAGAATGCAAATTGTTACTAGAAGTAAAATAACATACTGCAAAAAAATGTTACATAACTTAAATCCTAATTCATTGAGACTTTTCTAATTATGTTCTTCAGTATTCAATAACTTAAATAAAATTATAAATTAACAATGGTATATTGGGTTTTTGATAAATCATTAGTACATTCCTTGCCATGTTAAAACCTAAATATTTGTCATCCAAATAAAAACAGATTTGCATCTCGAAAACATTTTTAAAAGAGGATCTTCATGCTCTGAAACTCGCTTCATTGCTTCTTGCATTGTTTAAAAACAAGGATTACTGTCTCTTCCACAGGAATGAAAGTGCAAAAGGAATGGCTTTTAGAGTGCTTGACAGAGAGGAAAGGTATAAAGAGACATTTAAAGTCACACATCAACAAAACTATATAACTGGCTCTTATGAATGAAAAAAGAGTAGCTGGTGTATCACATTTACAGAATGCATCAATTTGAATTTGAATAAAACCGGAACGCCACAGGCTACTTGATGGGCATTTTGAAATACTTAAAATGTTAAATGTTTTTGAATATCATCTTATAAAATAGCTGAAATCTCTGTTTATATTAAACTTAATACTAAGATATGAATATGCCTCCACCCAAGAAGTCAATACCATGCAGCCTAAGAAATCTGTTTTTGTGGCAACATTAAATTGCACATATTGCATTACATCATAGTCCCATTTGATCTCCATTTTTTATTTACTATTAAATTATTTAACATGTCTAAGCAAGAACAAGGACACTGAGGAAAATTGTTAGTGAAACTTTTTTATTTTACATATCCATGTGTGACACAAGACATGTTTTCTGTACACATTATGTAAACCTGATATGACAAGATCAACATACATCTGATAAAATAAGACGTATTATTATATTTATAGTGTAGGCCTACTGAAGTAGTTTGAATTACGGTGAAAACAAATCGAAACAACATATTCTTTTTCTGGTTAAATGCATGTTACAAATGACACTTACGATTAAAAAAGCCAAATCAATCGCATGTTCATGGTCTGCAAAAATGGCATTTAATGATTTTCTTGAACGCACTCTGAAAGTCTTTGTTGAAGTATGCGTAAATGATGGGATTCAATAGGGAGTTTGAATAGCCAAGCCAATTAATGACGTCTATGAGCCACAAAGGCATATCACAAGATGGACAAAAAGGCATCACCAGCGCTTTGATGAAGAATGGCAGCCAGCACAGAATAAAAGTGCCCATTATAATGCCCAGAGTCTTTACTGTCTTGCGCTCCCTTGCCAGGGCGAGTTTCCTCTTCGCCTCGGTGTTCTTTTCATGTTTGTTTTCAAACAGAGGGACAGAATTTGGAGTATTGGGTAGAGGAAGGTTGTTTTTTGAATTGCTGTGAACCTCAATGATCTCCAGAGACTCGCCGTCCTCCGCGTGTTTGACTGCGCCGTTTACGCACGCAGGGGGCTTGGGTTCGACTGCGCTTTTCCAGTTTTTTCCCAGCTCCCCGTTTGCTCTTTTAAAAAGCGCAGGTGACACTGTCAAACATTTCACCCTCTTTTTTTCTGTTTTTCGCACTGTTTTGCGAATGCGAAATCTTGCCGCTTTGAATATACGTCCATATAAGACCAGCATGAGAATCAGAGGTATGTAAAACGCGCAAAAAGTAGAATAAATAGTGTACCATGGGTCGTAGCTGATCATACATGCTTCAGGATTTGCCATATCTTCAGCTTTACTCTTAGGCTGTGATTTCATGATCAACATGGGTGGAATCGATATCGAAAAGCCGACCAGCCAGGTAACGGTAATGAGGAGAGCCGCGCGTTTTAATGTCCTTTTCTTCATGTAGTCTATTGGGTCGGTGATAGCCCAGTATCTATCCAAAGCTATAGCGCACAGGTGCAGAATGGAAGATGTGCAGCACAAAATGTCTAATGAAATGAAAATATCACAAGTTACCTGCCCAAGTGTCCACTTGTCTAAAACTTGGTAAAGAGCAGCCATTGGCAACACAAGCACCGACACCATCAGGTCCGTGACCGCAAGTGATCCGATCAGGTAGTTTGCCACATTTTGGAGTGATCTCTCCAAAGCAATAGCCGCAACAACGCACGCGTTTCCAAATATGGAGCACAGAATGAGCGCACCGATCAGCACAGATGTTGAGATCTGATAACTTAGAGGAACCTTTACAGGTAAAGTAACATTGTCTATTTGGTGATCTAAGCCACTGTCGTTTAAAAATAAGGATATTGTTTCGTTAGTTTCTTCCATGTCGCGGTAAAGGGTAAAATTCATAAAAACCTCGAGAGGAGCCTCAGTAAGCATCATTACTCCATCCAGAGGAGCTGAGACATTTGAATGCGATGATGCCCACCATCAACATTGTTACTGAGGATTTCTGACGAGGCGGGTCCATTTATATCAGCAGCGAGACGTCAGTTACCTACGCAGGTGTATAGGGTGGGCTCGGCACAGAATATGCAGACTTGTTTTTCTAGTATTTTCACCAGGAACCTGTCTCATCATATCCTGTGTACTGTAACAGGGTAATTATAAAAGCAATTAACATTTAAACAAGCGTCAGAATGAGTACAACTTTCTAGAAACGTGTTCAATTCCCTGAATGTTTCACTGAGGGTCTGCTTAAGTGAACTTTTCTTTATAGATATGAAACTTTTCTTTACGATATGAACAGGCTCATCACCGCAGCAGCGACTCCACGCCGAGCTGAAAATTGCATTGCTGCTGCCACCTGCTGTAGCCCTTCCGCTGCTGAGACCTTAGATCTCACCACCACGTAATTACGTTTCCTAAACCAAAATCTCTCAAACGCATTACAAACGAGAATAATATTTAGAAATGATTTTCTATGCTTACTGCATTATTTGTGTGTGGTTGGGATGTGAGATTTTTAATGTAAGAACGAGCGAGCGATTTATGCGTAAACGCTGTAATTTATGCGTGACCTGTAACGTAAGATATTTGTCCCTCGGCTGTCCCCGTAGTAAAAGAGAACGAACCCGCAGTAGCCATTAATCTGTTGTTTTTAGCCGTTTAGCTAAACAGAGAAGTATCTAAAGTGTCAGAAGTCGCCACGATGGAAATGGATGCTTCCTTCACGGTAGGACATATTTTTGAATGTGCATGTATTAAAGCATTTCACTGAGACGTCAAACGGGAAGTATTTGCATATTAGCAATATTGCAAGCAAAGAAAGAAACCAACCGGTGCAAATGATTTCCTGCAATGTTTACAAATGTGTGCACAAAATTTTGTGGGAATAAATTGTATAAAATATTATCACAAATATTTTGATTGTTTGTGATTGGAATCTGTGAATTTATCCTTATATATATATATATATATATATAGGTAATATGTGGTACTGTTTTATCTAAGGATTTGTGTACGAATTCAAGAGTAAAGTAAAATGATGGCATACTTACATTTCAAACAGACTAAAGAGCAGGATCTATCAGAAACACTGGAAGATCCAACAAACCTTCGCTGTAAAAAATGCCGCCGGTGTCTCATAGACTCGACAAGCCTTCTTAAGGTGGGTGAATGCTGATGCTTTTTGTCACAGAGAGATGAATGTGTTCATTGTTTCCATATAAAACGCAGACTGCATCCTAACACTAGTTTCTAAAATACTTTTTTTAGATAATCTTTTATTAGAAAGATTTATAGATTTGTTTAGATATTTGTTCTCAGTTATTTAATAATGTATATTATAAATCAGTGAAGGGGTTGTATTTGCATGCGCATATAATACAACCCTTATCCTATGACATTTGTTTTTTGTATGACTATAGATAGCGACATCTGGGGAGGCTGAAGCCATGTGCAGCGTGTGGCATTTGAATGTTGACACGTTGCCAGACTGGATTGTGGCAAGTATTAATCAGGTATTGTGTTTTCATATCTTGATTATCAATATGCTAATGTAGACATATTTATTCATGTATTATTGCAATTTATCTGCATTTGAATTTATCTGCATCATTGACATTTAAGGATGTATACCACTGAAATCTATTGTACATTCTCCACAGGTACATTGGACAGTGGGGAAAATAAACTGCCAGTACTGTGGAGCTCGCTTGGGAGGTTTCAATTTTATAAATTGCTCCAAATGCACCTGTGGCCACAATACAGTCGTGCATCTCAGTAAGAGTCGTGTTGATCAGGATTTTAAACCTCAGGTTCTCTTGACCAGACCAGGCAGATCCAGAGGTCATACTGAGAGAAGGGTGGATAGGGTAGCGTCTTCCCCACAGACAAGAGACTCAGTGACTGAACTACAGAGAACACAAATACAGTCCAGTTTGTTAGACACCTTACCCTCTTCATCAACCTTCAGCTCCTCTTGTGATGTTCTCCGTGCAGTCACCACTGGTGATGAAACCGAACTTGAAATTGCATCCAGTGAAGACCCACAGATTGTCAGAACTGTTGAAGTGGGCACAGATGGGAGTTTACCTTTTGAATCAATACACCCAACACAGCTATCTGATTATCAGGAAATCTTAGAGGAACATCATGTGGATTCTGCTTCCCAGAGTAGAGCCTCTCCAGTGGATCCAGAAGATGTTAGACCCAGAAACATAGTGGAGCCGTCAACAAATGTCTCTCCCATCCCACAACCAAAGCTCTCCAAGAGAGAGAAGAATCGCCTGAAAAGCTTGAGAAGGAAGCAGAGGAAGAAAGAGCACTGGATTCAAAAGCAACAGCAGACAAAAGATCTGGTGAGGTTGCCTGAAGAAATATTCATATTAAATGTACTTTTGTTAAAAAGTTGCAATCATAAGTGTACTACTTTTTCTCAAATTAATAGTCTGTTCGTTTTGTTTTTATTCTCTACTGGAGAGAATAGGAATTTAAAAGGACATTCTCTATTCTGAATGGCGCGCAGCCCTGCTATCTAGTTTGTTTAATATATGAGGTGGCAGACAAGAAATGGATGTGGGATATTAGAAGTTCGGGCGTGAAGCCAAAAATAGATCCGTGGATCAGGGCAGGCATAAATCCACATACTGGGCAGCTGTAAAATCCTGAGGCTCTTAATAAGCCATCCACAGTAGCACATGGCTCCTGCAGCAGGTGTCATTTTATTGGAGGTGTTTTAAATTCTGTTTTCACTCCAGTTGATTTCTAAATCATCAAGAATTATTTGTACCTTTTGTTACTTCAGGCTCTAAAGTGGGACCTTACCAGCAGTGATGAGGAGGAGAAGGAGGGATACACATGTGCTGTGTGTTTAGAGGTGTATTACAGCCCCTACAAGTGCCATCCTTGCAGTCACGTGTTCTGCGAGCCTTGTTTGAGAACACTGGCTAAAAATCGGCCAAGCCACACACCCTGCCCCCTCTGCAGAACCCTCATATCTCATGTGCTGTTTCAGGAAGGTGAGCTGAACAGATACATTTCATATATATATTCCATACCAATATATATTCTATTCTTTGTAAACATGCTATACAAATGAATATCTTCTCCCAATACTCTTTCATTTACCTGATCAACTTGTCATTTCAGAGCTCAATCTAACTACCAAGGCTTGCTTCCCAAAGGTGTATTGGTCAAGACATGAGACCTTTCAAAAGACCAACTATTCCAAATGGCCCCTGCCCGACTGTCCAAAGCGTTTCCGCATTTTTTGGGGTTTGTAAATTCGTCATATGGTTTTACTTTTACCCATCTTAACTTCTCCAATGACATAGCAAATATGTTACATTTTGAAATAAATCTATTGTTATTTCAGGGTTTCAGAGACATGTGGGTCCTGCTAGTCGCTGGCAGTTCCCTCACAGAGCATTTGGACTGAATGTTTTGGACTTGGGGGACATGTGGGGCTGGCCATTTGATGTTGACTTTATGATCATCTCTATTTACTCTTTGCACTGGGTGCTGGCGTTGATCATCTTCTGTGCACTCTGTTACTTCTTCCTTCTCTGATGCTCTGAGGGCTGGATTTCACTTTTCTGGACGATGAATGTTGTTGATAGTGGACATATCATCAAGTGCCTCATTCTTTTAGTGCAATGTAGCTTCAAATATGAAACAGCATTATGCTATCTGTGTGTTTGTTTGTGGTTGAGGTCTTACAGGGTCTGTGCAATCCATAGCATTTGAGCTTTTATCTAATATTACTTTTGACAGTATTATAATGCTGTAGAAATGTTAAAAAAGCAATAATATTGGTATAATGCTTAATCTGCTGGACACTTTAATGAGTTGCCTTTGCTTGCTTTAACATCTCAGTTAGTTGCATGTTGACCAGATTTGACGTGTTGCTTTTGAATGAATAATATCTGCTACAAATATATTTGTATTAATAGTTTTAATGTCTTCTTTTACACAGTAAAATGTTTGATAACTTTTACTGATGTGTCTGTTGAGACTGATTTAAGGCCTAAAATGACAGAAATCTTAAAGATGGGGCATGTGCTTTAGTGCTTTAATGAAATCCTATTAAAAAACAAATATTTAAGCGGAGATTAATTGTTAAATGCCCATTAAAAAAATATTAAATGTGTTTGTGTATATATTTTTTATTCCTGGGCATTTGTAAAAATGTTTACGAAATAACTAAAACCCCTCAGCTGCGGGGCTACTGCGGCGCTCGGGCCTCAACAGGGGTGAAGGTGACTCGGCTGTCGTGGAGGAGATGCAGAGGAAGCGTCGCGGACGCTCGCTCTCATCTATGACAGCTGAGAAACGACCGCATTCAAGGATCGACCTCACCCTCCCAAACGGACTGTAGAGGTTTTCCCTGCGAAGTGGTTTTACCCGTGGACGCGTATGCATGTGTTCTGCACCGAACGGGCGAAAGAAGCGCCCCAGATCCGCAGCCAACATTTTTCACATCGGCAAATCCGCGCTGCAGGATCCAGAGCGTCGGGAGAGCACCGAGAGCGCGCGGAGAGCTCAGCGGGCGATGGATGACTGTAGATCGGTATGTGTGCTGTGGAGCGGCCGCGTTATGAATGTTGTCACCTTAAAATTTCACCTGTATTTTTGCCGTGACAGGTGCTGTAGTCTAATGCGGATACTATTTGTGGATTAATGCCATTTAAGTGACACGCTGGCGTCTCTCACTTAGTTCACAGGTGTGAAGTGACATTTATCCATTTAAGACGCATTTGTTCAGTGCATTGAAGATAGACATAATAATTATGTGTGTGCTTTGGTATTCGAACCCATGACATTTGCGTTGCTAACAACACGAAGAAACACACTACATATACAAACCAGCGCTACTGTTATTACTCAAAGACGCAGGGACTGTGATATTGAAACAGAACAAGAAAGGTCTGATATTTTTCACTTCATATTTTTATCATTTGCGCTTATATGGGTATGTTATCTTATGCAACAATTGTCACACGCGCACGCACGCACGCACGCACGCACACACACACACACACACGCGCGCGCGCGTCTTCTAAAAATAGACCGAGTGGTAAATTGAGGAAGATTTGTCTCGCTTTCAGACTGTCCAGGAGTTCAACACTCTTGTGGCCCTCCACCGAGAGCAGGTCATCTCCATTGGAGAGAATACAATCGACTGTCCTGCTTTAAGGGCGCAGATGCACAAGACTCGAATCAAAGGATGCGCAGTAGCCCAGTCCGCCTATCACAACCTTATCGCGATCTCTGGGTAAGAAAATTATTTTAGTGGATGATGGGAGGCTGTTGTGACGTGATGGAATTAAAAAGCTGATTTTATTTTATTCTCATCTCATTTTAGTCCAGAGGATGGTGAAATCCACCCCGAAATATGCAGATTATTCATCCAGCTTCAGTGCTGCCTGGAGATGTACATTACAGAGATGCTCAAGTCTTTGTGTCTGTTGGGTGTGCTGCAGCTTCATAGGAAAGGTGTTGTGTCAATGACAGCCAGCAGAGGGCAGCAAATTCTTCAAATAAACAGACCTGAGTACATAAAGCCAATATACTGCATGCAAGAAACGTCTGTCACTGTGGGTGGCAGGGTATTTACAAAACAAGATGATAAATATAAAACGGCCCTCCTGATTGAATTTTTTTTTTTTTAAGGGTAATGACACCGTCTCCTTAATTATAATTAACTCCGCTTTTCACATAGGAAATGACGCCTGTCCTGAGCCTAACACCGACTGCAGGGTGGACGAAAGCTCTGATGTGCCGATGCTGGAAGATCGATCGTCATCACCTGTAGACTTTCCACAGGAATCTTGGCTTGTGTATACAGACACTGAAAACATAGAGAGGTAAAGAAAAGAGAGAGCTCTATGGATTAGGAAAGATATATTAGGTTGATGTGTTTTATTGATGTGATGAGGTTGATTTGATGAAATTTCTTCCAGTGATATGCGAGAAATGAGGAACCTACTAAGCAAACTCAGGGAGACAATGCCTTTACCACTGAAAAATCAAGGTGAGTCTAAAAAAAGAAAAACATTTTCGTTTTGTGCTGTAAAGGGACTTTTTAACTTTTCTTGCTTATGTAAAGTTTTTATTGCCCTTTTATTTGTATAGATGACAGCAGCCTGCTTAATTTGACTCCTTACCCGCTGGTGAGGCAAAGGAAGAGACGGTTTTCTGGGCTTTGTTGCCTTGTGTCTGGCTGAATCCTCAATACTCTCAAGTCTTCTTTTCTGATCATTGTTAGTGCTTGTCACTTTCGTGTCTCTTGACATTAGTTTTGTTAATGGACAGTTTTTAAACTGCTTGTATTTAAGTACAGAATCTCATTGATTCAAAATTCCACTTACAGCCCATTGTTAGTTACATTCAGAGTTTTATGTCATTTGTAGTGCAACCATATGATTGTATAAAAAAGAAACTGAATGAAATCTTTACATGCACAAATACTAACATCTATCGCCAATCTTTTTATTTTATACTCATAGAGCAAGAGGATATATCCTATTCTCTCACACGCATTTATTCACTGTGCAATGCTTTTAATTTAGTCTTCCATACAGAGAAAATGTTGTAAAACATTTATATTAGTTTTTAAGGGCATATGAGCTCACTGCACTAAAGCCATTGCTGTGTTATTCTAAGCTTGAAACAAATGTAACACAATAAATTAATTTATGTAAATAATACAAATCATTGTAAATAAAACATGATTTTAAATATTGATTTTTTTAGTTTATTCATTCATTCATTCATTCATTCATTCATTCATTCATTCCATCCTGTTTGTACAAATAATATCTCATATTACTGGAGAGTTTGCAGCAAGCTTTGTGGTTTTCATCAGGTGTCCATAAAATAGAGTTATAGCTCATATCAAGCTGTACATCATTTTTGATGATAATAAAGATAATCGTTTACAATATTGTTTTGTTCATTGCATAATCATTTAGTTTTGTATGGCCTAAAATTAAGCCTGAAAACTAAAAAGACCGAAATATAGAAGGTTACATAAAAATATACAATTGGAACAAGTATTTTGCAATTGAGAGAGGCAAAAACTGTCTCTAGTGATAAAACGTTCTCTGTATAATCCCTTCTACATTCCATTGGAGGTCTGGTTGTCAATATGAAGACTTCCAGCTGAAGGATTTACTGGAAGAAAAGGGGATGGACAAATTGTGTAAGAGAATGAGAACTAGAAAGGAATTCGACCAGCTTGATCTGAGCAACTGATATTTCTTCTGCATGTAAATGTGTACTCATATTGCAGACACAGAGACTACAAGCGATCAGGCGTGATTGTGTATGCATATATGCTTTTGGAAGGGCTTGATATTCACATGTGAGTATCATTTATGTGGTATTTTTAAATGTCTGTGCATTTATCATATTTATTATGGGTGGGACCCAATATTCCATTGTTGCAATTGACATTGTTTATTATAAATCAAAATTTCAGTATAACAATTGGAAGGAAAAGTATAGTGAGTTTTAATGGAAACAAGTAGAAACAAATGATTTGCAGTAACTTGCACATTTTAGTTAACAGTGCAGGAAATTGCTTTGTTGTAACTTATATTTATTTTCAGGTTTAAAAACTCCAGATTTAAAAAAGATCAGAAAGACCTAACTAGACACAACTGAAAACTAAATGCACTAAATCTAAATCCATACTAACTGCACAATACTAAATGCACTTTTTTTTTCAAAAGAAAAATCTTTATTTTTTTACTTTATAAATATATTAAGTTACCTCAAATTAAAATAACTTAAACATCCATACGTGCACAATGTATGTATCATATGTAAATATAAAAAATCATGACATCAGTGAATAAAAAACAAATGAGTTGTTCATTCTACTTTACTTTAAGCTATTAAGTTTAGACAGTCTATCTTCCATGGATCGTACTAGCATTCCTCTAGTCCTACTCTACACCCTCGCTTCAGTCACCACCATTATGGGGTGTTTCTGTGACCACTACCCGTGGAGTTCGTGGACCTACTGCACCAAAACCTGTAACTCTGGAACCCAACAACGCACAAGGTAACCTTAATTTTACATCATACATCCCCTTTAGATTCACGTTGGTGACCTGTACATTTGCTGTTGCAGGGCTGTGCGCTTTGATGAGCACTGGATAAAAAATAATTGTTTTCAGCTGTGTCAGACACAAGAGAGCAGACTGTGCAATGTTGAGACTTGTCCAATAAACTGCCAACTGACTGAGTTTGGACCCTGGTCTGAGTGCTCACCTTGTGCCAAAAAATTAGTGAGTAAAACACACAAAGGAGTATTTTAGATTTATTGCCAAAGTGTATTAATTTCCATAGTTTGTGTGTGATTTAGTTCAGAACCAGGTCTCTTCTTACACCAGCTCAGTTTGGAGGGGTGGACTGTAGTGAATCTCTGGCGGAGGATAGACCTTGTCACCCTTCTAAGGAATGCAGGATTGAGCCTGTAAATTGTAAAGACCAGTTCACTTGCGACAGTGGTAATTACCTTCACGAACTCTCGTAAATTGACAGAGACATGCTATGATGTTCGGCACATTGGGTGTATTGTGTTTTTAAATACATAGCCTACTGTGTTTCTTACCATGCTACCAAAAGGAAGATGTATAAACTCTACTTTGGAGTGTAACAAGCAGAACGACTGTGGTGACAACTCTGATGAGAGGGATTGTGGGGAGTTGAAGAAAGTGTGTGCACAGGACAGATTTCATCCCATTCCTGGAGCCGATCTGATTGGTCATGGGTAAACACCATATCAAGATCATAATACTTATATATTATATATTAAATTTTAAAACTGAACGCAGAGTTTATTTCGATTAGGTTTGATGCCATGGCAGAGCAGATGAGGGGTGCTGTTCTGGACAGCACATTTATGGGAGAGCATTGCACAGTGCAAAGACAAGGACCCAACAGGAGGCTCTATCGGGTCCCTGCCAACGTTGAGAAGTTTGACATCAAGGTGGGCAAAGAATGAAATACAATTCTACAAACTACAAAGTGTGCAATTGTTTTACATTAATATATCAAGATTTTGTTTCTAATATTGTTTGACACAATTCTAGGTTGAATATATTGAGGACATTAAAGAAAGTGACATTAAACCTGAAAAAATCACATTGACAGAAGAATCACAGTCAGATCCAGCTAAAATATTGCAACAGATATCGAGTGCTCGTGATATTTTCTCATTGATCCTGGCTATAAAGTCTGCGTCAATGAGACCTGGTACTTTCAAGGAGGTAACCAAAGCATCTCAAGAGAAGGCAAGGAACCTTTAAAACTTCAAATTATGTTGTATGCTTGTTTTAGACCCTGGACACAGTACACTTATTAATATATTTATGTATGTGTTTATTTCTTTAATTGTATGCAGGACTCAGAGTTTTACAGGGTACATCAGGTTGTTGCCACATCAACATTCAAAACAAAGTCCTCTGACCTCTATTTGTCGGATCCGTTCATTCAGTTTCTAAGCGGTCTGCCATTAGAGTACAACTACGTCCTTTACAGACAGATCTTTCAAACGTTTGGGACACATTATTTCAGCTCTGGGACATTAGGGGGGAGGTATGACCTCCTTTTCCAATACAATCGAGAAGAACTTAAAACGTATGGTGAGAAAACATCGTTTTTAAAGATAAGAATGTTTCTTGCTCAAAAGGAGCACAAAACTTTATGTTTACAATTATTAAACATACAGCAGTTGTGCTTAGTTTTTGTCTTTTGCAATCTCCAGGACTGACAGAAGAGGAAACAAAAAGTTGCCTTAGTCGTGATTCCACCATCTTTACCATTTTTTATAATAGAGATTCACACAGTTCCACCTGTAAGACAAACACGATGAAAACAGAATACGAAGGTAACAACTGTCATACATACAACATTGGGGATTGATATCAAATAACTCTGAAAATCAAATCAAATGATAAAGATAAAGATTTAGCTATGTTTAGCTTCCTTTTACCTTTTTCACGTCCTTTCCAGGGTCAATTGTAAAAGCGTCAGAGAAGACTTTTACATCAGTGCAAGGAGGTAAAGCTGAGTATTCAGCAAAGCTGGCATGGGAAAGGAAAGACGTATCACCGGACAGCACTACTTACCAGAACTGGATTCAGTCTACAATAGAAAATCCAACTGTTATAGATTTTGAGGTTAGGAGGATAAGCAAAGATATGTTTGATCTGAATTTTTTTAATGCTTGTTTTGTTAATTGTATTTTGATTACTTTAAAGTGATAGTTCACTCAAAAATAAAAATGTTGTCATTATTTACTCACCCTCTTGTCATTTCATACCTGTATGACTTTCTTTCTTCTGCAGAACACATAAGAAGATATTTTGAAGAATGTTGATAACTGGCCCCCATTCACTTGTATTGGTTTTGTGTCCATGCAGTAGAAGTGAATGGGGGCCAGTGCTGTTCGCTTACCAACTTTCTTCAAAATATCTTCTTTTGTGTTCTGGGGAAGAAAGAAAGTCGTAAAGGTTTGAAATGACAAGAGGGTGAGTAAATGATGACAGAATCATTTTCCTTTCACTGCTTAAGGGTTTAAAATACCCCATTATTTAAAATGTGTTAAATATCATTTAATAATGATTTGTCTATGTCTCGACCAGCTGTTGCCTTTACTGAATCTGGTGCGAGGCATTCCTTGTGCTAAGACGAAGAGATTGCATCTTCATAGGGCACTGATGGAGTATCTGACCGAATTTGACTCCTGCAAGTGTGACCCCTGCCCTAACAATGCACGGCCAGCTCTGAGTGGGACAGAGTGTGTTTGCATTTGCCAGACTGGGACTTACGGAGCAAACTGCGAGAAACGAGCCCCAGACTACAAAAAAGGTTCACATGCATATTTGTCATCATTATGGTGGTGACATATTGTTGTACCCCAGTATACTGGTATCCAGTCACTGTTGAACGTTCTCCAAATATTGAAATATAGACAAAAATCTGCCATTTGACAGGTGGTGTCAAAGGTCAACATTCGGCATTGACTAGATGGCATGGAGTGACATTGTCGGTACATTTTTGGTGTATTTCTATACGTTCCCTGTCTCTTTACTCCTCAGAGGGAGTTGATGGCAGATGGACATGCTGGACTCCCTGGAGTCTCTGTGACACCTCCTTAAAGAGACATCGTACACGTACCTGTACCAACCCTGCACCTCAGCGAGGGGGAAAACCCTGCCAAGGCTCTGAGAAACAGGTGGAGGAGTGTACCATCTCTATTTTCCAAAAGTAAGGGCGTGCCCTGTCTTAACACTTTTATATACAGTATGTGCTTTGGCATAAGTATGCTGGTCATTTGCGTTTTTTATCACAGGCAAGATGTGTGTATGAATGATGATGAATTTGTGAATGAAGGCGACAGCGAGAGCAAGTTGCCCCCTGGAGTCTCTGGGTGTCCAAAACCCAAAGTACCTGCCAACAGCCACCTGAGGGTGAGAAAAGACAACATCTTCCTTGTCTGCTGTTCACAAAATGCTTAATTAAAAATAATAATACATAATGCGGTAACACTTTACAATAAGGTGCTATTTGTTAGCAATTAGTTGATGCATTAGCTAACATAAACTAACAAGGAACAATACTTCTACAGCATTTATAAATTTAATTCATGCTAATTTCAGTATTTACTAATACATTATTAAAATCAAACGTTGTTTCTGTTAACATTAGTTATACCATGGTCTTTTTGTATACTCGATTCTGATTGGCTGGAAGGTGTGCATTAAAACCCTTTAACGCACAGGTAGCTCCAGTAAGTTTGATTACATTTGAAATGTAACTGTAATCGCTGTAATTTTCACCTGTTTGATATAAAATTTCACTGTAAACATCAATAATAGATTTAACTTGGCAAATGACCATGGTATAAGCGGCATAATCCACAACTAGCCGTGCGTTAAAGGGTTTTAATGCACGACGTGGAGGCCAAGAACCACCCGACACGAAGCGGCCTCTTACTTAATGCACCACATGACTGTATTGACATGAACTAACATTGACAAGGATTAATAAATGTTGACAAACTAAATTATTCATTGTTAGCTAATGTTGGGTAATGCATTTACTAATGTTAACTAATAGCACCTTATTGTAAGGTGTTACCCGTAATGCTATAAAAACTTTGAGAGAGACCTCACATGGGTGTTTGACCCACCAAATATTGACATCTGACCTATCGGTGTGGTAAAAACCTTTCAAGGTTGACATTTGCATAGAATTGCCCTTTTATATTCCTCCCTCTATTTTCAGATTAACAAACGCGTATACGATTATGGAGATCATGAGGAGGTTGTTTGCTTCACTGGTTTTAAGTTGGATGGATACCAGCTTATTCATTGTCTCCAAGATGGTTCCTGGGAGAAACCAAAGGGAAGGTGCATTAGTAAGTCATGGAATAATATTATAAAAAGCCATTTGTGCATAAACTAAACCTGATGTTTTTCATTGACGTTTTCACCTTTTCTGTGATTCCAGAATATGTTTGCCCAAAACCCACAGTGCCTGGTGGCATGAAGCTGACCCCAGACCATCCAGAGTATAAAGTGGGAAGTGTTTTTATGCTCTCATGTTCAGAGAGTGGTATGAGTCCTTCGGGTCAACAGTATTACACTTGTGGAAACAGTCTCACCTGGGAACCAAGCATTTCAAAGGACATACAGTGCAAGACTGGTACTCTCACCAAATCAATTATTTTACTGTGCCTTTTTGTGAGCTTCTCCTATTTTTACTGCCTTTTGCAAATTATACTTTTGTAGAAGTAACATTCACGGCCATTTATACTTGATGTAAACATGAGTAAGAGAAAAATATATGTTTTTGCTTTCCACAGATAAGCCTTTTGTGCCAGACAGCAACTGTAAACCTGGAGAGATTCATGATGGCACTACATGTATCTGCATGTCCAAAGAATACTGCGGGTATAAATATAGCTCTGTCTGTTTTGGAAGCTTTCAAATTCATGTTTGTTGCATCAAATTTTGGTTAATCATTGTTATTTGCATGTAGTTATGCTGCAGTCTGTTGGGAATCTTAACCCATTGTGTTCCTTTTTTGAATGTCCTGCAGAAATTACAGGGCGGACTTGTGCATTTTTGATGCTTCGAAAGAGGCTGCCAATATAATGTCCTCCTGTGCTTTTCACGCTGGCCGTTGTCATGGAGACCCATTATACTTTATGAATAATGGGCCGTGCAAAACTGACGCATTCAGCCTGGACTGGGCCAAATTCAGGGCCCGTGTTGCTGAGCAGAGCTCAGTTCAGGAGCCCTGTGGAGCAGACACCTGTTACGAGTGGGAGACCTGTTCAGGTATAGATCTTATTATGAATAAACTGCGCGTTTATGTGGAGTATAAATTTAGCTTAAGCATGTTTATTATTAAATCGAAATAACATTTGGCACTTTTTATCATCGTCTTTTTTCTTAGTGTCAAAAAACTGTGAGTGCATACTTCCGAAAGATTGCTCAAGGGATGGAAAACATGTCTACTGCCTGAAACTCCTGAAGGCACAGAGCACACGGAGCATGAACTTATGTTTCATGGCTGCTATGAAGTGCAACAAGATAGAATTTGAGATTCTGAGTGAAGGTCCTTGCCAGACTTCTTAATTGTTAACAAAGCCTTTTGGAGAATTTTATAATATCAAAATGCTAACAGAATGCTAAATGATTTGTATAGATAACTCAATATTGTTTTTAATCACTCACAGCATGCTATACAGTTATTTTATTCTTCTTTATACACCAATATTTTATTACTGTAGAAGAGCACAATAAAAATGTTATGTCCTTGTATTTAAACTTGTATTTAAATTTCTTTTCTTAATGGTTAGCTGGCTCAATTTTTAATAAAATATATTTTATGCCAAAATAACATTAAACTGTAAACCAGTTTATGTCCCTCAAAAAGCGATGCTATCAAAACACTGCTGTTTTTTACACATGGAAAGTGTTTGGGAAATGTTTAGTGACACTTTAGCTGTAGTATTATATAGTATCAGCTATATAAGATATAGTAACCACAATGTAAGAACCACTATAAATATGATTTAAATCTCAATATTTTAATAAAAAAAAGCTAAGAATGTGACATCATTAAATTACATACACAATAAAAACATCATATGACAGGGAAAACACTTATGATGAAAAGTCTTTATGTCTGACAGTGTCCAATGTTGAGGACAGTGATCTGTTTCCCTCTGCACCTCCAAGCTCCCGCCTCACACTCTGAGATCATCTCAGCAGCCCCGCCCATTAGAGAGACGCACAGGTGGGCGGAGTCATCAACACAATCCTCTGGATCTTTACATTCACATTTTAACCCTGGAGATACATAGAGTTTAAGAAAATGAAGATCGTGTATTATCATAGTTTATATAAAAGATCCATACATATGTTTTAAAGAGGCATACCGTCACATGTTTCCCATTCATTGCAGTCCTGACAGGATGTGAATTTGGTTTGTGGCCAACTGCATGTGCTGTCCTGTAGCAGAGAGACCTTTTGTCCCAGACACTGCAAAGCTCCAATCTGGCAGACGCTCATTCTGTTTACCCGACCAGGACGTGTAGAGGCACAAACCTGGAATGATGCCCTAGTGGACATAATGTAGAATTTGACATAAATGCTTTGTTTGCTTATTATTTATACATCAAGCATCTGAACTACTTAACTTACTTGCATTCATATGGCATTTTGCAAACACACTGACCCTTTCCCAGTTTTTCCCATGGTTTGCAGATTAGACTCGATTGGGTGGGCACTGTGGGGACTTATATAAAAAGTAAACATAACAACAACTTAAAATAAAAAGTAAAAACAACAAATCAGAAATGTTTCCAAAGTGCCTGATTGATGTGTATTACAGGATTTTATACTATACCTGGTCTGCATCTGATACTCTCAGGTAAAGGATACCAGCTGAGGCCAAGGCGGCACAGAACTTCAGGTTCCCCTTCTCGCTGCGTTCCAGGTGGGCATGACAGGGATACACTCTCCCCAATCAGATACGTTTGTTTTGAGGGTGTGGCAATGACATTGCTCAGAACAGGTGGAGGGTCACAGGCGGACTCTGAATAAACATACAGAAGAATACGTATGCAAAATGACCTATAAGTAACCTCTGCTGTTGCAGGGAGTTTTGCACAGCCAGACATCAATACGATTTTCTTCAGAAAATGTAAAATACAGTTTCATTGATTACTTTTGCACTCCATTGAAAACGTTTTCCAGGATAGGTTCTCTGTACACTCAGCGATCGGCTCCCCAAGATGATCATATCCATCTGTACAAGTGTACTCAATCTTAGAACCCACTGGATAGATGTCTTTTGGATCCTGAACACAGATAGGTAAAGTAAATGACAGAATTGCTCATAACCCCCTTTAAATTGCTTGTGATAAACTCTTCGGTGTTTAGGGATAGTCACTCCCAAATGAAAATTCTTTCTTCATTTGATGTCCTTTTAAACCTGTATCACTTATTTTCTTCTGCAGAACACACAATATTTTGAAGAATGTTGGTAACCAAACAACACCATTGACTTACATTGTATGGACACAAAACCACCAAGACATTTCTCAAAATATCCCTTTAACGTGTAGTATGTCTACCTAAAACATTTTTAGGCGGTGATATTTTGTGACAAGTTTGTGACTTTTTAAAGGGTTAGTCCCATTAGTTACATCACAGTGTGAATACCATAACTAGGAAGATACTTACCAAAACAAATCCATTTTTCAGAGGAGGTGGAGTTTTACATGACTTCACTGGTGTCACAGAGGAATCAAAGCAGTGGGGCTCCATCATTCTAGAATATAAAGAATGACATGATATTAGGTCACATTTTTTATCTTTTTAAAATGAAAAAAATGCAGAAATAGTTTATTCTTACTTTAGATGTTCAAGATCAGGGTCCTCACAGCGTTTGTGCTCTGTGCTCTCCCCCATGCAATGTCTGCCTCCATTTCTTGGAGCAGGATTATTACACAAACGAATCCTCGACCTCTGACCCTGAGAGCAGCTACTCCAGGCAGACCAGCAACTCCAGCCGCCTTCAACCACTCCTATAAAAAACATTACCCATTCACTTAAAAATAAAACTACTATCATCATTTATTCACACTTATGTCATTCAAAATCTGCATATGAGTTCTTCCGTGGAACACAAAAGAAAATATTTTGAGAAAGGTGGCTTTGTGGTTTTGTGTCTATGCAATGGAAGTCAATGGGAACGAATGTTTGATTACCAGCGATTTTCAAAATATCTTATGTGTAAGAAAGGAAAAAGTCATGGAATGAATTGAGGGTGAGCAAATGATAAAATAATTGTAATTTTTGAGTGAACTCCCTTTAAGCACAAAATGATGTGCACCTTAAGTCAACATAACTGGTCAAGTAACTGCTTATATGCTCAACATAATGAAATTAGCTTTGGATGTCATACCTGGTTGTTCCCCAATTACATGACCGTTTTGACAGGCATTTCCACTGGTGCCCGGCTTACACACACAGGTGCACTGGCCGTCAGTGAGCACAGGCATGCCCTTGTTTTGACATGGTCTGCAGTGGCATGGGCTCTGCTCCTCCAGATAGGCTTCTAGTGCCCTCTTCAGGTGAAGTTTCTTCAAGCCAGCACATGGCACCTCCTTCACCAGTTCATACAGTGGTCGCAACTAGGTTTACAATATGTTACCATATAGTTAATACTGTAATTCATATTTATTGATCATAAAGTATTTTCCAAATAAATACTTTTAATCATACGTATAGTTTTTACATTTAAAATTGCATTCAAGCTAAACACCAGTAGGTGTTCCCGGATATTAAACTATTCACATACCTTCTGTTTTATCACTTTAGGGAAGTCCTTCACTGAACCTGCCCATTTGGAATACATCTGCTTGTTATTTTCAGGATTCTCCAAATCTATGAGACTAAGCCCAGCAATGTATGCGGTATGTCCTCCGATAATGTCTGTTTTTAGTGCCATCTGACGATTACTGTTTTCTGTAAAACAATTAGAAAGATATGAAGCAACAGTGTAAAGCAAATCATTTGAAATGGCCATTTAGTGACATTTAGTGCTTATAAATTGGACAAACCTTTGAGATTCTGAATTGTTTCCATCAGTTTCACACACTTGGTTGTTCTCTTCTTGTAGAAGAGGCGTCGCTTCACACGTGTGATACACTGGTGGAAATTAATATCTGTTCTACCTGTATTAAAATAAAACAACCATATTTCATGTCATTCTAAACCTGTATGACTTTCTGTCTTGGGGAGACACAAAAGAAGATATTTTGAAGACGAAACAACTTTGACCCTCATTCTTTACTTCTATTTGGACACAAAATCACTGACACATTTCTCAAAATATCTTCTTTTGTGTCCCCAGTAGAAAGCATTATACTATCACTGTCTTTCCAAAACCTCAGATGTCCAATTTCGCTGTTGAAAAAACACTGTACTTTTCAAACGATTAAATACTGTGTTATCAAAGTTGACAAGCACTTTTTATGACTTTTTATCGGTTAGATATTTGCAAAACCCAGTGACAAACATAAAGGGTGACTAATAAAAATGATTTATGGCAACAAAAAAATACTAATAACGAAATATGGAGATACAGGGTTTCAGAATGACAACAGTGATTTTTGAATGACATGAGGGTGAATAAATAATGATTTGGAGCAAACTACCCCCTAAGCAAAACAAAGTGTTACGTTACATGTTAACGGGAATAAGGATGTGGATACGTACTCATCTCCTTCATAAAATTTGCATCCAACTCCAGCAAGGCCCGATACTGGCCACCTAGTGTTCCTTCTTCCATGTAGTGGGTACCATAGCGCTCTAGAAATGATCGATAGATTGCTGGGTCATATGTGCTGGGAAGGGCAGATAGATCCTTCCAGAAATCTTCAGATAGAGGCAGATACTGAGGAGCATTGTTCTGGAACTGAGCCACCTCTACATCATTCTTAATGATCAGCAGGTGATATGCCTTTAAAACAGAACATACAGATTTCAGATGTAATATCATCTATTGTTTTTAACTTTTCTGCTAGTATTCTTTTGATCTAGTGTATTGTATTCATCTGAGAGACCCAGACTTGAACCTTACTTTATCCTGCTTGAGTTCATTATGAAAGGATTTATGGTCATGGCCTCCTCTAATTCTCTTTTTATCCTCTTCGTGCCTCATGTACGACCAGGAGCTGTCATAATACTCATCACTGAAATCATTTTCAACAGTGACCTGAAAGGAAGCGCTAAATACTGTTAGTTTTTCCAAACAAAATAATCTTATAGCCGTTATTTAATATAGTCATGGGCCTAAAATCTTGTTTTCACCTGAAAGGTATATCTAAGTAGACTCTGTGGAAGTCTGTAGAAATCGCTGTGGTCTCCACTAAACAGTTTTCTGCACAGGCCACCGAAGCTACGAGTGTTAATGACCCCAGCTTTCAACTCACCCGTCAACACGTCAAATCTATGGAATGGCAAATAACCCACCATCATGAGGGTGAGTAAATGATGACAGACATTTTCTTTTTGGGTGAACTATTGCTTAAATGTGGATATTTTGAAATAGCTTAATATGGTTTTTTTTTACCCTCTTCCTGTGAGGTCAGAGTTGGGCGGTGGCTTTTGCTCATTGCACACTATAGAGCTGCTGCATCGCTGTTCATCTAAACCATCCTCACAGTCATGATCCCCATTGCACACCAGAGATTCACTGATGCATTGACCTACAAAGGCATAAACACTGTTTAACACTCTGACAAAAAGGACATTTGATTATTTTATAGTCACATGATAAGCATTGTTATCCATTCAATGTCATGATGATATGTACCAGATGTACAACGAAACCTGTTTCCACATCCAGCCTCTAAAGGACAGCTTTTCTTAGGAATGCAGTTTTGTCTCTGGATGGCGTCCCCTGTACAAGAACTGCCACCAAACTGAGGGAATGTCTCTATATGACGTATTTGAACCTGAGTGAGACAAAAACCCACATGGGAGTCAAAATTCAGTTATGACAGGTAGCTATACTACAGTATCAATAACCTTGCTATAGATAAGGCTTAAACCTGTGTTTTGGTACAGCCGTCACATTCTGACCAGTCCCCATAAGGTCCCCACTTGCAGTTTACCGGCTGTTCACACCTTGCATAGGAAAAAATAAACAATGGTAAATATATATATAATATATATATAGTTGTTTAGAATGTAGTATCCATTAAGCACGGAGCACTTACCAGCTATAAGGCAGAACCATAAGCAGAACCAATAAACAGGACCGAGCAACAGCTGGACACATCTGAAAACATAAACCTGCCATGACTACATGTCATTTTTTGTCATTTCCCAGTCGTTTAGTTTGTATTTCTAACCTGTAGAGTTACCTTACCTTCATGTTGTAGCTACTGTAGGCTTTACAGGTTTTGTGCTATGGCAGGTATAGTGAGGATCCAGCTGATATAGTGCGGCTCTCGTAGAGATAATGACATCAGTATTTTGTCATAGACAGGAATTTCCAGCATGACTCAATGCTATTATCTGCTCCTGGACATTCAGTGCTGGCTTTCCCATTTTTTAATTGTTTGTCAACTTTTGTTGGGAACTTATTCTCTCACTTTTCACCACCTGACCTTGGCACTACCTGAGTTGTAGTCAGCTTGTAACCAACAGTGTGTACTTTTTTGCTGCTGTAATAAAATGTGGAGGTTTGTGTTTCATTTGGTATTGTGAAATAGTGTTTTGTAAAACCCAGCAGAACACATAGACCTCTGTCTTTAGAGAGTTGTGCAATATTTGTTGTTCAAATTCATGACTAATCCCAGAGTAACACTAGGGTCAAAATTCTAAATTTATTGGCTGGGATTGATTGAAATCTATTTTTATGTATCTTCAAGTTATTTGGCTTTATCTGCAAACCATCTTAAAACATTATGCGGACAAAGTAAAGCATTTGAAAAGAAACATGAATTCTGCTTGAGCATTTTCCAACTTTGTTTATTTCATGTCAAATAGCATAAAAATAAATTAAACGAATTAGTTTCAGTGACAGCTCCATTTTACAATTAGTTATATCACACAAACAATAAAATAAAGCATTCAATAAAGTTATATTGCGTCATACTTAATTTAAAAATGACAAAATTGAGTTCAAGTTAAAATCAATTTATTCTATTCTAATTATTCTAAAAATTACTTTTATTTCTTAAGACTCACATATAACAAATTAATTTCAATTCTGGTAGTGTCTTAAACTTTACTATAAAGTTTTTGAGTCTTACAATATCTTCTAGCATTGAACATGTCACATGATGAAATTAATCTGTTTAAAGCTGGAAACAAAATGCGTTCATATACCACATTCCAAAAAATAGTTTGCATGAAAATCAAAGCAGTCCAGTCCTCAGCATACCTCCTCATATCTGCTGCATTGGTCGTAATTGTTCAGACACCTGGCAAACATCAACATCAGTTATAAGACACAAAAAAAACTAAAATTAAAGTTTGGGAGTTACATGAAATATGATTGAATTCCTTTCACAGTTATTTCTTCACCCCTCCAACAGCACTTTTATTTTGTAATACTTATATCATATATGAATTTTATACTTTTTTTTCAGATGCATAAATATGGACATTAACATTAACATTGTGGTTTTGTGTGGCTCTCCAATTCAATCAATGACTCATTGTGGTCAGACTTACCTGAAACTCTGTCCCGGTACATGCTCTGATGTCATCTGGGGTCAGCCCTTCCCAAATCTCAATGAGGGTTAAACCCCTACTTTTATCCACATCAAACACAGCCTACAACAAATTATGTTACAAATCAGAAGGTTTTTGGAAAAGATGAATAATATTTGAAAAAGGTTTCCTAACCTTTTCAGTGATTATACGATCAACACACTGTTTTCCAGTTAGGGGAAGGGTGCACTTCTCTAGAATTTTATGCTTTCCACCCTTGTAATTTAATAGTGCACGTAAATCAAGAATTCCAAAACAAAACATCTGTGAGCTGCAACTGAAGTTTTTTATACCTTAGCAGAATGTTCCATAGTGACCACTACTTTTGTGGCAGAACTTGAAACCAAGTCCATGGCCCCACCCATACCCTTGACCATTTTACCCTGCAAGAAACAGAAGGTACATCTCAACTCAAGCACCATAAAAATATTGATAGATACATAACATATATATATAGGCTAGAGTTCACATACTGGAATCATCCAGTTGGCCAAATCTCCATATTTGGAAACCTGCATTGCTCCCAGCATTGTCAAGTCAATGTGACCTCTGAATAGAAAGTATACAAAAGGTGAAGAGATTAAAGCATGAAAACACTGGAATAGATTATAGTATATTACAAATCTTGAATCATGGCAAAACCAGTGAAACTAACCCTCTAATCATGGCAAAAGACTCATCGCTGGAAAAGTAGGCAGCTCCCAGACAAACAGTAACTGTCTCCTTACCTGATCATATAATGATGAGTCATTATTTTTATTATTTTATCATTATTTTAAACCATTGTTTATTTCTAAAATTAGTGAAAAGGTGTCACAGCACCAGCATTAATTAAATCAGGATCCACTTCACTCTCTGTTGGATAAGGACCCTGAAAAACCCCAAAAGTGAAGAGGATGAGAAGTTAATTGGCTAAAATCACTTGATTATGTTATTTAATATCTAAAGCTCACCAATCCCAGGATTCCATTTTCACTCTGCAGGTGGACTGTGATTTCAGGGTTTATGTAATTACTGGCCAGCATAGGGATTCCAATGCCAAGATTTGCTTAAGGTGGAGTCAAGGTATAGATAGAGAACTGTACAGATTTCGTATTATACATCCATTAGTTGAGAGTTATCTACAGTATGTTGAAGACACAGAAGGATACCATACATCCCATCCTTAAACTCCAGTGCTGCTCTCCGGATGATCCTCTCACGGGTTATATCTGAGTCCTGATTTATTTGTGTTTTCTCCGTCTGTCTAGACTGAAGCTTTCTTTTCTGTAAATGAATAAATTAGGGGCCAAACATGACTTTCATTCTTTAAGTTTGTTAACGGTAAGTTGAGATTTCAATTTTCGTTTTAAATGTACTCCTAAAGGTTCTTTAGATTTGTCACCTCAATTCGTTTTTCATAGCTGGCACCTTTTACTACTCGATCTACATAGATGCTGGGGACATGAATGTCCTCTGCAGCAAAACTTCCAATGTCAACGATCTCCTCAACCTGTGGACCACAGATCATACGTTATCTTCTCCTTTATAGCACCAGAAACACATAATCATATGAGCCCACAAAAGTAAAAAAAGAAAGGTTACAGACCTCCACAATTGTAACTTTGGCTGCTTTACACATTGGCTGGTTGAAATTCCGAGCTGTTTTCCTATTAAAAAATGATCACGTGGAACAATGCTTTATCAGTTTGTACATTTTTGTGATGTTATGTGACAGTTATATTCCATGCATTACTGTAATATGAAGATGAAGACTGACACCTAGTGGTCGTTACGGGGCATATAAATAATATGAAATAATAAGGAAGACAACTGGTATTTTAAAATCTCATTCTCCCGCGAATCATTTTATTGTGTGAATCCCTACCTGAAAACAAGATTTCCTGCTTTGTCACATTTCCAGGCCTTTATCAGAGCAAAGTCACCCGTGATGGCTTTTTCCATGACATAATGCCTGCCGTTGAATTCTTGAACCTGTACCAAACAAAAGAATGTGTACGCTTGTATGATTTTCTAATGTTGATTTATTTCTAATGCAATTAAATAAATAAAAATAAAAAATACAGCACAGAAAACTGACCCTCTGCTATAAGCTTCACCTTCAAAGAATTGCTTACCTACATCAGCAACAGTTGGCATTCGTTGTATATGCATGGAATGTTTTTACGCTTCTCTGTCTAATAATATTTTGTTGTGCAGCAGATGATAAGATATTTTTGAGGCCTTAGCAAAAAGTCGGTTAAAAG
Source organism: Triplophysa rosa (assembly GCF_024868665.1). NCBI lineage: Eukaryota > Metazoa > Chordata > Actinopteri > Cypriniformes > Nemacheilidae > Triplophysa > Triplophysa rosa. The sequence goes on from NC_079908.1 coordinate 13,717,721, forward strand.
GATAGGGACCGTACAGCAATATCATCACCGCACCTGTCTGCTCTCACTTGCAATGGCAATGCTGCCATCTTTGTTGTATTTTATGGGTGAGCCTCCCTCCTGGATGAGGGTTCCATAACCGGTAGGAGTGAAGAAAGCTGGAATGCCGGCACCAGCAGCCCGTATCCTCTCTGCTAACGTGCCCTGTAGATCAGACATCATTACAAAAAAAACCAGGGTCTGAAATATACTTGGCTTAAAGATAAGGCAATGAGAAAATACCAGCTGACCACTGGTCCTATTACATTCATGCCTGAAACAAAAATGCTCTGTAGATTCTTAAAAGCGAATGAGGTAAATGCTTCACCTGAGGGGTTAGTTCAACTTCCAGTTCACCTGAAAGATATTGCCTTTCAAACTCTGCGTTCTCCCCAACGTACGACGATATCATGCGTTTTATCTGCTTGGTTTTCAGAAGCAGGCCCAGGCCATAGTTATCAACCCTGAAATCAAAAACATTACCTCATTATAGGAGTTCTTTCAACGTATATTAAATGCAGCTTTGATTCCTGAAAGCATGTCTTTCCTGTCTTTTGACCTGGCTTAATTTATACATAACAGCAACCCTTTGTAAACAGTCCAGTGATTTTGGTCTCATAATGGAATTCTTCGGAAAACATTTTGTCCCTTCACTGAGATTGTTGACTCATTAAATGGCAATCTCTCTCACCCAGCATTGTTGCTCACAGCTGTGATTCCTTTCACTCCTGTTTTCAACAGGCCGCTGATTAAATTCTCCGGAATCCCACACAATCCAAAGCCTGAGATAGAAAAAGGGGTCACTAAGCACGCAGAACAATATCACTTGACATATTATATTCTATCTAGAGGAAAGACTATCAGTGGAGGAAACTGCAAGAACAACTTATCAGATAGGATTGTGTCCAAGACACACAGCAATACATTAATAGACATCACATTCATCTTGATGTGGCCTTAGCATTGAGAATCAAAGTTCCTACTTATACCTCCGACAAGAAGCGTGGAGCCGTCCGGAATGTCTCTGATGGTCTCGGTGGGGTCTGTATAAAAACGTGCATGCCTCGATTGAGAGGTTGAGAAGTGGGAGCTGTTGCATGGCTGTTGAGTAAGATGACAGGGAGAGCGTGATACTTTTTTTAAGCATGAACGAAGAATGCATTTGGCAAACATTTTTATTTAAAATATCTAACAATGTATTTAACGTATGCATTTTATCAGCATGTGTGTTCTCCGGAACTCCGGAGGTTCCTGTACTTGTATAGCTCCATTAGTGGAGCATTGGGTTAACAGCACAAAGGTCAGAAGTGTGATATCCAGGAGCAAACATACTGATAAAGTGTAACTTGAATGCACACTAAGTTGCTTTGGATAAAAGTAACTGCCAAATGCATGAATGTAAATGTATAGGAACACACGGAGGACATTAAGAATGCAATGACTAAAATTAAAGTGCATAGATGTTATTTTCTTTAAGCTGCATCATGGCAATAAAGTTTTTCTAAAATTACACATCTTCTATTGTTGTTGTATGTAGAATCTCTGTGCGATGCTTATGGTTCTGTAAGTGTTGTTTCCTGCTCCAGAGGAAACTCTGGAGAGGCAGAAAATACACAATACAAACAAGAACTCGCTCTGAACAGAGGTTCAAAGTAAAAGTTTATAATGTTGTTTAAGTGTTCATTTAAAATTGTTTTACAGCTTTTAAATCATTTATATTAATAAAATGCATTAAATAAAGGGTTTGTGCAAAATGCCATGCTTCATGCGTCAGAAAAAAAACTTGAAAACACAATGTGTGCACAAAGTTGGCTTCTGTGCAAACATCATTGCTGTTTAAACAATAAATCAATACAGAGGAATTAGTTCAAATGTTTCAACTGCCTCTCTCTAATATAGCTATATAAAATATATAAAAACATATAACCCTCCTTGTTTAATGTGAACAACATACATTATTGTGCATTATATATGCATCAATGATTGAATTGTATCTTAATCTTAGAACTGATAAAGAAAGAAACCTGCATAAAGACACTTATAGCTCTTATGCAAATAAAAATTATTAAGAGATGATCACATTTTGATATCAAAGTCCCTTAAAACATCACAATGAATAACTAAAAAATTATGCAGCAAAGAGAAAACAAATTAATGTGGTTGTACTGAAAAAGTTTTCAGGACTCAAAGTCCTCTACTGTTCTCAACTATTCAACATGATCAGGTTACTTACCTCACCATGACGAATATAAATACATCCCTGATGTCCTAATGATATTAGTCTGCCTCTGAGAAAAGTATCTGACCTAGAAAGTAATCTCTGAAATGACATTTTCAGAACAACTTAAACTTATTATGGGAAAGCAGTCACTGTTTAGCACAGCACCTGGATCGATGCTTAGGTTCAGAGGTGGGTAAAGGGCAGGTTTTCAGAGAATTTAAGGACAGATGTTATAAGAACATATTTATATTCACAAAATGCCACATCAAACAGGGTCAAAATTAAGTTTTGAGAAGTTTGACTGTTCCAGGGTTCCACAAAAACACCTGGGACTTAAGGGTTACATTCTGCCATGGGACGCCACAGACGCCACAGATCCTGGTTCAGTTAACACAATCGAAACACAATCGTTCATGTAATTACACAGGAGTTGACTCTGCTTTTTTCTTCAAAATGTATAAAATCATGTTTCCAAAAATGGACCATCCTTTGTCATCAATAATTAGGGGTCAAGCCCCAAAGGGTTCTAAAGTCTTATTGTATCCATTAGTTTTCTTATTATTATTCTTCCGCCAGGGAAGTCTATGGCAGCCCATAGAACTGTACACAGGAAAGTTATTATATTTTACACACAGATACAGGACAATCCCCTTATTATCCAGAGCAAATTTGGAGTCTCTATCTCAATCCCTCTAGCGCCACCACAATTCCAAATTTTCACACACATTTAGAATTTTTTTTGAAAAATTGCTATTTTTGCTTATGACTTCCGAACGGTTTGTCCAAAAATCTAAAAGTTGGCCATGTTAGATGCGAGGTGTCATGCCGACTCGAACGATATCCAGTTTTCCATGTCTGCCACTTTGGACATCCGCCATATTGAATAATATATCAAAATGCTGTATTTTACAAATTTAACGTTACGAAATTCGTTATGGGTCATCAGCACCATGCCCTGAGAGAGCCCGTAAAGTTTCGGAAATATATTTACAGGCCTATAACTTTGTCTGCGGTTAACGGATTTTCGTGGGAGTCATGTCCTTAGTTTTCAGAATCCTTGGCGAGTCCAACTACACCAAACATGACAGGTTTCGCCTTACGGTTTGGCCTAAAGTGTGATTTAGCGCAAAAAAACAATCTCGATTAACTTTGCAACCATTACTCTGATCGAGACGAAACCAGCGTAGGAAACACGGAACATTTAGTGGTTTACCAAATGTCGCAGGCCAAATGTCAAAATTTCCATGGTAAGTGGCAGAAAAATGCAAAAACACTTTGGATTGTGTTATTTTTTGCTTTATTGAGTGTATATACTTATAACTTCTAAACGAAATTAGTTATCTTCACCAAATTGTATATGTTGATTTATGGGCACAGTCTGAGAACACACAAAAAGGTGGTGGGGCTGCACCACCTTGTGGCCTTATAATTAAACAAAACGTTAAAGAGGTTCTCATTGACTTCAAAATTGACACTGCAAAACTTTCTGCATTCATTGACACGAAAGTTTGTACATAGCATCATTGGCACGTCGTTCGCCTCATAGAAATTTGGTGACAGCGCCACCTAACGGTGAAAAGTTATAAGTAATTTTCTTGTATGCTGACTGCCTTTCCTGTGTTTTTAAACTTGGTTTTCAAAATGTGATAATCTGACATGTCCAAATATTTCTTCGGTCTGCCATTGTGGGCGTCGCCCATTTGGAATTTTGTCGTAAAATGCAGTATTTTAGAAATGCAATGGACAATTGCTACGAAACTTGGTATGGTTCATCAAGCTCGTGTTCTGAGAGGACCTGTAAAGTTACCACGCCCCCTAGTGGTCAAGAGATATAACGAAAATTATTTAAACGCTTGTAACGTATGAGGAAATCAACATAATGTTATTGGATTCACATTAGTATATTTGTTGGCTCAAGCCGAGTTCATTGATATCAAAGTTGTCATATGCCACCATACTTCCTGTCTGCCATATTGAATTATATAAAAAAAAACATATTTTTCGAACTCCTCCTACAATAGCTTCTAGAGACACCTCTAAATAAAAGTTAATAAAAGCTTTTTGATTGATCAAATGGTTCTCATACTGTTTACAGCCTCAACGAAATCAAGGCGAGTACACCAAAGGATGTGGCTGTATCTTCGCGACACTTTTGTGTATTGACACGAAACTTGGTGTGCATCATCACTGGCACATCTTGTTCCTATGGCACATCTTGTTCAAGTTTGGTGACAGCGCTACGTAGTGGTCAAAGGTTATAAGCAATTATATTTTGCTCTTTATGCTTATACCTTTATTTATTTAGTTTCTTATAAAGTATATTACATTTACATTAGCATTTGAAGAAAAGTAAAAAATGACTGCAAACAGAATAGTTATCACAAGGGCTGTATCAGAACTTTTGAGAAAAATCTACAATTACACGAGTTCTTGTTTTCTTCACAGGAAGAACATGTTAGAAATGTTCAACAGCCTTTTATTTTGTAGCCAAATCTTTCAATTTATCTTACTATAAATAAATTGACTTGTGCCTAAAATATTTACTGGAGTAAAGAGTGCCACACTATTACAATACACAAAACCTGAAATTATCTGACATTTAACTTAAATTCAGCTTTGTTGAAGGAGTAGTTCACCTTCAAAATGAAAATTCTGTCATCGCTGACTCACCCTCTTGTCATTTCAAACCTGCATGACTTTCTACCGCAAAACACAAAAGAAGATATTTTGAAGAATGTTGTTTACAGCCCCCCCATTCACTTGCATTAGTTTTGTGTCCAAACAATAGAAGTGAATGGGAGTGCTGTGCTGTTCTGTTACCAACATTTTTCAAAATTTCTTTGAGTTCTGCAGAAGAAAGAAAGTCATGCAGGTTTGAAATGACAAGACGGCGTGTAAATGATGACAGAATTTTTATTTTGAAGGTGAACTACGCCTTGAGGTCTTCGACCTGTGCTTTTCCCCACACTTTTTTTTCTACATGCCTCTGTTCCCTCCGTAGTTCCCAGTATTCATGTTGAGTCCGGTTGGTTAGTTTGCACTGCAAGACCCCTTAAACACGTGCCCTACTTCAGTCACGTGTAACCAGCTCTGCATTGTTTAGCTACATAAGCGCCTATATTGTGTCCACGAGAGCGAACACATTGCGAAGCAAGTAGCCCTTGTGAGTAACGTTAGCCCTTGCAATTACGCAGCCTTGTTTCTGCACATGCTTGCAGCTTTTTAACGATTTGCCGTTATCGATGAGTAAGTATAATCAATTAATTAAAGTTTGATTTTATCCACTGCTTTCTTGTAATAGCGCGCATTTATAGATAAACGTGAACGAGTCTATAACCGCGCAAGTCTTTTACAGACCAGTTGAGGGAAAGTTGGCACCGTGTCGTCTGTTAGGGCGGAGTCCTATTTTCTCAACGCGTAATTTACATACATTAAATCCATTAATGGTACATTGCTGTATAAGGTCTAGTGCCCTGCGCAGGTCACTTCGAGGAAAGTAACGCCCTTCTTCGAATGTGCCATAGAAAAACTAGTACGGATGCTTGTTGTAGTTCTGGAACAGAACGCAGGCAGATGTTCTGCGCCATGCAACCAGCACAGGACACGTTTTAGGCAGCAGTGTACGAGGGAGAAGCCTCCTTTACTATAGATTATTGGAAAGTACGCGGGATCGAAATCAAAGTTTGAGAATACTGTCACGCGAGAAACTCAAAGCTCCCGCAGGAATACTTTCATGTAAGTTCAGGATCTATACTGAAGCTCGCTATACCGAATCCCAAGGTGAGTTTTTATGGAACATAATAGGCTATTCGTTGTTTTCGAGGTGATTTGACTGCATAATAGATATAATAAAACCTATATCTACACTGCCGATTTACAATGCAAATTTGATTTGTGTACTAATTTTTTTATGAACACTTGTTAGTCAAACCTCCCGTGTGTATGACGACTATAAACGGTTTGGGATTTACAGAAACGTCATTTTGATGTACATGCTAAAAAACTGATATTGTGTCTATGAGTGGGTGACAAAAATGTTGATTGTAAATACGAAAAAGTAGGAAAAAATTCACAGAGCCACAATTTGTTTGTTGCAAAGTGATGCATGATAACAGTTCTTATTGTAATACATCTTTTAAACATACATGTCTACTGATCTTCCAGTACTACTGTGTTCACGTGTAGTTTTTTGTGTGGTTTTGCCATGTACACCTGAACTGTTACGGTAACGTTACACATTCAAGGATTTGAATATCAAAGTCTCCTTCCAGGAAACTCCATATCAAACTCACAGCCCTGCTCTCGTCAACGCTCTCGTTATGTATTTTGACTTCTGAGAACAGCCTGTACCCATTTTATCAAAGACTAAACCCTTCACCCAGCGAGAGTGTTTTATCTGTACTGGCCCACTGGGAGTGAAGGCCATTTAAATCTGGCAGAGTAGTGCTGTGATCTGCATGTTGGCAGTAGGAATTCTTAGATGATGTTTCTGAGAAGATGTTTTCCAAAAGCAGGCTGGACTGGAGCCATGATGCAGATGGGGATCTATTTCACAACCACTGGCTCCTTGGCTTTAAATGGTTGTTGTGTCCCACAGAGCCGTGATTTCGTAATGCTACCATTGAGATTTGATTTGATTCTAGTTTCAACAACAAACTGAAATTATTACTTGTATTAGTTTGTTTTGGACTAAACCAACTGAATTGAATTTAAATGGAGGAGGGGAGTTTATGTGTGTTACCTGCTTGTTGTTTCTGTTACTTCCCAGCAAACACAGAACGTTCCCCTAACGTTAGTTTTTGGTTCCCTTTTGGTTATTTTTTGGGAACCAAAACAGGTCTCAAGACAGAAAGCATTCAGACAGCAGTCTGATCCAAACAATATGCTTTTGTTCCTATCATTTACACATCTACACACTGTACCTACATCAACAATGTTTTGCTAATAGCAGTATGTATATAATCACGACAGAAAGACAGTGCTGTACTGTATTTTAACTGTGAGTAGCGTGCAGCTGAAGAAGTTTAACAGAGAGGAAATGATTTATCGGCTATAATATATCGGCCTAAATTTTATTATGCCGATACCGATAACATTAAAAAGGACCGTTTATCGACCAATACCGATATGGCCGATAATTTATTGTGCATCCCTACTTGTAATGTTATCTGTTAACAGACTTTATATTTTGGGTTTTACAGGAACTGTACCATGGAGCCCATCCTTTTCATCTGCATCTTGTTTTTCACTGCGGTGGCAACACAAACCGTGCCTCCTACTATGCAAGGTTTGCAGTTTGATATATACATAACTGACAGAAAAGCTTCCTTTACAACAGTGTATGTAAATGACAAGAAATCAGATGTTTTCTTTACAGCAGAACCCACCCATTGCTGCACCCTCTTTAAATAAAGCCAATGATGTATGTGAAGCACACAGAAAGGAGATCCTTGGCTTTATTCAAATCTTTTAGTATGTGTTTACATTAAGGGACACTCAACAGTGTGTCCATACACAGCTTCCATACTTTTAATTACATTACATAACAAGTATGTAAATGTTTTGTTTAACATAAAGCCACCGTGTTGTTCATTTTTAGCATCTACTGTATGTGCAACTGTGCACAAAGCTGGCTTTAACATAAGAACTTAAATACATCCATTATATTTCGTTTTAACAATAGGGCTTCAAATGTAGGCTACAAGACGTTACAAGAATCTATTTAAACCAAAATCATGCAGATAAAAGAGATTCGTGTCAGGAAAGTGGTGCAGAAAATGTGAGTATAGAACTGAAAAGAGGACCATTTGGCTCAGAAAAGGGAATTAATGTCGAACTACATTTATTGCATGAATTTCATTTGGCTTTTGCCCTGTCGTTTTTCAGTTTTTCACAAAACCACTTCAGATTGCAATTCTGCAATTTCATTTTTTCTTTAATTTTTAAGTGCCCTCTTTTGAAAATGACTGTCATTATGAATTCGATCAAATGTAAGTTTTCTGTGGAACAGAAGAAGCGAGAGTGCGGCATGTTGCTATGTGAAATAGATATTAATGTGCTTAAAAAAACATTTACATCAGCCTACTGTACATTAGTTTCCATGGGAACCTGTAAAGGGCATCTATGATTCTTATGCTGGAAACACATACATTTTTGTTTACAAACACAGCTGTTTCATTCTTAAATAAAAAATGTTAATGACACAGCATACTTTTAATATCTAAGTTTTTTTGTTGTAAGTCAATTTGTAAATAAAACAAGAGTTTGATGTTATTGTAGGATGCTACTCTAATTTAAACTCACAAACTTGACACCGCATGAACACAAACATGTTTATCCTCCACAATCATTTGTATTATACATTTTTTTAAGGATCAAGGGAATTCAAAATAAAACGTCCTACAAATGAGTGTATATAACCATCCGATCGGAGAGTGTAGATCTATAGTCGTCTATGTATATGACATCAATGGAAAATAAATTAAGAGTAATCATATCTATGGAAACTGGGAACTAAATTTAAATTTAGTCATTACCTCAAATCATGAATCAAAGTTTTATCTGTATTTCAGTTTTAATGCTGACAACAAACAGCTCAGAGACTGCAGGACGTAACCACACACTCCAAGTCAAATGCCTTTACATGTGAAAAATGCCTGCACGCATTTCCAGGAAAACACAGCTGACAGCCTCACAGTTATGGCCCAACTGGGATTTATGTTACATCCTGTTAGTCTTAAACTGGTTTGGACTAAATGGCATTCACAGAAGAGAGTATTACTCTAGCTGTAAAAGATTAGCTAATTTCACTTTAAAATTGCATTATTGGAAGGAAATTAGCCACATTCATATATTTCCTAAAAGGTTCTATTCATAGTCTTGACAGACTTGAACCGCTGTATTTGACTTAGCTTTGTTGTAGATTTAGCAGCTGGACTAAAGTATATGATATTTTAGTCTAATAAAAAGCTTGACATTTTTTCTTCTGGTCCATCAATCTTCCTGGAAAATGCCTTAAAGGGATGCTTCACCCAAAAATGAAAATTCTGTCATAATTTACTCACCCTCAGATTGTTCCAAACCTGTATAAATTTCTTTGTTTTGCTGAACACACAGGAAGATATTTGGAAGAATTTACAGATCTCTCCCCCCATTGACTCCCATAGTATTTATTTTCCCCACTATGGGAGTCAATGGGGGGGGGGCGAGATCTGAAAAATTTCCAAATTTTTTCCTGTGTGTTCAGCAAAAAATAAATTTATACAGGTTTGGAACAATCTGAGGGTGAGTAAATGATGACAGAATTTTCATTTTTGGGTGAAGTATCCCTTTTTAAGGCACATGCAATTTTGGCGAAGATGTAAGGCTTTTATTTTTTTGTAGGTCTGGCTTCCACTATGCCTCATCTGACTGGCTGCTTCTCCCGAGAGCTGACGACTTTCCGTTGTCAATGGGAGGCCGGATCTTTCGAGAACCTCACCGAACCAGGGGATCTAAGACTTTTCTACATCAGAGCTTCCAAAACATCAGAGGGGTAAAGCAGAAATATTCAAATTGTAATCTGATGAAGGTGCCACACGGTATCAGAAACATGTATTTTTTTAAAGGTCCAGTGTATGAAATTTAGTGGCATCTAGTGGTGAGGTTACGAATTGCAACTAGGGGTGGGCGATCTGACGATCTTAAATCGTGATCGATCTTGAAGGCGTCCTCAATCCACTTTTCAGCGGAATCGTGAGGATCATGATCTTGCAGGGCTCGACATTAACGCTTGTCCGCTTGTCCAGGACAGGTAAATGTTTTGTATGGGCAAGTGAGAGAGAATTTTACTTGCCCGACTGGACAAGTAACTTGAAAAGAAAATAACAACAGTGTGACATACATGTAGAATAATAAGAATATGTGCATTAGACAGAGCTGCGTGTTTGTGTGAAGTGCGTTTGTCGTGGTTGTGCTTGTTTGTGTGTGACAATAATCAATGGCGCACCGCATTGAGTCCGTGTACGTTAACTAGATGTGGACGCGGAGTCCTGTAATTTAAATGTCATCTGGCTGTTCTGCGTGTCTGAGTGAATTATGTGCACAGTTTAACATACAACACAAGTGATGGTCGAGGATTTATCTGCGTCTGCACTGTATGAGGATATGAACACATGAACGTCATCTCAAGAGTTTATTTTACGAGTGTTTTACTGTTTGAGTGAAGCTATTGGCAAACACAAACGTCTTCCCGAAGACCCGTCAAAATAAACGTCCCGTTAAATTGAACACTGTAGTGTAATATAGTATTTGCTACTGAAAATTGTAGTGCCCTTGTAGTAAATTGATAAACACTGTATACTATAGTAAAGTTCAAAAACACTATATTATCTAGGAATTTTACTGCTGTATACTAAAGGCCTAGTATATAATATAGTATACTACAGTATTTTTATGTGGACAAATATATTACTATGGACAACACAGAACAATAAAAATGGGTAAACTAAAAATGATATGGCCTTAATTGATCCATTTGTATATAACATTAATGTCCTTCGTCGTTAATCAGTCTAATGTAATGACCTGCATTTGTGCTTTTTAAAGATGATAACAGACGTTTTATACTTGTGCTACCTGTAACGTTACAACTGTTTGGCCTATGTTACACAACTTTAAACCTCTGTAGTACCAGTGTTATGGGCAAAAAAGTTAATATTTCAATTCAGATCGTGATTCTTTGTTTTGAAGATCGTGAAATGCTTTTTGACCGCCCAGCCCTAATTGCAACCAACATCTCAACGACTCTTATTTCGAAATGACGTGACACACACATGACGGGCTAAATACATGTTTTGCCGAGCTTCGCATTACTGCTTCCCCGGAAGAGGAGTCACGGATCGCCACTGATTGTTATGTACTATATTATATTGCATTTCTGTCAATAGATCCTCCAAAAAATGACACACAGGACCTTTAAGAAAAATGGTTGTAAATGACAGACTACATATGTAACAGACTACAGTTAAAATAGTCAAGGTATCTCAATAAGGTAAATCATTTTAATATCTTGCATACTTATGTAATATAGGAGAAAGTTCATTTTGAACAATTAGAAAACCTGCTAACTAGTGAAAAGACACACCCTTTACGAAACATTATGGCCAATTAAAACACATTGAAATCATTGCTATATTTACAATCTAATAATCTATTATTGCAATTAGTGGTCAAACAGGAAAATGACAGTTTTGTTTCATGACTAAGCATTTGTTCTCCTATCTACAGGGATTCTAAGAAACCTGAGACAAAATGGAATGAATGTCCAAGTTACAGTTCCTCAAGAAACAACGAATGCTACTTTAACTCCAGTAATACCATTATATGGTTCTCGTACGGGATCCAGCTGCGTTCTGGCTCCCTTGACGTGGTTTACGATGAGATGTTTTTCAGTGTAGAGGACATTGGTAAGCCATACAATAAACACAAACTCTGACCCTTTTGTTGTTTCCTCCTTGGCTTGCTTTCAAGAACGCATCATGTACATAATGATAGACTCTCAACCCTAAACATTCCCACCAGCCTTATCAGCAGTTTTATTTGTGCTGCAGAATATTTGTCCGGCCATGTCATGACCATTTACTTGATTTTCATAGTGTTTCCAGACCCACCTGTGGTACTCAACTGGACTGTGCTGAGTATGAGCTCCTCGGGGGCCATCTGTGATGTAGTTGTGAGCTGGGATACGCCCCCTTCGGCTGTAGAAAGCGTAAAGACTGGCTGGATGTCTCTGGTTTATGAGACTCAGTATAGAGAAAAGGATTCAGACCAGTGGATCTCAGTGAGTCTTACGCAACCTTCTGCAATCAATGCATTCGCACTGGATTCACTCCTAATGAGAAACAAATGGGTCTTCTAGAGTTCCTCTTAAGCGTCATAAAAAGTAGTTTCTGAGAAAGCATACGAGTTATTATACTAATTCATCATAGTGATGGAACTCATTATATCTCATTATAGCCAAGTATTGTCTAATTGCAATGTCTAATAAGTACTTCAAGATTGTCATGCTCCTATGTTGTCAATTAGCCTTGTTTGTCTCTTTTTTTAGCTGGATAATGGCAAAGTCATGCAGGCGTACGTCTACGGTCTGCGCAGCAACGTGGAATATGAAGTCAGAGTGAGGTCACAAATGAGAGGCTACAACTATGGGGACTTCAGTGAATTCATCTTTATACTCATTCCTTACAAAGGTGTGATTTTAGATATCTATAGAGTTTTGAGAGGGAATTTACAAGTGTATAGTCAGTGATGCTTTGAATGTCCTGTTTCATTTAGAATCGAGGATTCCGATTACATCTGTGCTAATCTTTGCTGTCATTGGTATCGGAGTTATCTTGATGCTGTTTGTAGTTTCACGACAACAAAAGTAAGAACCTACTCTGTTTATACATAACAGTTCAACTCAAGTGTGATTTTGCATTTCCTTGCATTCTGTACTGTAGCTTTCCTACTATATCATTAATCTGAGATTGGACAATGTTTAAATGAAAATGTAGCTTTTGTTACGGAATTCAAGGAAAAATCTCATAAACATTTTTAAATTAAAAGCGAAATGAAATGAAATTTGCTATGAAATTAAATTTACTGCAATTAAAGACTTTCTTAAAATTAGTTGTACTCATGGTGGTAATTTCATCTGCTCTGTCGTTTTTCCTGGGATTGCGTGATGAAAAACATACACGTGTGTTTTATTTGGATGTGATTTTACTTGGGGCTTTTGACACTTTTCTGTCATTTCTAACCTTGTCTGTAAAATCCACGATTAAATCCCATAATCTAATTATGAGATTAGGAGCACAAAGGTGTCATAACAAAAAAAAATAGTTAATGTGTGTTTATCACACATTAGTACTTTTAAAAAGTGCTTAATATTTTTATAACTGATATTATTGATCGTGAATACTGAGAATGTTCATTATGTAAAAAAACCCAGTAGATCATAAAAAGTGAGCTTTTTAATGCCTTTATTATTCTACTGTACAAATACATTTGTGACTGTACCTTCCCTAATAATTCACCACGTGAATGACCATCCGTAACCAGCTGTAGTTTAAGCAGGTTACTTTAACCATTGGTGAAATTAAAATTGCACTACTGTACATAGGTCACTTTTAACTGTACTCTGTACTGGCATTGCCTATTACTGAATCCCACAAACTGTTTCTAAACTTAACCATGCAAATTTTATTACCCTCAACAAAACACATTTTTTAAATGTGGTTTGTGATTTCTATTCTAGGTTAATGGTGATACTTTTGCCACCTGTACCTGGACCAAAAATCAAAGGGATTGACCCTGTGCTTTTACAGGTTTGATTATTTTTTATAAAAGTTTCATTTTATAAACAAAAGTAATAAGCAAACATACATGTAAGCTAAATGTTTTATTACTGTCTATACATTTTTGTTTACCCACAGAAAGGCCAGCTGAATGAATTTACATCAATCTTAAGCACCCACACAGGCCTGCGTCCAGAACTGTATAGCAATGATCCATGGGTAGAGTTTATAGAGGTGGACATCGATGAACCACATGAGAGTCAGGAGGAGCTCCTTATCGCTGACTCTCCGGTCTCTGACTCACCTCAAATGTCTAGTGGATTCAGGGATGATGATTCCGGTCGGGCAAGCTGCTGTGATCCAGACCTGTCGGATCATGATCAAACCGATCTTCATCACACCTCCACCAGTGGACACGACGGTTTTCATCTGCTGTCTCATGCTCATTCTAGGTCACCGCAACTTGTGGCCGTCTGTCCACAAGACCGTGCCTGGCCAAACAGTTTGTACTCTCAGGTGAGTGACGTTACTCAGCGTGGTGAAGTAGTGCTGTCTCCAGAAGAGCAAGAAATCGCCAACAGCTGCTGTCATAATGAAGCTGTGGAGGATAATGAGAACAATAAGAGAAAAGAACTTCAGTGGTTAGCTTTGACCCCTGACGAAACAGGCTACACCTCTGAGATAACCGCCAATGTGATCAGCGCCCAACACAGTAAACCCAACACGCCCATAACAGACCAGTTACCTTTCACAGAACAGAGTCAAGAACCACACGTTGCATTAAGAGAACCTCAAAACCTGACAAACTCTTCGCCTCTGTCCACTGCGTTTCCCATGCTCGCAAAGCCTCCCAGTCCAGAGTACACAATGGTGGAAGGGGTTGACTGGAAAAACAGTCTCCTCCTAAAACCAAACACACAATCATTCCTACAGAAGACAGTGGTAAAGACTTTTCCCACTCCTGAAGGATATTTGACTGCTGAGTTTCTGGATGACATTACTGGTTAACTAACTTGAGAAGCGTCTCGGGATGTCACAACAGGAATATGTTTGCTGTTTGTAAGATATCTGACACGGTTGGCCAACACTAAGACAAAGCCAGATGAACTTGATGTTATAGAACAAATCTTATATTATCTTTATTCTCATGATTTGCAGGGTTCACATATCACATAGTTGTCCTCAGAGTTTATTTTGAGCAGATATTGAGAAGTGTGTCGGCTGGTTGTTTACTGTCATAAAAAAGATGTCAACATGTTATGCTCTGTGAAGTTGTAAACAAAGCTGTTTGCTTTTGTCACCTGTTGCGTTATTGGAAATTATAACAGGATTTTATTTCAATATCAGTGTTATAAAATTATGTTCACATATGGGTTTGGATTCTGGAGATCCCTTATGTTCATGTGAATTTTATAGTCTTTCGAACAAAGAAAGGAAACCTGTCCTTTAAGCGCTTGGTCTTGCTTTTCAGTATTGTTTAACAGCTTATATTGTACTGTACATAATGTAATATACAAGGCTTACCAGAGTAAAAAGATAGCAGAACTGACTTGTCTAAACAAACGTTCGACGGCGTGCAATGCTGCGTAGTAGACCAAGTCAAAGTACCGCGAGAGCGCTCTGACAGCAGCGCTTTAGAAACGCTCTCGCGATACTTTGATATCACATCTTTTGCCTGCATACTTTAGCTGGTCTGGTTAATGCCTATGCCAAAAACAAATATAGGTTAAATTTACTAAGGAAACACGTTTTATAGTTCGTTATTTACTATTTAATAGTACAGAGAAAGTATTAAACGTTGTTTACTTTGTCAGCTGTTGCGTCAGACGTCAGCATGAAAAAGACGACTGCCATCGACTTGGATAAAATTATCAAAGACTTCATGCAACTAGAGCATGTGAGGCCTTTAAATAATCATGTACAAGATTACGATTGCATAAAAACACGCCTTGAGCGTAATGTTGTTATAAAAGATTTGCGTGTACTAGTGGTCTGAGGTAAATGTGTGTTTTAGAAAATAACTGAGATGAAAGGGGGAAACGCTACTCTCGAAATACAACTGGACGAGACTAGAAGACTTTTAAAACTCGCACAGAACAAGGAGAAACAGTTAACTGAAGGTAAGAGTATATGTGAATATGTTGCCCTCTAGTGGTATATTGTAGAAATGTAGACAGTAGGCTAAATCTGTTTTTTCATTTCTTTACATTTTGTGGTTTATATCTCCTCAAGTCATTTGTTTTATATTACAGTGTATTTTTAATCTGTTTCATTGTCATACTTTCGTTTTATTTTCAGAGAAAGATGGACTTTTGGAAACTGTCAAAGATCTGCAAAAAACTATTCAACAACAGTGTGACCTCAGAGGTACATAAATGATCGTAATCCATATTATTATTTCATTGTTATCCTCTATATAATCACTGCATAAAAAGCGTGCATTAGTATAATGACGCCCTTTCTAGTTGAAAATGAGAGGCTTAAAGATGCAGCTCTTCAGATGAAGAAAGAAAATGAGGCCCAGTTTGAGGTAAGATGCATGCTTGTGTTTCAATTCAATGTACTGCTACAATTAACGATTACAATGAACGTGTTGTGCGTGTTTGTGCTCGATTCCGCCCCCTCGTGGTTGAAGGAAAGCAAGGCTCAGCTTCAGATGCTTACAGCTGAGACGAGAGCTTTAAAACATCAACACCAGAGGGAGTTAGACGACTTTGCTAAAGAAACACAACGAAAACGTGAGCAGAGCCCAAGGCTTGTTCTGTCCACCTTAAAGAGACAGTTCACCCAAAAATCTCACCCTCAGCTTGTTTCAAACCTGTATACACCTTTGTTCCGATGAACACAGAGAAAGAAAGATATGTGGAAGAATGTTAGCAATTTTCAGTTCTGGGACATTATCCACTGCCATAGTAGGAAAAATAGATTGTTTTTTCTTTGTTCTGTTGAACACAATATATTTTGAACACAAGATATTTAGAAGAATGTAGGAAAATAAACATTTCTGGGGCATCTTTTACTACCATTAAATTTTTCGCATTGGAAGTCAATGATGTCCTGGAACTGAAAATTACTAAAATTCTTCCGACTATCTTTCTCTGTGTTCATCAGAACAAGGTATGAAATTACATGAAGATGAGTACATGATGACAGAATTTTCATTTTTGGGTGAACTATCCCTTTAAATTATAAATGGAATTGAGGTAGCCAGTATTGTTTGATAATAGTATACATTTCACAGAATTAAAAAATATTTTTTGTTGTTTTAAAAGTGGAATTGAAAGATACTGAAATAAAATTGGCTCTGGAGAAAAATGAATGTGCCTTGGAAGAGATGAGAAAGCAGATGAGGGAGAAGGAGAAAGAAAAACAAAGTCAAATCATTAAACTTCAAATGGAGGTAAAATCAAAGTAGTTGTATTATGTTTCTGTGTTTTGATTAGTTTTTTTCCCCTGGAACACATAATACTGATAATTTTTATGGCTTTAAAATGTATCCAAATTGTTTCCTTTGTAGTTTGGGGCTAAGCTTGCAAGAGCCCAGAGCATGTCAGTAAAGAGTCAGACACATAGACAAGCATCCTGCCCTCTCCCACAGAACATCTTTAAAAGAGTAGGTCATACATCAGTCTTTATCAAAATACTGTTATTGGCAGAGTCATATTTTTATTAAGTGTTTGTTTGATATTCCTTGTTTTTCTCAATGCTATATTGTGTCATCAGAAGCTCCAGTTCATTCAGGAGGAGAAAAACAAAGAGATTGAGGCCCTGCATCAGAGGGTGCGAGAACTGGAACAGCAGAGCCTACATGGGTTGATTGACTCTCGTCTGAAGAAGAGAAAAATCTAATGGGATTTACTTGACTGGCCAGTTGTGACATGTTGTTGTGGGCCAGTGTCTTCCATCTGTTTACATTTGTTGTTGTAAGCTTTAAACGTTTCTCCTTCCAAATATTTTCAGATTTTTCTTGCATTTAAAGTTTTAACATTCTTAATTCCGCTGTTATTCACTGTATTCTTAATTTTTGTGTTTTGGTTGCCGTTCTATTGTTTAGCATTGAAAATAAACCATATAACTGCGAAGACTGGTAATGGAGAGGTCATTCAGAAAGAGAGGCTTTGACGGGTGACATAGAATAGAGATTACAGTTTAGGTGCTTGTACTTGGGGTCCTCACATGTAAACACATCGCTGCCATGTTCCAGATAAAGCTTTTAATCTAACCAATAGAAACACCTGGTAATGCTGTGCCTACTTCAGGCACACGCACATGCCCACGCTCACAAATGCTCAGTGTCTCATGCATGACATCAAATACCAGGAAAATGCTGGCTTAGTCATATAATTAAACTCGCAGAATAAGTGGCTGTTTATATACTGAATTTAGAGCACTCTTATTATTTTTAACTCTTAGCTGTGAAGACGTCTGCAAAAAATATAGTTAAATTGCTTTCATTGCATCTATTATTAAATGCAAGCTTATTCATTAATTCGTAGTTTTTGATTTTATGTGGAAAAGACTAAATGCACAGAAACGGAGGCCTATGCAGAAGACCACGCACATGCATTCTTTCCATCACAAGAGTGGCACATTTGAAGGTTGGCAGACTAGTAATAATCATATTATCTGCCAAACCCCTTTATTTGTCAAGCAGGGACTGTACTAATCTCCTTTAGCAAGGCTGTTACATAACATCTGATCCTACACTGTAGAGTCAGAGATCAGTCTCACATACAATCATATCTCTAGGGTCCTCAAACCCTGCCACTGACTGAACAATACATCCTATGAGATTTGAAAAGGATCAGTGATGGATGTGCTTGCCAGTTATTTACCTTTTGCTTTTTTGAGGATTTCGCTTTTTGTGAATTAGTGCCATCGTCTTGGACAGTGGGGAGGATTAAGGAAGCTCTAAATAAAGCCGGTAGATTAGGAAACATGATACCAGCGTGTTCTGCCTCACTTTGACTGAGGGGAAGCTGATAGACAGACATATACTGAGGAAACTGCAGGAAACCAAAAACACTGTATTTAGCAAACATGATTGCTTTTATTCGTGCAGTAATACAAAAGTTAGAATATCTGCAAGTTTATTCTACTTGACCTTTTTTGGATTTTGTATCCACCTGTGGAGGAACAAAACATCTTCCAGGACTCAGCGAATCAAACCTTCCTAAAATCTGAACATGTGGACATATTCTTTAATGATTGATACTGTAAAAAGGAACAAGACTGGTGCCTTGGTTGATCAGAGGAAGAGGAGCTTGACGGTAATATTAGATGCTTTACATAATAGATGTTTGCAAACACTATTTATGGTCGCATGTTACAGACAAAACCACACAGCGCACTAGTAGTTAAAAACGCTTGATCTGCCCATAGTCCGAAAACAAATTTAAGTCTATCACATACTGTTGTTATTATTAGAGGAATCAGACATTTGCACGTCTATCCACATGCATTTCATTTATATGTATTTCTGTGCACAAAAATGATTTCAGCTGCTCCTAATGGTTCCTCTTTCCATTTCAGCCTTAAGCGGCAACACAATGCCTTCAAAGACAACTCAGGTGTATCCACAGGTGCAGCGGCACAACCTCTACACCCTGACAGACAGCTCAGAATGCGGCTCAGAAACAGAGGAGGTGGACCCTTCCAAGCACCTGACACCCCTGGAAAAATTAACAGTAGAAATGTGTAAAAATGAGAACGTCCTAAAGGAACTGGCCGTGGGCAGACGAGTTGGCTTCTACAAAGTTCGTGGTCAAATAGGCTGTGGGAACTTTTCGAAAGTCAAACTGGCCTTCCACGCCCTTACCAAAGGTATGAACGTTAACAATTGCAACAGATTAGTTAAAGTGAAATTATTGTTAAAGTAGGTCAGAAATAGGAGAGTAAAAGGATTAATTAGTAGTGACACCATCATGTGTTTACTCCCTGCAGACAAGGTTGCTCTTAAGATCCTGGAAAAGAGGAGGCTTGACCTGCAGACTCAGAAGATGCTGTCCAGAGAGATAGCCAACATGGAGAGCTTGTATCACCCAAATTTATTGCCACTGTATGAGGTGGTGGAGACGCCGAGTCGGTTGTACCTGGTTCTGGAGTTCGCTGGAGATGGAGACCTTCACACCAGAATCAGCACTGCTGGAAAACTCAGTGACCAAGAGAGCAAGATTGTGTTTGCCCAAATTCTGTCAGCAGTTAAATACATGGTTAGACTTGACCCTCTCTGTAATGACAATATTAAATAATTACATTTCATACAATATAATGTCCTCAAATTTATTTACTTGCCTGTGTTCATTTTAGCACGAGAACAACATCATTCATCGAGATCTGAAGGCTGAAAATGTTCTTTATACCAGCAAAACCTGCGTGAAGGTGGCTGACCTTGGCTTCAGCACGAGGGTCAATAATCGCAACCAAGCCCTAGACACATTTTGTGGTTCTCCTCCTTACGCTGCTCCTGAGCTCTTCAAAGATGATTCTTACATCGGACCACCCGTGGATGTGTGGGCAATGGGCGTCATGCTGTTTTTCATGGTGACTGGCACCTTGCCTTTCCGTGCCGACACTGTGGCAAAATTGAGGCGTGCCGTGCTAGAGGGAGCCTATGTCCTGCCGCCCTGGGTATCAGCTCCGTGTCAGCAGGTGATCCGGGGGATCCTGAAGCCTGACCCCTCTGAACGTTGCGCACTGGACCAGATGGTGGGTTGTGAGTGGCTGTTGCCCGTAGAAGTATTCCGCCCTATTCCTCCCTTATACCAACTCAACCCCATTCATCTCCTGGAGGCTGGCCCGGGGAAGCTAGACAGAGACCAAGAGGAGGTAAAAGCTATCCTGGAGAAACTGGGAATCACTCAGGAACATATTTATAACAACCAAGGAAAGAGCATTCGCAGTCCTATTACAGGGGTTTACCGAATATTGCTGCACAGAGTTAGAAAAAGCAGAGGAGCTGAATCTGCACCCACAATCAGCGGTGTTGTCAAAGATCCTAAAAGAGATAGTCTACGTGCCTACAGGAATCTACGGCACACCTCGAAACTGTGTGTTCTTTCTTAAGCAACGCAACGTTGTGAAATTTTATTGTATTGAAATGATCATGGTTTGTAGTCTTTACCAGACAATTTAATATTAGCCATGTTATTATCACTAGTCAACTATTTAAAGGGACAGTTCATCCAAAATTGAAGATTATTTTATAATTGACTCATCTTTATGTCATTCCACTGGTATGACTTTCTTCTGCAAAACATGAGATATTTTGAAGAATGTTGGTAACCAAGCAACACCGGTCCCCATTGACAAAACCACAGAGACATTTCTTAAAATGTTTTGTGTTCCACAGAAGAAAGTCATACAGGTTTTGAATATGAGGATAAATAAATTATAATTATTATTATTGGGTAAAGTCTCCCTTTAATTCAGAAATATCATTTTATTCCTCAAACCTATAATTGTGACACTATAGCCTACTTAATTTTTCATGCATATCAACATTGTTTAAACAAAATTTCATTTTATTGCACTCTAAGTATATTTTTATCTTTTACTAATATTAATAACTAGGCCTTACTTCTAATTTTATAGCTTAACTATATAACATTTATACATCAAGTCTTACCATGTCTGTCTGCTGTTTTTTTATTTTTTTGCATTAAAATGTAAACAAAAGCCCTGCATTTATTTATATTGGTGTTTTTGCCTAAAGCAGCTTGCCCTTCTTTTTCTTTTGTGTGTGTGTGTGTGCGTGTGCATGTGTGTGTGTGTGTGTGTGTGTGTGTGTGTGTACAAACTTTTCATTGAATAAGCCTACATAATCAGTTTACAGCCTCTCTGTTTTTTTTTCAATGAGCTCCCCCCCTCTCTCTCTCTTTCTCTCTCTCAACGCTGAGAGCTGCAGCAATCCGTGCAGAAGCCACAGGCGGTGTGTAAACAATACAGCAACTGACAGGGAACCATACGAGTGCCAGCCCAACACTTACCCCCGCCACTGCTTCACCTCCCATCTGCGCAGCTTGGCAGATGGAGCAGCGTCGTAGCTCAGACATCTGCCGAGGTTACAATGAGTTCCTTGTGCTGGGGCCCCCAATTTAATGGGACAGTGCGCTACTATTGTGTTGTAGCTATACACATGCAGATCAGTGATGGCTGCAGATGGCAGCTGACACTGTGCTGCCCCCTTTCAGGGGTACTTTAGCATAAAAACGTTAATATCATGTCCTACTAACCAAGGAGTGTGTGTTGTGCTCTAAAATGTTTTGAGTTTTCGTCATCTGCAGGAAAGTGAACACGTGACACAGACAGTTATAGTTTTAATACATATTTATTGTATGCATTATTTCTACAATGAAAACATTTTAAAAGCACATTTAAATATTTTTTCTTCATTTTTTGTATTGAATATTTCTAAAGTTAAACCTTTAGAAATAAAAAGTTTTAAATTAGTTTTATATTTTTCTTTTTTTCTGTCATAATAATATTTCTAAAGTGAAACCTTTAGAAATAAAATGTTTTAAATTAGTTTTATATTTTTCTTTTTTTCTGTCATAATAATATTTCTAAAGTGAAACCTTTAGATAATGAGACAATTCTGGAAAGTGGAAAGCACATTGCCGACAATAAGGTACGTTATATTGTGCAGCAATTACATTTGTAAAAACGTCCGTGATGTAAAAGTCCATTTTTAAAAACGTTGCTTCGACGCACCGCCGCGTCCTCCGCGTGTCCAACGCATGCGATATTTGCTCTGTGGAACAGAGGCAAAACTCGCTTCTCCTTTCTCTCCAAACCTCATCCGCACAAAGAATGAGGGCCATTGTGTCGCTCTCGTGGCATGCCTGACCTCATTTACATAAAGAATGAGGATCATCTTGGCATGGACGGGACGAGAAACGACGTAGAACCGCGAGAGCCACTCGGGCCTGCCTCGCGCTGCCTGGACCGATTATCCTCCTCAGGAGAATCCAGGGATGTGGAAACATCATCATCCTTGATTCAAAGGATGCGTAGAGTATTCCTCAAGGTTTACAGCATCTCAGAAGAGAAGAGTAAAGTTGCAGATCAACGCTCGGGCAGGGTGATCTCTGGAACCCAATCGTTATAGCTGCAACTTTCTTCGCAGAACAGGTGAAGCTTCTCTAGAGCAGGATCCTCCCACGAACCATCAGTTGGGTTCTGTTGTGAATAAAATAAACACGCAATTAATACGACGACAAACTACGTTGTAAATAGGCTACATTAAGATAGTGCGCTTAATGCGAGCAAGCTTTGTGGATCGTGTACATACCGTGATGAGCACGCAGTGAGCATCCTCAAGTTGTTCTGGCTTGTCACCAACAAGCTCAACAAGACGCTGCATGTCGTTCACTCTGACGATGCTAATGTCGTTGTCGAAACAGAAGGCTTGGATAAGAGTGAAGTGGATTTGAAGAGCGATGTCCCACTCGAATCCTTCATCCATCGCCAGGACGCAGAAAGACACGCTATCTGGGTCGCTGAAAACACAAGAAAAGCAAGACATAAGTATAACTTGAACTACTAAATAAATCAAAATGCTTAATAAAATGTGTTGTACGAGAAAACAGCAATGGATGATATACTTACACATTCATAACTTTGGCAGATTCGTAAACCCCAATGGTAAGGCATTCGTTAGCTTTGGCAGAAACCAAAACTTCCCCGAGCGCTTTTCCAGTGCACTGAGCTCTCTCGCTGGGCTCCTGGATGACAACTTCCTCAAGAGTCATGATGCTGGTAAGGTATAAATCCACAAGGGAGATGATAGCAGAACTGCAGTTGGAGATAATCCGAAAGGATTGGTGCTCAAACAGAGCGTGCTTGTTCGATTTATACTCTTCGGCTCGTGGTGGCTATGAAAGAGGCGTCCTCTGATTGGCTGACCTGAATGGTGCATTTGTATGCTAACGCTTGGTCACACCCAGGCTCGTGGCAGATTGATGGAGAAGGGCTGTAATGTCACTTTTTAAACTTGCATGTTTAAGTAATTTAAATGAATTTATTTGAGTTATTTTGTGGAATTAAATGAAAAGTAGTTGTTCAATTGCTTGGAAAGAGGTTTGTTTGATTCAATTTATATTTGCAGAGAAATCGTCTATGTTTTTGTTTATATGTTTATATACAATCTCCGAATGATTTTAAGTTTTGCTTTTCAGACTCAGTGCAAATAAAACAAAACTCTACCCCGTTACATTGCTTTAAGAGAGCATTATTCAAAATGTAAGTTTTGGATTCATTTCAGAACATTTTAATTTAACGATAAAGGGGAGCAAATGTGGGTAAGGGAGTGCGCCCCCCCCCGCCCCCAGCGCAAAAGACAGATGGAGTGTGGCCATCTGTGGACACACTGAAACGGCCCTATTGTGACTTCAGAAACTTCTATTATTAGAAACCTTTACAAATGCAAATAAGATGCGCGTGCCATGACGCCCCGCTGCCCAATCTGGTACAATCCTGCTACATCCAGGAACCACGCAGTTTTCCAAATGTAGGCCACCCTGCAATAATGTTAATAGTGATGTGTTTTGATGTGCAACTTTTCTTCGTGTGCTCAAGCATGTTTAACTTTAAAACTATTATGATTATTGATTTGACTATTCAACTATTATGAACTATGATTTGCTTTAATTGTTTTTGGTCATGTTGTTGATAGGAAGTAGCGCAATTATAAGGGGTCCTAAAATATCTTACAAATAAAACGTTTCGCATAAGATTGAGTGTAAGGAGGTTTCTGTTTTTAACTTGAGGGTCAAGATAACAGGTTGACGATGATTGATGCAGCATGCAGGCCTATTGTTACCCTGCAGAACAGGAGCAGATGGAGAGGCCTTACTTAGGATTCCCCCACTCGCCCCATATACTCTAAATGACTATTGTGTGCAAGTTTTTTGTGTCTCAAAAAGGGACATAAACATTGATTTTACCTTTTCGTTAGATAGTGAAGATGCAGCAAAACACTATATGCTAAATATGATGTTATTTGTTTAATATTTTGATTGCACGTTTCATGCATGCAAAAATGACAGCTGCATAAAAAAGTATGCAAACAAAACTTGATATCAAGGCTTAGTGCTTTAGTTTCACAGTACAAAAAGGAAAAGAAAGAAGACCTCTATAACTCGTTTCATATAGCAAAGAAACTTGCAACGGGCATGTATGCATTGTTGTGGAATCACATCTGCAGTCCGGGACAACTCTCCCTACCCCCAGTTGGTGCGCGAGTGACAGGTGTTCCGAGACAAACCTGCTCGAGCGCAAAAAAGACTAATCGAACAATTGCTTTTACTTAGGCCCTCCAGCAGCTGCAGATTACCACAGTCATCTGTCAGAAAGTCATTTAGCCTGTTTTTTTTACAGTGATTTTGCAAAATCGTCAAAGCAGTTTTGTTACGCAAACGTTTATTCCGTTTTAGATGTTAAGAGAAATTAAAAGTTACAATACAAAAATTAAACAATATGTAGACCTACATAATGATTAACAAAATTAAACATTATATCGTTTAAGAATATTTATATCCTGGCAATTATAAAAGAAATAAAGATAAATCCAGAAGCTACGTTTTGGGTTTGCAGGAATACGTCCCAATCGTTAAATACTTCTTACACATTTGCTCAGCTGAATTCTTATCTTCCCCCATCAGCAGATGGGGAGTGTTTCCATATAAGAGAAGCAGGTCCAGATGCCACGCGCTGTAAGTCCGTTCATCTTTGGGTATGCAAATTAGCCACGCGTGTCTGATACAACCAGCAGTAATAAATAAATAATCTTATGCACATTGAATCTGCAGTAAAAGTCTTATAGTTTCACAATTTGTGACAGACTATATTCACATTCGCATTATCTTGCCAAAAATTCTCCCTAAAATAATTTACCTATAGTCTGACTATTTTGAATTTTTAATAATGTCCTTTATTTTATAAAGCCTATATATACAGGGATACCCAAACTATTTCTGTAATGATAGGATGTATACAAAATATGTAAACACATTACATCCTAACATTTTTTGGCATGTCAACTAAGTATTAAAAGTATGCCTATTCATTAAGGACAGAAGTGAAAAGGATCAAAGTTTGATCCTTAGATTTCTATAGATGTTATGCATGTCTAAAGGCACGCGTCTTGGATACGTCCGATTCTTTATTGTTCTGAACAGCCAATCAGATCGCGCGGTGCATACGCGTGCCTCTCTCCCACTATAAGTAGTGGTCGCGTGTCAGTTGGATACTCACTCTGAACTATTTTCGCTTCTCTGGATCAACTACTGTATCTTAAACGGCCACAAGCTACTTAATTCGAGTCAAGATGGTTAATGAAGGGAAATCTCTGTCCGAAGCCCTGCTGTCTGCCAAGGTGGAGGGTCGCCTCACTGTTGGCGTCTATGAGTGCGCACAAATAATGAACGAGTAAGTCTATATCTGCCTATCAATAACCAATGTATTAATCTATTTATTGTTAATCCTTATTATGGTACTGTACATGTTAGCTCACTTCAAACCTATTTTGTCTTTGCAGGGACCCTGACAGCGTGTCTTTCTGCGTTTTGGCTACTGATGACTTTGAGTGTGATGTCGCTCTTCAGATCCATTTCACTCTGATACAAGCCTTTTGCTTTGACAACGACATCAGCATCGTCAAAGTTAACGATCTGAAACGTCTCAGAAATCTTGTTGGTGCCAACGGTCAGGACGCGCATTGCGTTCTTATAACGGTACGCATGCCGGCTACAAAGTTTATAAACTATAAATGCACAATCAAGCTTAAAGTTATTCTCAGTACGTGGTTTTAAACATTTTTTCTTCTTTTTAAACCAGAACCCAACTGAAGACTCATGGGAGGATCCTGCTCTGGAAAAGCTTCACCTGTTCTGCGAAGAAAGTTGCAGCTATAACGATTGGGTTCCAGAGATCACCCTGCCCGAGCGTTGATCTGCAACTTTACTCTTCTCTTCTGAGATGCTGTAAACCTTGAGGAATACTCTACGCATCCTTTGAATCAAGGATGATGATGTTTCCACATCCCTGGATTCTCCTGAGGAGGATAATCGGTCCAGGCAGCGCGAGGCAGGCCCGAGTGGCTCTCGCGGTTCTACGTCGTTTCTCGTCCCGTCCATGCCAAGATGATCCTCATTCTTTATGTAAATGAGGTCAGGCATGCCACGAGAGCGACACAATGGCCCTCATTCTTTGTGCGGATGAGGTTTGGAGAGAAAGGAGAAGCGAGTTTTGCCTCTGTTCCACAGAGCAAATATCGCATGCGTTGGACACGCGGAGGACGCGGCGGTGCGTCGAAGCAACGTTTTTAAAAATGGACTTTTACATCACGGACGTTTTTACAAATGTAATTGCTGCACAATATAACGTACCTTATTGGCGGCAATGTGCTTTCCACTTTCCAGAATTGTCTCATTCTCTAAAGGTTTCACTTTAGAAATATTATTATGACAGAAAAAGAGGACAAATAAAAAAAAGAGATAAAATAAATCTAAAGGTTTAACTTTAGAAATATGTGATAAAAATATTAAGCCCAAGTATTCTTGTTAACTTTTATTATTTGTTATCTGATTGAAAAACTGATAAAAAATATTATAACATTGTCTGACTGTTTCAATGTTGTGTATCAGAAAATAAAATATCAATTGAACTTGTCCATGAAGCAATTTTTTTCCTGTGCATGCCAATAATTTATTCTTGTGCAACTACAAACACAAACTTTTTTACAATGTTTTAAACTTTATAATTGTCATCTTTAATTACAATTGTTGAGCTGAGCCTAAGCATTGGCACCATTTTTTCTCAGTGTATACAGTATTTACACAAATAATATAGGCCAAAAACTGAGATCACCTTATCTGTGTCTTCAGCACTTGACAGGTCTTACAGTGATCTAAAAACTGATCATTACCTATATTGTTAATTTCTTAAATTACATTTGCATCTAGATTTACAATCCAGACTTTAAATCATTTTAGTTGTCCTGTGAGACATACTAAGGTATGTTATCAGTGACATAGGCTAGGTAAATTTTTCATTCAGGCATTTAGTGGATGACGTTTATCTAAAAAGAAACAATAAAGCAAATCATTATATGTAGGCAATAATCAAAGAAGTGCTATAATAAGACTTCAATGATGTTAAACCATACCTGTTGAAGGAGAAAGAAAGGGTTTAAGTTCAACACGTTCCTGTCCGCTGCATAAAATTGTGATTTTTTTATTTGATTTAAAACAGAAATGTAGCCAACAGAAGGTTCAACCAATTGTGTTTGTAATGGTGCACTTGCTTCACCTATAAATATGCATTTAAATTGAAATTTTCAACACATCAAAACACATAGAATTCGGCTTTGGGAATGCAATAAAGATCATTTTTAGCTATACGTGAAAATGAGAAGATGTGTCTGTCCCAAAGCTGTTAACTGTAGTTCTACTCTTAAGTACAATCCTGCTGGACAACCATAAAAACACTGTGCCTTAACAAAAATACATATACAATTTAGACATTAAAATAAAATTGTTTTCAGTTTAAAAGTAATACAATGTAAAAAATAAATAACATAAACTGTATTGCGTACTGTTCTTGAAAGAATCTAACTTGTGTGTAGAAGTTTTGGAAATGAGAAATATTTTAGAACCAAACTGCTTATGTAAAACAGAACTGTTAAACTTTCACATTGTAAAGTGTAATTCATTCCTTTAGCAGCACTCTGTTTGTTTGATTTTGCTCAACTATCATTTTTAAGGGAAGTCATTACCTAATTTCTCTAAAAATGTAGAATGTAGAACGTATTTCATTAAGGACTGGCTATTCATAATGGTCTCATCTGCCTCAGGAAACCTATAAAAACAATAAAAAAAATGTTCAACTCCACAAATTAAATGTCAACTAAACAAATAGTTTTATAAATTAGCTGAATCAACACTAACTGAACTTTCTCCTGCTAATATTTGTGAAGATTTCCTTTCTTGCCTAACAACAGCTTGTGATTGGCTGAGAAAGTACCATCTGGTCACCCTTTCACACTCCCCCAACACATCAAAAACTTCTGGTCATGTGGTGAAGGAAAGACAATAATTCAGCATTCTATTAAACAAAAATCTATATTCAACTTGTGTCAACTACTACTAAATTTGCATACAATATAAAATGTTGCATGCAATGTATGTGAAGGTAATTGTAACTGATCACCTTTTTTTACATTTATGTCACACTGCATCTATATTTATACAAATGTGCATGCTTGCAAAAGTAGACTCGATATCTCTTTAATCCATGCAAACTTTTTTTTTACCACATTCACAACCACCGTATGACCTTACAAGCAAAGCAGTCGAATTACCTCTGCAACATTACCTCTGAATTTCCAGCTATGTTCTTGACTACCATAAGGGTAAAGAAGCAATCAAATAAGCCCCTGCAGAACAATATGTCAGCATGCAGGCGTGCGCCTTCAGACAGCCAGAGCCTGCAGAATACAAACAAAGCCAAGCCCTAAAACCCTAAAACCTACCCACAAAAACCTGCTCCATCTGCTCTTGTGCATAATGAGCTGGAGTGTGGGTGCCTAGCAGGGGGAGGAAAGAAAGAGAAACAGGGCGGCCCTGTGCCTGGCACAAGCCAGTGCAACCACTCTCCCCTGGGATAACTGCCACCCACCCCCTCCGCCGAGTGGCCCTAACAACGCCCCACCATGTTCCACCGGTGGACCATTTTGGAGAACGAAAGAAGGACCCAGAGATGAGATCTGCTGTCACGTCCAGGATTGATATAAGAGCAGGCTGCTGCTCAGAGGCATCTTGAGTGCACACTCCCCTACAGCTGCCTCGGTCTGCGAGGGACTTTAACTGCCTTATTATAATATTACATTATCTCAGTCGCCTCCACTCACCCTATCGCATGGCTCTAAGTGGCCTTTTCAGCCAACCCTCATCCCCCATCCAACTGCAGCAAACTATAGATGCCCCAGGAACAGCAGCAGATGGTGGTGAAGAGTGAATTGGGAAGGGGTCTCCTGTTGCCGAGGTTACGGCGTCGGTATTTCTGTTGCCCCAACAAACGAACACCTTATCAAGAACCAGCCTTGGGCTGTTACAAAATGATGAGGGAACGAGCAAACGGAGGAATGTTTCGCTTGTGATGTCAACAAAATCAACAAGCTGTAAATACTAGTCTGCTTCTTCCATATGAAAATCACTTCATGTTCATTTGCTTGCGATGCATTTTTAAAAACGTAACGATTTATAAATGAGTTACAACAACAAATATTCGCTTTTTTGCAGCTAATTATGAGACTTGTTAATTGGTCGTGCTTTGCCTGGCAGACTGGAAGGCAGGTCTGCAGATTATAGTTTAGTAGTAAGAGAGGCTCCGGTCTGCAGTGTATGGTAATCACTCATTGTGTGAGCCAGCTGTCCTTATGAACAGGGTCAGAGGGTCAGGTCTCCTGCCTAATGTTGACAACCCCGCACGAGCGCCAGGGCCTCTTCTCCTCCACATCACCTGCTCAAACATTCTACTGCGTGTGGTGCTTTAGTCTCATAAATCTCATTTTGATTTAGCAGGCGATTCTTTGCAACGACCCCAAATTCCTTACTGCTGTTGTTTTCCACCGCAATAGATGATGCAAACAATTAAGTTAATCATTATCTGTGGAAAAATTATTTGAAGTATATACTGTATAAATATTCTGCATAAGTCCTGAAGAGTTTATTTATGCATTTTGGCAGTTGTAAAAGCAACTTGCAGTGTATTTATGTTGTCTGATCAGTATGTGTTTTTTTTGCACTGCAAACTTTTTTTTTTGCAACTTTTGCACTGCAAACAACAGCAATGCTAGCAACATGAAAGTCATGGGTTTAATTTCCAGGAAACACATATTAATAAATGTACTGTATATCTGAAAGGAACAGATCACCCCAAAATGAAAATTCTGTCATCATTTACTCACCCTCAAGTTGTTTAAAATCTGCATACATTTCTTAGTTCTGTTGAAAACAAAAAATATAGATTTTGAAGAATGCACTTTTGACTACCATTGTAGTCAATGCTGGTCCTTTAAAATGCACTGCAAGTCACTAAAATACACATGAATGTATGTAAATGCACGCATCTAAAATGTAGACTGTAAATTCAAACCTATTAAATATGTTATTAAACCATTTACGATTTCAATGGCTGCAGGTGTTGATGACTAAATTTGCACTTGGTGTTTTTGTCACCATACACTTGTACTGATAAGGGTGCATGTTTGTATGTGTACACAGTCCTGCTTTGTCTCAGCACAGACAG
The DNA here is from genome assembly GCF_024868665.1 of Triplophysa rosa. Lineage (NCBI taxonomy): Eukaryota > Metazoa > Chordata > Actinopteri > Cypriniformes > Nemacheilidae > Triplophysa > Triplophysa rosa. The sequence goes on from NC_079908.1 coordinate 13,748,588, forward strand.
ATCAGCTTCATATCAGCACCAGATCAAGGCTTTGTTTTGCTGATCCATGCTGGCGATTGTTGACAAAATGCAGCTCTATCTGCCAGACGTTGTGATGAGTCTTAAAGATTGCTGCAGGCTCGCACCCTTCTTCAGCCTCTCCTGTTGGCGCAGGACTGGGCCGGTCGTGGTCTTTGGAGCAGGAATGTTTTTGTGCGTGTTACTGGGGCAGGGTCAGAGAGTTTGTCTGTAGTTGCCAGCTGTGCTGTCGGGTACAGCCTGGGCCCCGAGGGCTGCAGAAGAGCCATATCAGATGGTTGAAAGGAGGTAGTGTGGAGAGGCTCCCCCGTCATCCACAAGCAGACAAAAGCCACAGCCTCCTCTTCTGCTCCTCATTCAAAAAGAGTAGGGGCGGGGGGAAGTCAGGGGTGGTGTTAGAACACAAAAGTGTACGGAGCCCCCTGTCAAAAGGGAGAAAAAACCTCCCATCCCTTTGTTGGAGTTCTGAAAGAGCGTCGCGGTCGCATCGGCAGCTGCTGCGCCTGCACTGGATATTTGAGATGCCCCCTTTCATCAACACAAAGTCTGAGGCCGGTGGGGGTGTGTAGAGGACAAGGGCCATGCAGGATTTGTGTTCAAAATGAAAGGCACACTTTGCAGATACAACCATCTTGTGGCGGTGAGGGGAGGAGGGGAGGTGGAGATCTGAGCTGCAGGAAAAAAAAAACGTAAATATGACTGCCTTTAACATGAATAAATCCATCACTTCACAAAGGAGTCCCACAGGGCAGCCATATGGGCAAAGGGTTCTCGGCTTTTGTCTGAAAATCACCGGTACCTTTTATCACCGCTTAAACAACCACCGAGGATTATACAAACAAAAGTCTTCATATTTAGCTGTAGGGTTTACTTCCCCTCAAAGCAAGTTAGCAGGAACATGCAAAACTGGCTTTTAGTTTTAATGTTTTTACACATGATAATAGGAGCAGCACTTATTTAGCTTTTTGTTAACTTTATAACATAAGCAAATGTTCAAAAATGCCATTAAACAGCATACCCCAAAAGTTGCACATTTGTTCTGCATGCAGTTTATGTTATCTTAGAGAGTGCATACCAAACAGATCTAATGAATCAATATTTTTCTGAAGTTCAAAGAAGTTTCTTTAGCAGAGGGCTGGGAACCCAAAAGTATACAAACTTCCAAGGGGGCCTCAAGATGACTTGAAATGATTTAGAATAAGACAAAGCAAGAATTAAAACATCTTAAAATTAAGACATTTACAAGTGCTTCGCTACTTTATAACTAAATAAATCAAATATATATATAGTTATGCCAAGCTATATAATATTTTACTGGGTAGAAATTAGGAGTAGACCTATACATTTTCATATATTGTGGCCAATGGGGGTTAAGTCAAAAATGTCAACTGGGTTAGACAGACCAAGAAACAGAACAGGGTCTGATGCTCAAAGGGCGCCCTCTTGTGGTACTTCTGCAAATACATCTTTTCATTTTGCAAGGCCGTTTCTCGCAACACAAACTGTTTGACAAAACTATAAATTGTGTGCTTGTATAAAAAACTTTTTTTTAAGAACCGTAGTTTGGGACAGCCAATGCATTTTCTTCACACTTATTGTGTCTATTACAAAAGGATACCTACTCTCAGGCTTCAGCAAAGATTGTTTCAATGTTGATAACAACCAATATAACATTAAAATAACAATAAATCAACCAACTTTGCTATCTTGGTTATCATTCATATCATCATCATCTGCCACAATTCTGTCAATACCAACATGTTTTTAAAACATAATAGAAAAACAACCGGCATGTGCTCAGACTAGACAATTTGACAACTTTAGTAGTGGGTGGCGACATCTGGAATATATGTCGATGTCTCCACCTAGTGGTTACAACTCCAAAGTGTAGGTAAGCCTAAAATTAAGTACCTCTGCAAATGTTAATCAGTGGTTTTCATACTGTATGCCTCAACCACGCCTGGTATTAAAGAACTTAGTAATAAATAAGCACGTATATCATCAGGGGACCACCATGATGTAACCTTTTTGCAAAGTGGTTTCTAGCCTGTGGTTAGCTTTGTAATGCATATAATAGGCTGTAGTTAAGTTCGACAACCCTGCAATCAGACTCGACCACACAGTCTGTTTAACTATTGTGACTCAACCCTCAGTCCATAAGAGAGTAAAACAAGTCTGAAAGAAACTTAAGGCCTTCAAGCTGCAATTTTAAAGCGACGGTGTTTTGGATAATCCAGTTGAATTTTTGCATCAATATGCGGTGAGTTTAGTATATATGGCGGGGGAAGAAGCTGATTTGCTAAAATGTGCGTTAAGTGATTTTTGGCTACGGTCCAACCTCAAATCCCACGCCGACGCGGAGAGCTGTGAGCCGCAGTCTTCCCTCTGTGAAGCACGACATCAAATGAATTCTTGTGGCCTGCATGCTGTTCGCTGCTACATGCAAGTTCAGCGTGGGAGTGAACGTGGACCACAACGTACCACTGCAGCCTGGTAAAAATGATTAACGTTATATTTAATTTCTGGATGACGTCATCTACGCCTATATAAAGCGTTCATTTAGCAGCGAAATTTGGGTTGGATCAGGCGGTACCGGAAGGAAACGACAGTTATGGAAATGACGCGTGTCCGTGTGTGGACATCGTGTCTTGGCGTTCATGTGTAAATATTATTTCCATGCATTTAAATAGTTTTTGCTTTCATCTGTGTATGTTATTATACAAATAACCTTATCCCCCGCATATTGTCTCGTCTCGTGACATTTACTTTTGAACCTTATTCATCCGCCTACATCGATAGACGTCGGGGCGCTGTTGCCACACAGAAGGCTATTCTTCTCAGGTCTCAAAACAGTAGTTTACTCCACTGTGCAAGAAAGAAAATACAATTATGACCCTGCTTTTTCAGCACAGCGTGCCATTAAACTTTTGTTGTCCTGCAGTGATAAAACTTCTAAGACTGCTGTTGCGTAATTGATAGGTTTCATCTGAATCTGAAAAGCAAATGATGTTTGTTACATTGTATAGCCCATTTGTTCATGTCATCTATAATGAAAAAATCAGCCCACAAGCAAACTGACACGGTCATATATGACGCCTCATTTGACCAACAGAAAGTGATTATGCACATAATGTGCGCTAATAACGTTACCGGCAAATTATGCAAAGATGGGCTATAGAAATGCATTCACTTTCTGAATGATGACTGGCTGAAGTGAAATAAATAATCCTTGATGAGTTTTCTATCTGTCCCCGAGCAAAATCCTACATCACATACAGAGGTTAAGTTAGGTGTAATGAGCCAGCCGAAAATCAGCGTTTATAAGCTTGATTAGAAACATTTAAGGGTTTGTGGATCTGAACTTGGAGGAAAACCTTGATGAATGTTAATTTGATTTGTTGGAAGCAGACGTTGAAGTAAAATGATACGAAAAAACCCATCAAAACTGTTTGACCTGTTGTGCGTCTGTTATGAATTAAAATGATCCAGCATTTGGAGGAAACTAATAAACAGCAAAACGGCCTTATTTGTGGTAATGCACTCAATAAAATAATACACTGTCAAATCTTTATCTGCATACCAAACCAATTCTGTCTGTTGAATCGTAGCAATTCTGTTTTAATGTGTTGTTTATTTTCTTATTTATCAGTGCACTCAATAATCAGCATGCCTGAGGATTTTTCAGAAGTCAAACATTAAAAACGCATTGCCATTATATTCCTGACATTTGCTTTCTTAATATATTCAAGAGCTTCGAGCGCCATATGTGTCAGCGGTGATGCATCGAACCAAAACAATTGCAAACTTGTTGCATATTTCAAACTCCGATAAATGATATGCCAATGGTCCATTATTAGCACGCTGAAATGCAGCCCTTCGTTTGCAGAGAGGAATGTTTTTATATGCTGTGCGTCATAAATTACGCACACACGTGGGGCGCATGTCATAAAATCCCAAATACGAGTTTTGAGTCTTTCATTACATCATAATTTTAAGAGACCCTTTTGGTAGTAAAGCTCAAAGTGTGACATTTATTGCAGCGCTACTTAAGTACATGAGAATGAGCATGTGAAGCAATTAGATACTTTGACGTATGGATGTAAGTTCATTGTAAAATTGTATCTTTTTGCAAAGAGAATTCAAAACGTTATTTGAATAACAACCAAACCAGACTGCATCTGTGAAGCTAAAGAACCAAACAGCAGCAAATCAAAACTTTAATTTTTAAACTAGTGTGCGCCAAAAAATAAAAAAAATGCATTTAGAAGATATAAGCATTTAACACCTACAGTCTTTCACCTCCACCAATACAGTTTAACAATTCTTATGAAATGATTTAGTATCTTCTCATCAGTTGGCTGTGAGGTAAACTAAACTGGCTAATTTGAAGAGGGCGGAGCGACTCAATATGCCCCACCCTTATTTCCTGTTTCAGTGGAAATTGCGTTAATGCATCCAACAAAGCTGCACATTTCAAGGACTTGAGCGTTTTAATTATACAAGACAGCATACATTACCACAGTGTAAGTCTTCACTCTAACGTCTAACAACCCTCCTGTCCACATAGGCCTTTCATGTCCAATTTGGACTGAAACTTTCCCACTTTAGTAAACGTTGCGGTCTGACCTTGCTCTTGGCAAACTTCCTGTTTCTTACCCCCCGAAAACCTAAACGCGTAAGGCAATGTATTGACTGAAATGAAAACATCTCACGGCCGCACATATGGCTTCATGAAGGCTAAAATAACAATAGAGATTTGTATATACTAATAGATGAGGTGAGGCAGGCTCTCCCTTCAGGAAGCTTTTATTGGTTTGGCCTTTGTTTTTCTTTTTTTCCCTGAGCTTTGTATGGCTCGGTACTGTAGGTGGAGGATTGATGGACTGAGTGAAATAATTTATGGAAAGGGGGGTGAGATCTAAGCAACGTTCCACAATAAATAAAGGTGGAATTCTGTTAGAGTGGGTGGGTGCGTTCAGTACAAGGTACTACACGCATTAAAAGATTTAATCCAGGACAGACGTGGGGTATTCGGCTAACTGACAGAGTGTTTGGCAGGACCTAAAGCTTGCTAATCAGAGGGCTTTACTTGTTACTACCTCTCTGCTGGAGAACCACATTTCTCTGCCAAATGTACGAGTGAAAACGCCGAGTGCACATTCCACGGGTCGGCACGGAGAACCACATGGCTTCAAAAAGCTCTGAATTGGGTTAAACAGCTGGACCACATGGTCCTTGGCTGGGACTGCTGCACTAAAATCCATCTATATGTTTGGATAGGGTCCGATTCTGCTACATGTCAGTTATGGGGGTAATAATACCTTCAGTCAAATTATGTCCAAAAACACTTTCAGTGCACAGAACGCTGTCTGGCCTTCTTGACACATGTTTTTCTCATTCATCTATTTGGCCGTTTTAATAAATGTGTACACATACTGTTCAGTTTGACCCAGAGGGAATTTTTTTTGCGCAGAGGTCCAACTTTTATAGCACAGAAGATTAAATGGAGTATTCAGTTATATTCTTCGGCATATCAAGTTTGTCTCTGATGTTTGTCCTACGGTTCCTTAAAATAAACACAGATCATATGTTGAAATAGCAATAGCATAGAGTTATAAACTCATGGGTGTAGCTTTGATTGCAGAATTTACAATCTTGTCAAATTTAAACACAAACTGAAACATTTTAAAATGTCTTTTGAATCTTTAGATGAGACACATCACACTTTTTTCCTCATGAGAAACATTTGAGAAGCAATAAATGTATATCTCTATTTAAAGCAGTTTGTCCATTTAGGGATACTGTAGAAACAGCATGGCGATAGAAATAGCTCGTTCTAAAGTAATAAAAACATAACGCTTCATTATGTAAGGTCTTTATTTATACACCTCTGAAGACATACAGTAGTTATGTATATTATATTCCCTTTCTGTTAATAGATCCTCCAAAAAATTACACATTGGACCTTTAAAGAGATTTCCTTTGTGTTTTTGTTGCCCTGTGGGGTTTTGCAGTAATTTATGCCATGATACAAATGAAGGACAGCTAACAAGGTTACACACATAAAGCTCATAAAGGTTAAAACCTTGTAAAAATGTTGCAGGTTTACAGTGCACAATGGATAAAATACAAGCAGACTAGTGCAGCCTGACCAGTGTTTAGAGAAACCCTCAGAGGATTTATGGGTAGACCTGTTTTGTTTTTCCAGGCTAACATTGTTATTTATAGCTGTGTCAATGACAATTTCTCAGACCTCTGATCTTCTGCACTGGGAGATATTAGCAACATTAATGAAAGCTGTTCATGGAACATTTATGAACTAAATGTTATGCTTTCAGCAGCAACGTGTTTGTTTTATATTACCATACTTATTATATAAAGATCCCTGATTTAACCCTTAAACCATTTATACTTTTATGACAAGCGTATATTTAAAGAACTACAAATATGTAGGCTTAAAAGGTTCGCTCAAAAATGAAAATTCAGTCATTATTTACTCGCCCTCATTGCAAACCTGTATGACTTTCGTTTTTTCTGCAGAACACAAAAGAACATTAAAAGAATGTTGGTTACCAAACAATGGCGGTACCCATTCAGCTTTGTGAATACAACACAAAAACAAAGCTTTAGCCGGCTTTTACCTTCACCCTTCAATAGCATTCTGGCGTAGCAGCACAAAGTTTTCACTTTCATTCAAAGCGAAACATTTGCATTTAAACGTGCACGAGAAGGAAAACTTGTGCAACACTAAAGAGAACTGTACTGGTCAGTATGAGATTTTATCTAACTAACTGCTCTCAGCATAATGACTGAGGAATGTTACAGAAAAACAGCTCTGCAAGAACAACAACAGATCTGCCAAATAAAACCACAGTGATTCACGTACAAAATATGTATCATTGTCAGCAGCAGCTTATGTTTTAAAACAAGCAAGAAGAGAGACGATTTATTTTTGCTGTTACACCAACGTTATTATGTCCTTTGTGCTGTTAAGGTAGCCTGGGCTCATTAGTGTGTTAGCGGACATCATTTGTAGCCATCTTTGAGATGCTTCTTACATGCTGTGCAAAACGTAGGCGGATCAAAGTTAAGAGAAATATTTTGCAATCATACGCTTCTATTTTTTCAAATCATTTAAACCAAACACCAGAATCACGTTACTTGTCATACGCACAGAGCCATTGTAAACCGTAAATAATTCACCGTGAGAAAAGCAGTCACAGGAATTTCTGAAGGTCACCTTTAAATCCACAGTGAACTCGGTAAGAAACATCATCGCAGCGGACTGTGAAACTCGAATCTTTTCTGAATCGAGTTAATAACCACAAGGACCGATCCTCACTCGACTGGGATGTTTAAGACCCTCTCATAAACCCTTACGCTCAGGGGTGCAATTTCGATATGTTCTCTAACTAGCCCTCAACCGACATTGAATGTACACAACCTTCAATTCACGGTGAAAATGACTCTTAACAGCCCCTAACTGTGGCTTTAGTTTCACTTTGACTCGTTGTTAACAATATCCAGTAAAAGGAAAGAAAGCCTCTCTCTCTTCATCCACATCAGTGTCTGTCCTGAGGAGTCAGCACCCCAGAGAGGACCAGACAGTCACATATCACATTTCTTTCATTTTCCTCTTTACTAGCTTCTGCTGGCCTGTTTATAAGTCTAACTCAAAATGGGCGTTCGTGTGAAACAAAATGCATTTCAGATAGTATTATTATATCATTTCACGCTTCTCTATTCTGTACCTGGAGTTTTTCTGATCTGCTGTGGCGAAAGGGAAATGTTATTTGATCCATCTCCATTCGGTCCATTATCTTTCTGGCCAAGAGTGAAATGGCGTCTTATTGAAATCCCACAGCCAGATCCGCCCGGTGCCATCAAACAAAACATGTTTTGGGTTAATCCCCGGTAGGAAGATGGGTTGCAGACTCTGCGAGGGGAACCCGATAAGAGCGGTGAAAGTCTTTTGAGGGGCGGCTTTCGAAAAGAATTTGGTGCTCAGATGAGAGGAAGAAAAGGAATCACGTCAATAAAGCATTTCTTGAGTTATTGTGCATGAAAATATTGAGCTTGTAGAGGTTCATAGGATTTATGCAGGAAAATAATTCAAACAAAAAAAGATATATTAGACATCTGAACAAAAGTATATTAATGGCACTACGGGATTCATTTAAGAACAGATTATATTCTCAGTGACCGTCGCTGCTATTTCTTTACAACAGACTTAAAATAATAATGACACAAATACACTTATATCACACCATGAAATCCAGTATTTTGGAAATGGGGCCTCAAATGACGTCTGAAGTAATTTACAGTGATATTTTGCTCATACAGTCTGGATCCTCTGGAGCACACTGTCATTCTGCTCAACAACGAAATCTTATCAAAACAAGCAGGCGCATCGGGAATACTTGTAGCTAATGTCTGTTTTCATACATGCTTGAGGTCAATGGTAATGCTATAATCAAGCAAGTGAGGCTCTATCTTGTATTGTGGTTGGCATGGGAAACTCTAGTTCACCAGACGTAAGGCTATATTTAGAGAAGCACAGTGGCGATGGAATAAAAAATGAACTGAAGGAGGTGTAATTTTATTGGTCTGGATATCACAGAAAGCGAGGCTCAAGCTTACGCTATAATTATGTGTGAGGGAAGATCAAACACGAACCCTGCCACATAAAAAGCTGAATCATTTAGACACAAGATGGAAACCTGCACCTCCAGCAAGAAAATGCATTTAAAATGCTATTTAAATAAAAATTCTCATTAAAGGGATAGTTCACCCATCATTGACTCACCACCTTGTCTTGTCATATATTGTCAATTGTCTCCACATACTGTCTTTAGATATTTATTCTTCACTTTTTTGTTACATGTCTTGTCACTTTCAACTGTATGTGCACTGGAAGCTTCTGTCACTAAGACAAATTCCTTGTATGTGTAAAGCACACTTGGCAATAAAGCTCTTTCAGACTCTGATTCTAACCTTTGTTTGTAATCAAACTCTAAATCAAGTCTCAGTCTCCGTTCATTGAGACAAATCCTAATAGCTATTTAGTAGAGAATTCCTATAGGCTTCCAAGTGAAAAGGAGATAATGTCCAATTAATGCTCATTTATATACTCAGTGGGCAGCATGCTAAGCACTTCATTTGTCTGAATGAGACACCAACATGTTGTTCTATTTCTGAACCACCAGAGGGTGCAATAATCCACAGGGGCTGGTTTAGTTTCCCCTCTGCATTTAGTAATAAACGATAGAAAATAAAACACGTATAAAATTGTATAAAATATATTTTTATATAACTTATAGACATACCTGTATAAACATACATACTACTATTAAACTCAATAAACCATAATAAGCAGATAAATGTAATATAATAACATTATGTTTTATAATTCAGGCATATTTGTGTGTACATTTTTAAACTCATTGTATAGCTCAATTGACATTTCTAGTTAGCCAATGTTGTAAACAAATGAAACTCCTGGACATCATTTAAATTTGAGTTATTTACACAAATTATTGTAGAGAATATAAGAAAAAAGTCCTAAATTCAGAAATCAACCCTATATTCAAATGTGAACGTCTTATCTATAACGCACACCCACACACACTGTATCTTAACATTGACTTTTGTGCTGTTCTAGAATCTTGAGTCAGTACCTCACCCCTCCATCTTCCTGACAAACCCATAAAACCGAGAGGACAGTCCCATAAATCAGTAAATATGGCTTGTAATTTACAGCATTCTTTGCCGTTCTTGACCCATGATTCATTCTCTGTTTATGTGTAATTTTGACGAATTATGGAGTCCCGGCCCTGCGCTTTCAATATGTTTCATCCCAGACAAGATTAATACAAACAATGTTTATTAAAAACCATTACCGTGCGTCTTCGGAACTAATAGAGGCCAATAACCTGTGCTTTTTCTCACCCCGATGTCCCCTGCATGTGCCAGTAGATGAAGTATGTTTCAATATGCCTATTAACCCAATCAAAAAGCAATCAGCGCTATTTTCTTTGTAATTATGATCTGTTTGTGTGGAACGGTAGTTCTAGGGGGGTGAGCCGGGATTTGGCCTTCACCGCTCCGGAGTAAATATGAAAATAAACCACCTCTCAGGAAAGACCTAATTAGTCTGTCGCTCTTGGTTTTCCATTCGTTTCGCGGCCCTGACAGTTGCGGTCATGAGTGTCAGATTTAATCTGGTGTTGGGGTCGCGTGAGCCCTGGAGCGCTGGCGCGAGATCCATCACTTTGGGGGGTAGCGGCACCCATGAACATTCAATAACCGTCTCTCTCCTGCTCGGTTCCGTCTGTGCTGATAGATGTTTTTTCATACAGCTCATTACAATGTCTTCATTGTTTATTGACATCCCCAAGTGACAAAAATATGCCTAATTTTATGTTTCACAGGCATTTGCATTTATTTGGCTGGAATGCGCCGGGCCCTGTCTCGGAATGATGTAGAATTGCAATCACTGATGCTTTGTTTGTGATGTGTGTGCATGCATTGATTCTGCATTATGACGGACGATAAAAGATGAACATTCATAGACCTACGGCTTCCTTTGTGAACTTGACCTCATCGCATAAGGAATTTGAACTTTAGATTAAACTTTGCAGTCAATGCATTTTTTTTCCTGTATGGCCAACATGGTGGTTTTCTTCAGCGTTGCACACTACTCATACTCTTTCCACAGGATGCATACTGTATACTTTTGATTGAATATACCAATATTAAAATATCACGCAGATGGTACATTCAACTTTTAACCTGTAATCGTCAAAACTTACGCTTCGTGTTTTTCGGGTTACGCACACCTGTACAGTATCAAGCATTTTTGCCCATGTGTGCCAACAGCTGTGCAAGCGAGTCTCCACGCTCATTACCGAGCTCTGCTGGAAATCCCTGAAAGGTGCACGTTGTTGTGGAATTTCTGCCATCGTAAAAACTTACTAATGTGTGTTTAATTGTCTTCTTGTAAACTGGAAAAAGGGGGCGTAACTGGATGAATGTGAATGAATTAGGATTCTGTTGACTTTAACAGCACGGCTATCAGATAACCATTACAACACTTTATACTGCAAATGTTTGTATTCCCTTTTGTCTTCGCCTTGCCAAATCAAGGCATAATGAAGCATGTTCTGCTCGCAGCAGGTGAACTCCATTATTTATTGCATGCAGCGTACTCGAAATGTCAGCTGAAAGGCATGCTATTTTATGAGTTGGTATGTTTCCCGTACTATAATGTTTAGTTTTGTGTTTATATTCGTTGATATACATTTTTAATCCTTTATAATTATAACAAAGGCCGAACTCGTGTAACCAGACACATGACTATGACATAAGCAGTGTCTCATTTCAAAGGTTGTTGCTGGGCAGGACGCAATCTAAGTAGTCTGCGCTGTACTAACTCTGAGGCACAGTTTGTATACTATCCTTCCTTAATGGTATTCAAAATAAGATATGTTGAAAGGAGTATCCTTAAAGTAACCAAATGATCTACAGTTTTTGGTGAAAATGAAAGCTCTTTGCAAAAGGGAGGAGTTTAAGGGCACTGCACTAAATTAACCATTATTAATTAATTAAATAAGGGATGCTTTACTGTATGAATAAATCGAAAAAATGTTACATAAGAAATTATTAATAACATTCATAAGTCACATTTGTTGCACATTAGGAGCGTTAGTAATACTTGCATACTATTTTGCTACGTATTGATATACTGTCCCATCACAAAAAACAGTATATACTTTTAGGGTATAGTGTAAGTGGGCAAATTGGCATGCAGTATAAGTATCCGCAACATCCCAGCTGAAAAAAGTGCACTAAAATTCACTTAAATAAAGTGCACTAATGTTGTTATTACAGTAATAAGTAAGTAAATATACAAAAAAATGTCTTTAGTACTTTTTAAGATGAACTTAAGATCTAAGTGTACTCAACTGTGTTATTGTGAGACAACATGCAACAGTATTTTTAGTATATTGAAATGATATTTCACCCAAAAATGAAAATTCTGTCATCATTGACTCACCCTCTTGTCATTTCAAACCTGTGTGACCTTCTTTCTTCCGCAGATCACAAAAAAAGATATTTGAAGAATGTTGTTAACCGGCACCCATTCACTTGCATTGGTTTTGTGTCCATACAATAGTAGTGAATGGGTGCCGGCACTGTTCGGTTTACCAACTTTCTTCAAAATATCTTCTTCTGTGTTCTGCAGAAGAAAGAAAGTCATACAGGTTTGAAATGAATTCCTTTAAGTACAAACTTAATATGTGAAAATAGAGCACTTTAAGTGCACTAATGGAAATGTATAAGTATGTAATTAAATAAACTATTTCATTTAGTGCACTTTTTACCTGAGGTACAAATATATTGTAAACTGAGTGGGCTTTGAATGACATACAGCCAGAAATGAAATGGAGTTAATGTACATAACGTAAATGTAAGATTGAGATCAACTATATAATTCTAGCTACTGAAAGATTTTACTTGTAATGCTGGCAATTTGTTTTGGTAAATGTGTCAATCAGGCATATGTGAGTGCTTGTCTCCTTTATTGGGGTTCAAATGGGTCTTGCTCACTGCCCCATAGTGACAGGAGGTTAACCAGAGAGTGTGGGAGTCTACCGCCTCTCTGCCCCCTGAGGGTGAATATGTCAAACACAGGCAAGACAGGTCTACCCTGGCACCCCACAGGTCACTTCCAGGTATTACTATTCAAAACCGGTCTCAACATCTAGGCAAAAGTCTGTCAGCCTATTTAATCACTGTAACCTACAGGTATTCTCAGTGCTTAGTTTGTACACTTTCCGCTCTTATCGCTTTACACATGCTGTGAGCACTTAAGCCATCCAAGGTTTTCTTTCTTTACAGAATGGTATTTAAAACGCTCGGTGTGCTTGAGGAATATATTCACTTCATACATCATTCCTAGGGGGTCCGTAATTTTCTGGAATACTTTAAATGAATGAAACAGATGGTATTTCCAAACAACACCTGGGATGTTTTGGCACCTCCTAGCCCACAATAAATTCGTACCCTGAAAATAATCCTGGCAGTGAAAGAATAATCATAAAATGATCTAGAAGCACCCTGCATCCCTGTAACCTCTAACCCGTTAATATCTGCCTGACATCTCCACTGATTCTAATGGAGATTTTTTTTGCAGTACAGTGTAATCTTTCAAAAAGACACATCTGTCTGGGATAGGTTCCAACAAGAGCAGAGGGGCAGAAAATGTAAAAGCCAATTTCCATGTGTCGGGTACTTATAAGTTAATGTGCGGCAGGAGCTTTGCAAGGGGAAACCTGCCATCAGCGTCTTACTGTTAGGGGTGAATTTATTAGCTGCGCAGAGACAACCGCATGACACGCTTTGCCAGGAATTCTGGACGTGTGCGCAAATGACCGTAGAGTTTCTCGTTTATTTTCATTATTTTGTCTTCTGTAAAATTGCCTATTTCTTTTAATCTGTCTCAATTTATCTACCCCCCCAGCATGCGCCGTTCTAAATTGAACATGTATGTTATCGTATAGCGTATACATGTCAGGATATTCAAGCCACCTGGTAGGAGATTGGACACGGAGAGACTGTAAATGTCCTAATGTGTCTACTAATGTCTAAACTGACTGTGCACGGACTGTATATGAAGACAAATGGAATTAACGTCATAGAAAAGGTTAAAGTGCACTAATGTTTTAATGTAGTGCTTCCCAAAGTGTTGCAGGGGAGCAGTGGGTTAGTTTACATCAAAATTCTAAAATAAGTTTTATTTTTTAAACATTTTACTGCACTGCCACTGACTGTGTCACTTCTGCCACTTTGATGTCATGTGTAAATAGTATGCAATATAATGGATTACAAATACAATCTATTTATTATCCTTTTGCCTTCACCATAATATGATTAGCAAGTTTTGTGGAAGCCTATATAAAACAACTTCAGTATACTATAGTATTTACTAAAGTATTACTGTAGTAAATTAATAAACTGTACTGTACAGTAATATTTAATATAGTAATGTTCAAAACACTAGTATCTAGACCTTCTACTACAGTTTACTATAGTATACAGTATTTGTTTATGTGGGATTGCACATAATTCACATGAAACTTTACAAACTGGTAATTATTTAAAGAGTCTTGTTCTGTATTTTTTACTACCAAAAAAGAAAATGCAGGCTTTTTGAAATGGTTGGTATTTCTGTGGGGGGGCCTTACCCCTCTGAAGTTTGGGTAGCTCTGCTTTAATGCATTTTGATTCTGGTGAGTAGGCCACAAACTATGATTCACGGGTAACTAGCGTCCAAAATTGTCATGAAGGTTTAAAGTCCAAAGTTCATTTACCCAAGTATGTTTTTTCAAGCAAAGGGTTTTGTATATGCTTCAAGTCCAGTATCATTTTTACTATATCTCTAGGATAAACAAAGGGAACACAATAAAACCACATTGGCATACAGTCAAGCAAAAGTCAACTTTATAATAAAGATGCATTTATACCAGAAAGATGAACCGTGTGCTCTGGGTATTTTTATAAATGCGTGATTTGGGAATGTTGACATAAATGTTATGCATATATAGCCTACAGCATTTTATGAATTACTACATTTGTTGACCAAAACCAATACTTTGACAACTTACCGCAATTAGTGTAAAAACATGTCTTGTACTTTTTCCAAGGCAACAGCGCAATACAAGTTAAATATCATTTTGTAGCCAAGACTTTAAGATACATGCTCATACAGAAATTCCAAAACTAAACCCAGCCTGAGAAATATTCACTGCAGTAAAAACTGTGACAGTATATCTAAAAAGACAGTGAAGTGGGATGTGTAAGACACCTAAGCCTCAGGGGTCACAGTGATCTGACAATTAACACTCTTGCCCTCTCACCAGGTAGCTCAGCTCGAGACAAGAGCGCCAGTCTAACATCAGGTTAAAGGGCAGATTTAGGAAGGAAGCACCATGACATAAGGAAACGCTTTAGCTTGCCAACTTTTCTTTTGATATAAATATCTGCTTTTTCAGACACTAGACACTAAACCCAAACCTTAAAGCTTATGATTAAAAACAGCATGGGATGCAATATGGATTAGCTAGATGATGTTTTCTTGAGAGGCAAAAAAGTGAAAATTGCTTTTTATAAATCTGTAAAAACTACAGAGAAACAATCTATAAAAAGCAACTATGAGAAGTGCATTATTTTTAGGATGCGAAGTGAAAACAAGCTAATGAAATAAATCAAATAATAGTCTGCAGGGCCTTCCTGATAAAGGGCAGCGTAGCTCTGGATGAACAGTAATGTGCAGTATCTCGTGATTTAATTACAGCTTAATGGATTTGTCTAATCTGTGACACAATGTGTTGTTTTACAGCCTTCCTCTGAGAATACTGCTCATTTCAGACCAGCTAAAATCAGGAGATTATATCGTCCCTCACTCACAAATTGCAACCCAATTCTTTACCGAAACCAAAATGTGTCTGAAGATCAAATAAATAATGGAAGCGCTGGACAATCCTATAATTTATAGCATTTGCTTTTCATAAAACGTCGGGTTTTCCTGAGTTGAATGACTGGATTAAGCGGCGCATGAGTCACTCGCAGATAGCACCACATGAGAGGCAGAACGGGCCTATTATGTGTCCGTCAGCCTTGAGATTTTTCCAGGAATCATTACTGTTCGTAGGCCTCTCGTAAACCTTGACTCTCCTCGGTTAGACTTCAGTGAGTGCGATTTTAATCAAACAAACATCAACGGCCTTATTTATCTAAGAGGCCAAATCATTTATCTTTGAGAACGGCATGTATAAAAATAGAATGTTTATCTATACGCCGGCGTACGTGCGTTCACGGGTATGTTGCGTCTGGGCTTGGTTTCAGACAGACATTGACACAGACTGTCCTGTTCTGTCTGCTAATCTAAAGCGTGCCAATATCCTGTCTGTCCCGGTACCATGCCGAGATTCACATGGGGCGCCTGAGGCATGAAGATGTGATTAATTTAACTGTGTCAAATAGTTTTACTACCGGCTCTCACTGTGTTTACCGAGGAGGAAGAAAATAGTGCAATTTTATCCAAGGGCAAGTTTGTCCTCTGCGACCGATATGGATATAGTATTTTTTTCTCTGCAGCAGATAAATGTGCTAGTTTTTGATTATAACATTATTTTAGATCGTACGCATTTTTCTATATTTATACATTGTAGTATAACTCATATAATATAGATCTTAATAGAAGAAGCAATTGAAACACTTTAATTATCAAAAATGTCTGATCAGATTCAAATTGTGAGCTGTATGACGTTCCTTGAATCACGTAAGAAGAAATCCTTCACATATAATGAATGGCGACTGAAGCTCTAAAGCTACCAAAAGCACCAGAGTGGTCCCTAAGTGCTAGTCTTCTGAAGCCACATGATAGCATTTTGGGGGAAATAGCCACTATTTACCAAAGATCTCGATATCTGCGCTAGATGTCTTTGATGTGCTCACTAGAGAAGTCATGCCAGTTGTATGGACAATTTTTATGGTGCTTTTTGAAGCTTGAAAGCTCCAGTTTATTGTATTTGGGGTTTAAAGCGACATGTGGGTAAGTAAATGATGACAGAATGTTCCTTTTCGGGTGAAATGTATTCTCTCACTGATCGGCTTCTACATCCCACACATGTTTCAAAAAACGTGGCTCACCATGCTCTTATTAAAATGCATGATGAATCAAATATATTTGGTTGATTTTTGTTCAATCCAAAACTATTTGCAATTTTGCAAAACAAGTTCAAGCAATCCCCAGAGACTTGAAATGTCTGGAGACAGTTGTCAGTCAAGTCGAGTATTATCAAATGTCGCGTTGGCAGAGGAACGTGCGAAAATGCATTTCACTGTTCACAGAGTTAATGCAGATCTTATGAATGACAGCGAGAGCTACATTCAGTTTAAAGAGTTCAGGTTTAGACCTAGACCGTCCCCTTTATTAGCAACATATGCTCTGCGAAACTCCAGATTTACACAGGCTTCTTGGATCAGACCGTTAAATCACATCCAGTTGGGGAGACATGCCTGATAAACAACTGAATTACTGTTAGACTGATGAATCTTATGCAGAACAGTTTTTTGTTCATGTGAATGGGTTAACATATGTATTCATTTTGTTTCCCAATCATATTTTTATTAATGAGGTTACCTTGTATCGTTGAATGAAATTTTCCACGTAGAAATTGAATTTCACTTCAAATAGAAAAACGGAACGTTGAATGTGGATGAAACTTGTAGGGAGACAAAGAACACACGATTCGTTTCTCTGCTTTACAGGTTGCAAAGCTGCACATCCTCTATTACACGAAACAAGATGAAAATCGGTCACATAAAATGTTAGTTGTTGCTTAGCAACATGACCTTATGACTGTGTGCTGTTTTTTATTTTTAAGGCTATCCGAGGTGAAATCTACAGTACACCTGAACCTTTGTTCTGTCACCTCTCTACAGACACAAAGAACAGAGTGTGTGTGGGTCAGATTTTGCCAAAGGATTGTAAATCCTGAAGTCGACCCACACTGTAAACCCATAAGAAAAACCGTTTTAATCAAAATATAAAAATGTGTGAAGGTTCAAGGCTAGAAAATATCATTAGCTTGGTATAAAAACAGCAGAAGTCGATGGAAAGTCCCCACCGTGCTAGACAAATAAATGCGTGCGTCTGTAGGTGGAACTAAACAAAGTCTTGCTCTACACCTAACTACATTTCACAATATGCACAGGGGGTGAAGAAATCTTTCACCGACCCCTTCACATGTCAACAGAGGCCATGTGCCTTCCCGGCGCATTGACCATCGAAATCAAAACACCATGCCTCATTTGCTGCACCGGGGAATGGACTTTGAATTCATTTTTGCTTGAAGAAGCATCAAACTCCTCTTGATTAAGTTACTAATGACGCGTCGGGGACAACAAGCAGCCTCGTGGCTGATCCTCCAATCTTCCTCCGCGGAGACTCCTCGTACCTGCAGCGTGGGATGGCTATTTTAAGAGATGACATATTATTCCCCTAAAAAGTCAGCGGCTGTGGTGCGGAAAGACAGAAATGACGGCTCCTTTACAAGATGACATAACGAGCCTCGTCGGCGACCGAGCTGTGATATCCGCCCATTAAAAAGAAACCCCATGTTTGCCATCGTTAAAAAAAACAGCTGCAGTTTCACAGGTCATGACTGATAGAGCACTCCGCGCTCTGATACGGGCTAAGCTAATTGTTGAAATGCTCATTAAATCAGATAAAGTAGCACATAAATCAGACTGAAGGCTCGAGCTACGGTCAGCCTGCGTCGTTTGGCTGGAGTAAATCTCAGAGGGACGTTTGTTCACCTCCTTAGATCTCATTACATCTCTTTCTTGACAAAGTTCCAGCGCCGTTGACACTGTACAAAGTCTGGACCTAAACACAGCTGGCTTCTGTAGGCTTGGATAAAAAACAGAACATGATTTGGACACCGTGTTGCAAATCTGAGCATGAAATCAGAATTATGTGTTGGATTGGGGTCTTATTGGTAAACCTAAGGCAAGAACTACAATCTACGAGCCATAATTCTGTACATAAACCGGCCCAAAATCCATCATAAATTTATCCGAATGAGCAATTACACGATATTGACGTAATGTTCTATAAAGAAATACGTTTAAAAGTACTCATAAATATTGATGGGTTGTATCCAATATTTGGTTCCCGGAGTCTTGACATAAAGTAGGCGACCCCACGTCGTAAGTAAAGGTTAGCGATGATGAATGAAGCATTGATTTTATTTGCTCTCCTCTGACTATGGTTCATGACCCATTGCCAATCTGAAGGCTGCACTCCATCAGAGCCTGCTGTTCTCTTGGAATATCAGGGAAACACATTAAAAGCCTCATTTGGAGCACATGTTTTGGGTGGGGGAAGCCAAATGTTGACATGCAACACAATTTGAGCACGCCTCCATGAATCTGCAACGCGATTAATAACTCGCTAGGTTTTTGCCAACCACATGCAAACAGATATGTCATCGCTCATTGCTGTTTCATTATTGAATATTCAATATTTCACTGCTGCGTGCAGCTTGCGCTTGTACCGGACATCAGCAACCAAATTGAGAAAATGAAATTAGTCCAAGCCTTGTTAGCATTACTGTGTGTGAAAGGGCTCTGTGTATTGTCCAAAGTTTTGCAGTATTGATGTCTACCAAATAAATTAAAAAGAAACAGATGTATATTTAATGGAGGCAGTGAGTGATCTACTTTTAGGGTTTCTCAATCCCGGGGCCCGTCCGGAGAATTTAAAAACAAACATGTATTACATTTAGAAAGAATTACAATGATTTTCCACACATTAAAATGAAAAATATAATTTAAGCATCTAAATTATTATTTTGAGGTTAGACATATATTTTACATAGGCAATCTAAAATCTGCCATCTTTCCTCATGGCCACTCAATTTTGAGTCATAAATGCCATGCACGTGACCAATTCTTGGTGCTTTGAGTCAGACGACATCACGCGGGCGTGTTTTTTTGTCACGTTCAAAGACCATAGGTAGTCCACATATGGTTAGGGTAAGGGGGTTTAGTAAGTCTCGAAACACCAAGGATTTTGTCAAAACCAACAAGCCACGCCCAGGGATCTGACTCGAAACACCAAGGATTTAGTGAGAGCCGTAGCTGTAGTGCACTGATAATTCTTATTGGCTGATGGCAGCACGGCAACAGACAGGAAATAACATTAAAGTCCCTTTCATGTTTTATAAAAGCCTCCATAAAACTTCATGCACTGGTAAACATTCACCATCAAGGTTTTTATTATAGTTTACTAAAACTATTGAAACATACTGTTTATTGAAATTAAATATTATTTGTAAAAACTAAACGATAATTCGGAAAAAAATTAACAAGCACTAAAATATTAACTAAAAAAACTACACTAAAATAAAAATAAAATCATTATATAAAATCAACATAAAAAATGACAAAAGTAAATAACAAAATTGCTAAAATGAAACTGAAATAAACATAAATAGTATAAAAATAAAATCTAATTCAAAACATTAATACCATTACTAAACATTTGAAAATCACCTTGTATTAGAAAATTTTTAATAAATAGGTTTTTTTGCAAAAATTAAAAATAATAAAATAAATATTCAATGAGACTTCATAGCTTAATGAATTAACATTCTGTTTGAAAAGTTTATTTGCAAAAACAGATCACTCGATTTAAAAAAAAATATATATATATTGCATTCCAATTAATATGAATCAAACTGCGTTTGGGTTGTTTTGATTAAGTGATAATAACTCAAAAGATACAGCTAACTAACACAACAAAACACAATAAAAACATGATAACATAATAAAAAACACACGTTGTTATCCGTTTTTGCAAATAAACTCTTCATTTACCACATGGTGTAATTCCCTCATCTACCAGCAGGGGCTAAAGGGAGCACACTAACAAGCCAGACCTTGACCTCTTGCGTGTACCACACTTTGAGACAAGAGCGACTGTTTTAAATGAAAGACAGCAGGGTGACTCCCTCTTCTCACACCTCTCTCCAACTGGCAGACGGTTGATTCCTTTGACAACGTGCAACTTTGACACCGGCCGTTATTTTAGCGAACGGCTAATTTCATGCTGACAAGTCGAGAGCCAAGAGAAATATTCATTTCAGGCGTCTCCAGGAGTTTAGATAATCTGGCACTGCGAGACGGCATATGGAAAAAGTGAAGCTGAGAGACTGTGTGAACAACAGTGTGTTTAAATCAAGACCTCTAAGGAGAGGATGAAATATCTCCTGCGAAATGTTTAGATTCACGGTAATTCTTTACACTGCAGCTCGCTTTCTCTCAAAGTGGTAAAAAGATTTAAGTAAATGACATGCTTTTAAACCTCTCTGTGCGAAAAGCACAGAGCACTTTGTATTTCCAGGCAAACCGATAACTCCCGGGACAGGGCCGCATAGATCTTTTAACAAGTGTGTACCGTGCGGACGGCGAGAGGTCATTTAGGTTTATCCTTTTTGTATTTTATAGCATACCCACGAAACAGTACTTACCAAACGTATTCCTACGGGACGTAATTGGTCTCTCTACATCTGAAAGAAGGAAAATTCAGATTGTTGTAAATCAAGATAGAAATGGAGGAAACATCATGCTCTTTTCCCATAATGATATAAGGTTCATGCCCGAAAACCACATCCTTCACATGCATCTGGCCGCTTGGTCAACGCAAAGCCAGAACCGCACGAGCGACTCCGCACTCATCAGTCCACCCATCTGCACGTAATTACACATGCATACAGTTGGCAGAGAAAAGTTGCTAGCTACTTAAATCATCCCTGAATTGGCAACGGTTATGGCATTGGTTTGAGAAGATGCATGGTCGGGTCATTATGTCAGGCTCGAAATACATGATTAAATTCCATCCTGTCATGACGCCTTACTATTTGGCTGAGCGAAAACAATATGTATAACTCTGACAGTGCTATTTTTTAACAGTCTCTCTCGCTCTCTCTCTTGTGCCATGGTAACCATAATAAAGATCGAGATCGTTCATTAATCAGATGCTTGTACAGGAAAAGTGTGCTCAGTTCAAGGAACGAAACGAAATGAGCGAAATGGCAAAATTGATTCTTCCCTGGTTTCTTTAAAGCAGAAACCTGACTCTATGTTATATTTCTAACGCTGAGCAAGGGCGTTATTAGTGTTATTGTTGCTGTACTACCTGTGGTCATGTGGAAAATATATTCACAAGCTAAATGATGCTGTATGGCACAAAACAATCTACATTCATTTTATAGCTCCATATTCTTAATGCATTTCAACAATGCTCTCGTTTGTATTTGTGTGTCGTTTGTTTTCTATCTCTCCGAGGCAATTTCAGGAGAAACGTCCAAGACAAAGTTGATACTTAAACGAAACGACTGAGAACTTCATTAAATCTCCTGAGTTATGAAAGAGCAACCTCTGAGCGATTAAATTAGCTTCTGGGTAGTTAGACCCGAATAAAACCTCAGTAACATTTAACCAAATTGATTCTTTTGATGCAAACAGCAGTTCCACTTTCCATTAATTTAGCAAACTCAGTGTGCAAAACTTACTAAGGCTACTGAAAGTAACAGAAATCAATCATGTATACTTCAACAGAAGGTTCACAACTGCGGGATGGGATTCTATACAAAGCTTTAGACAGAACATTAACAAACCATATAGTGTTTAAACAGACAAGATAATGTTCCTCCTGCTGCAATTAAAATAATTAAACCACTAAAAGTGTTGGAAACTGTGTTGTAGAGTTTGGAGATCGTTTTTTATTTGGATTCAAGCTAACATACCAGCACATGCATCTGCTCACAGGACCTCCTACAGCAGCTCTCCCCTGAGAACAGCTTCCGAATGAGAGCCTGACATCTTCTTCACCCCAGAACACACACACACACACACACACACGCACGCACGCACGCACACACGCACACACACGCACACACACACACACACACACACAGACGCTTTCCTCCCTGTCCCACATATGACACTGTAATGTTTATCTGGTTTCATTTTGCTCTGTTGTCTCTGCTTACCGCTGTAATTGAGCTGTCCCGATGCTGAACCGGCCCGGTGGGGCCTGCATGTTATCAGACAGGTGCTCTCACGGGTTGTCTCTATCTGTAACAACTCCTAGAAATGCTGGAGATAGACGTGCTGCATTTACCACATCTCAAGCCTACGTATTTTTTTCTGTAAAATATCAGACACTAAGGAAAATTATGGTTAAATTATTATTAATCTGTTTCAGTTTTTTTATACTGCAAAACTTGGATTGTCAAGGCGGGCTGACCACAGTAAAGGCTGTTTCTTCAACCATGTGCACTTCTGGTCCTCTAGAAAGTAAACTTTTAAAAACACTTTCCACACTCTGGATGGTTTATTTAATTTGCGTACCAACATGACAGTCTAATGCTTTTTTAACACGTCATTTTATGATTGATGCGCAATTAAAAAGTGCTTCTTTGTTTTAGATTTCACATGCTATTCATATCAAGCATGCTGTTGACGCTGTTGTCTTTATGATAAACAAGCAGTTACACTCAGTAGTTGTCACTGTTATGTCACTCAACCCGTGAGAGTTTTAATATCAAAATTAGGGTTGTACAACGATTAGTCACAACTAATTGCAAGCAAAATAAAAGTTTTTGTTTACATAAAATATGTGTGTACTGTGTATAAGGATTATGTATATATACGTAAATACATACATGTGCATGTATATTTTTAAGCAATATTTACATGTATATACATTTTTATATTTATATGTAATTTATATTATATTAAAAAATTAATATATACATATATCTTTTTATTATTTCTTATTTTATTATTTCTTCATGCATGTGTGTGTATTTATATTATACACAGGGCACACACATATATTATGTAAACAAAACTTTTATTTTGCTTTCGATTATTCATGAATAATCGTTGTACAGCACTAATTAAAATCACACATTCTTTTTAAAATTATTTCGTTTTTTAGTAGTTTGGATAATCATAACATGCCTCTATGCCTGTGAGCCAACTAAAACATTTTTTACTGCTTTTTAACATAAAATCATCCTACGTACGGTTAAGAACATTCTGTAAAAATAAAAACATTTAGGCCTATCTCTTTTTTATTGAATGAGTAAGGCCATTAAAAAAATTAAAACCATAGTGAAATTAGTTGAAATCAAACTTTGATGCTCCTAATATCATAATTTGAATATGAGACTGTTTTTAGCCAGACAGGTTAACTTACTAATAATTTATATTTTTTATCATAATTCATCAAACTCTCGGTTCTGAGTTCAGAACAATATTTAAAATCTATAATGCTACATAAAATGCATTTTAAGTTCCAAAATTGAATGAAGAAAATGTGTATGCTAGTTTTAATGTGTCATCCTGAGACATAAAAAGTGAAGCAACCCCCTAAAAGCTTGAGAAATGTACAGTCAGTTACTGGGCCTTATTTTTCGCCTGATCCCTGGCCTTGGAAATATCACACCGCCTCAAGCTTTCCCCGTATGAAAGGAGGAATGAATCTTTCAGCTGTAGTGTGGGGCTATTTTTAGTCTGTTGAATAGATCTGCAGATAGACCATATAAAGATGGATACTCTTTCATTTTAGAATTAAGTGAATATTGGCCACAAAAACATTTTTTTATGCTGTATATCAGCACCCTGCACAGAAACCACACTTAAGATTTTATATTTTCATGTGTTCTTGTTTTTTTCAGAGGATAATAAAAGGTTTCAGTTAGGCAAAAGAACTGTAAAACCTTTGCAGTATTTTAACAAGCTTTGAAACATGAACTGACTTTATTTCTAAGAACATCAGTTTGCTGAACAGAGTTCAGAGGTAAATCATTTTTCATTACAGTTTCCTTAGCAACCAAGAACTCATTTGCATATAATTGTTAAAGTTAAAATTGTTTTTGTTATCAAGCAACATAATTCATATAAGAGGCCAATAAGTGGGCATATTGTGCTGTGAAGGTCATGTTTTAGCAGCAGGCTTCGATTCTCTATGCTTTGTTGTCAGACAGTAACGAACATTTTTTTAATAAACCTTTATACTGGTAAATAATTATCACCTCATTTTACTTTTAACACACTGTCAGGTCACTCGGTTTAAATTTAAAGTCTGAATATACTGCTGCTGAGCTGCATCATGTGATATGCACAGTGAGAAATGGATTGGAGTTGTTTATTGTTACCACATTCTGTCTGGCTCGTTTCTAAGATCATTGGACAGAAATAGAACAGGCACAAGATATTTAAAGGCAAATCAGCAAGAACAAAAGATGCCATTCACCATCTTGTCACCAAGGAATGCCCCTCAAGTCTGTTCTTGTTTAAACTGGCCGATGCCCAAGAGCTTGTACTCGCTTATTAATATTCATGGAGTTTATCATTGACCCCGGAGTGCATATAATAACGATGGGCAAATGTTGCCATTTGAGAGAGTTCATCAACCTCCTCTGTCTCACAGAATAATCAGTTAACAGAAACTCCAAACCCTATGCAATTCTGTTTAATAAGGATTTTTCGGACAAAGTGCTGGAATTTGTTGTTTTAACACACTGTTTATTCATAAACTTTAGAATAAATATCATAGCCCGACTATCTGTTAAATAAAAAAATAATAACAATCAACAAATTCTTATATAGACCGTTTCATCGGCGACAACATAAACAAACGTTATGTGGCCCAAACTAAACTTCCGGTAGACGTCCCAAAAAGTAATTAAATAACTGTTGAGTAGTTTTAATTTTATTTAATACAATTAATGTACACTAATATTAATCTAAATTAAATATAAAATACATTGTTATATTACTAGCCACACTAACACAGACTATGCCAGGCGCGTGCGTCCGATGAAACCATCTACAGTATATAATATAAAGAGGTGTCTTTGCGAGAAAGAAACATGACAATAACGTTTACAACAATGACAAATTTATTGAATCATTTGTAATTTATTTGAGCTGCTCCAGCAAGTGTATTTACAAACAATGGCATTTGAAGATATAAAAACGTGTCATATAATGCAAGTCGGTGCTGCACCGTCAGAAACTGTAACTGTACAGCAAAAGTCTAATATTCAGGCAACACAGCCAATGAGCTTAGGGAAATGGTGCTTTAGATACCTTCTTCACAGCTGTATGAAGGAAGCAGCAGGTGTGGTATGAATTATAAAATTATGTCTAACACTGAATAATATCTCAGGGATAAAAAGACGCAACGAGAGAAAATAGGAACACAACTGCCTTGAGGTGAAAAACCCAGGAAAACAAGAACTGAATGATATAGCATTTCATATGCATCCCTTTGACCTCAAATTCTCAAATGGCAAAGGGGAATTTTAGTGCTGAAACGCATGGACAAAAACAGACGCTGCAGCCATTTTTCAAAAATAATGTTTTCTAAAGGAAGTCGACGCAAAGTCCTTTTTTCTTATTGGTGCAACAGCAGAGCTTTTCAGACTTGAAAATGTTTGGCAAATGATTTAACAATGACAGTGTTGATTTAACAAACATTTAGACATTTAACTGTTAATTAGCACCAGGGGTGTAAAAATACTGAGAAATTACACTTGTTTAGTTTTAGCGCTGTCAAGTGCGTATGCATGTAGAAGTTAAAGTATCTAACCAAAAACATGCATGAAGATAAAAATGTTAGCATTTTATTATATTATATTAAAAATGTGTATTTGAGTGTATGATGTTTTTAATTAGAGGCCTATGAAATATGTAGCCTTCTTAATAAAACTCAGTACGTTTTTTCCATACAAATGTAAGCGAAAGAGTTCAACAATAATTCCTTAAAAAGAGACTCAAGTATGAAGTATAATCACTCAAGTACTTTATACCCCCCTGCATTCCATAAAACGTGTATTTGATATTAAGATTATTTCTTTCAAACCAGTTGTTCCTAAACATTATGGTCGTGACTTCCCGAAACACAGCATTCACAGAACCCATGTGCTCGGATACGTGCATGCCTACAGCCACATAATATTAAAATCAAACGCTACAGTAATGTGCTCAGTCCAGGGGAGACACAGATATGACTAGAAAACAACCAATGATTTTAGCGGTGCGTGAAAACCATTCAAGCAAGTGTACAGGGACCGGGGAAAATATTTACCCTGTTTTTGTGTCTCTAAAGGCCATACACTATTGATCCTAGCAGGAGATCTCATCTTTCCCCATGTCTGCCCGAGATCACGGGAGTAATGCTAGCCCGCGGCCGAACCGGACACCGCGCTTCTCCCGTGCCGCAGTCAATTTTTTAATTCCAGAAATAACCCACATGAGGCCTCGCAGTATGTGGTCTGCGTGCCAGGCACTTTGGACAACATCAAAGAGCCTATTAAATCACGTCAGGGCGTCAGATGCCACCGGGGTGGAAGCAGCCGTTCTGTCAGCGTTCTGCTACTTGTTTAAGTCGCTCCCACGTGGGCTTTAAGTTTACGCGGTTTCAAAGAACAAAACAAACGTGCGGCTGAAATGTAATTCGATTAGGAAAAGTCCACGTGGGAATTGCGTCTTTAGAATATGGGAAAATAATTTCATTATTCATGCTTACAAAAAAAGAATCCTTTTTGATACATTATGTGTAAATGAACGATTCGTTTGGCAAAGATATGAGCTCATCTTGCGGACCAAATGACAACGCTAACGCTATTCATTGTATTACTCTGAGGGAAAACCACAGGAAGCATTTACAAAACATTTTTCTCCTTCCTGACTGACAAGATATGGATTGCAAACGTGGTATCGGTCCAAAACAAAAATGTTCCCTGATGTCATTTCAAGGATTGACATAATTCACTAAAATATCAGTCCATAATCGAAAGTTATGCAATGCTGTTATTCATTTAAAGAAAGAGATAAGTTATGTGAAGTTAGGCATTTTGTGTTCCTCTCCTCCTGAATCCGCTAGCACAAGTGTCAAGAGCACTAAGACTGAACAATAAATAAGAAAATGATGATTCACCAAACAAATTAGTATATTCATTCAAACAGTTGATCAGCGAGGCTCCGTACTTGCTAACAAAATGTCAATTTTGGCATCTACACTTAAATCGTGCTGTTTACTTCATCACCGCCGCGCCTGCCTTTCACTCCCACACCTGTACACAATGTACAAAACGAGTGCTTTTCTTTTTTTCATCTACGAGAACTCTCCGAAAATGTGTCACTGTTCACCTGAGCACCTGAGTCCGCGCAGACTCCTCTGGTTTAGATATTAAAAAGCTCCCTTTCATTCGAGGGAGTTTGCCTTGATATCTATTGAAGTTAGCGGTTGAGTCCGTTGTGATGAAGTTTACCCACAATGCAACAGGAGACAGATTCCTCGCACATAATTAGTCCTTTTATTGACAGAAGCTCCTGGTTGCTTCTCTCTTCTGGACGGCAACACTGAAAGCAGTCTTTGTGGCGAGGAAAAAAGTATTTCTTTCACTGCCCCCCGGTTTCAAGGCCCTTACATACAGGGCATTTAGAGGACACGGACCTATTTTTATGTGCCGTATTTTTGTGGGTTTATTGTGTATATAAGAGAGGTTTTTGGTGAGGTGGGGCTTACTGTAAACCGTCCAGTCATATCGCTGTGGGATAAGAAACATTTTTAAGCCTTGTAGTATCTTCCGCTACTACTTTGCTAGCGAGAGACAATCTCAAATGTTTGCTAAAAGTGCTCGTTCACGAGTCCCGTATCATGCTTCAGGTGCGTCACTGCACGTACAGATGCTATAATGTTGAGAGGGAAACCAGAAGAACCAGCGCTGAGGTCAACAAAGGCCCTATAGTCTGAACGCACCCCACGCCGTTCACATCTCCTCGGGACGGCTCGGCAGATTCATGACTCGTCCCATCTGAGAAACGGAGGAGGAAAAGAGGGATTAGTGTGGGATTATACATGTGTGCAAAGGAATCTCTCTGAACATTTGAATAAAAATGCCCCTGACATACGAACCGTTATTATTTTCTATAGAGTTCACATCTCCGTCGTTGATCTTGACGACGCGGTCGTGACTTTTATCGCAGTTGTCTGTGGGAGAAACATAAAACGGGGTGTTGTCAGGGTCATGGCACCATCTTTAACTCATTGCGCTTTTGCAGCGGTGATAAACGATGCAATCGCGCCCCACGTTTTGTAAGAAGCCATTCCAGGATGACTCCCGCGGGGCTTGTAAAACTTACTCGAAGGTCTGACGAAAACTTTCAGCCTCAGGCAGCCCCGTCTTCCGTTTTCACTCACCGTGGACGCTGTGGAAACATTTGAGATGTTCAATATTGGGTTCAATCGATCGGTGCTGTGAATTGTTTAATAAATCTGAGCACGGCTGTAGTCACTTTTGGGGGAAATAATAATTGTATTTTTTTGCCTGGTGGCACTGTAAAAGAAACAAAATTAACACCAAGCAGAATTTTCTACCAATCGTTGGCAATAGCAGGTGTCAATTTTTCACGATCTGCCTTTTAGCCAATCAGGTTGACCTTTGATATATACATTTAATGACATCACAAACGATTTATTGAGATTAACTGAGTGATTTTTCACATTATTCCTATCTAGGATTAGGATGTCCTAATCTCATTTCTCTTAGATACATCAGGGAACAGGTGATACAACCTGCGGAAATAATATTGCAGAAGAAATATTTCACACATTTGTTTTAATACCCTCTGCAAGTATTTTTAGCAAAGAACATGAAGAGTCATCCAAAAAGTGACAAACTTTCCCAAAAAGCGAGAAAACAAACCACATGAGGTCCCCTGAATCACTTGATGTGGACAAATTATCAACTCATTCCAATATATCCTCAAAACTAACTGCACCGTGTGACTTTCTTCTTGCAAAAGGCCTCATTTAGATGCTTCCACCAGCACGGCGACCTCTGAGGAACGCCCAATCAGCATTCATTACGGTTCATACAGATAGATGTGGGCAGCGCTACATTGCATATGCTGTTTTCTTTTGTCATTTTATAAGCCATGTTTCTCAATTTGTCCTTTCTATAAAGAAAAGCTTATTAGCGCTTAAAAAGGAAAGGTGGACAGGCGCGCTCTCTATTGTCCTTTCTTTGTGCGGTTTTGTAATGCAATCTGGTGCTGTCAGGAGTCCATGCAAATGAGATCAGTGGGGTGAGGAAAAGGCTTGCTGTTTTTCTCACAGATCAATCTGGACGTAAAGGTGACTAAATAATGAGCAATGCAATACACTTCAATAAATCCCCGTCTTCAAAGCCTCGGTGTAATGAGTGTGGCTGGAAATGCAATTTCCATATAGGCGATACAACATGTTCTTGATAATTCAATTGGAGAAACCGCTTTCATTGATGTATACGTGCATTTCCACAGCGAATGTTTTCTGGTGGACGAAAGAAAAACAAAAGGGGTCGGGCGTTTTGTTTTGCTGGATGCTTAAAATTTGCATTATCTGACACAATCATAAAGGAAAGACTAATGTTTGCACTATATACGCTTCTATCTATATGGTCACTAGCGGTAGAAAAATGAACTGATCTTGATTTGACTATGTTGTTTATTAGCAATAGATATTTATTAAAGAAGCACCACTAACAGCCGTTCTAAATATTTATTAATGGGAGCAAATTCGTGCTAAACCGTCCTGGCTCGTCTGAATCCACTGGATGTGACCTTTCCACAGGCCTCTTAGACGTTGAGTGGTCACTACATACATCAACACCTGCTACTTAAAGCTGTATTGGCGACTGGTAACATCAACAGCTGCAAATGACAGATCATAGGCAGAAAGCCACACCTGCCACTAAAAGCTCTGTAATCAGCTGTGATGATACACATGACTTCTGTTCACCCTGCAGGTCATATCACCAGTGCATGTGAACTGATGAACTTTACACCAACCCATCCAGGCCTAACTCACACACCATGTTATATGCATTGCTTTTGAATATCAAAATATATATTTATTAACACTTTAAATAATGAACATTTTAATTGAACAAATTATTATTTGCTAACAATGCTGTGCATTATAATGAGTGAATTTGTGAAAAATCGTGTTGATTAGTCATCCCATTATGCATCTGAAAATGCAACCAAGTCTGTGAAATCCAAGCTGAAGTCCCAAAATGAGCATCAAAGTTTGATTTCAACCATTCATTTCACTCTTATTAAAATTTTTGACATGGCCTTACTCAGAAAATATTAAAGGTATCAAGGTTATATTTTTTAAAGAATGCTCTTTACATTATGTAGGATGGTTTTATGTAGAAAACAGCAAATCGCAAAAAATGACTTCATTTGGGTTTTCACAGACAGGGTCACAAACGTTCAAGGCCATCTTGTGTGTGAAGGTGTTAACATGGTGAAAGTCACAAATCTGCACAAATTGAATTAGTCACCTACAAAAGTGCAGAGTCAAAAATGTCTTCTTTAATTTACATCGTAACATTTCTGCTTTCAATTTTTTCAAATTCCAAAAGTCTTTGTTTATGATCAGGTTTAAATTAGGTTTTGCATTTTAAATGTGTTCTCAGACACACTTGTAACACTAAACTGTCATAAAAGTGTCAAGACGACGCTATACCAGATTTTTATGCCTATAAAAAATGCAGGGAGAGTTATATCTCTTTTCATCATTAACCGTCTGGCTCATCCCCGAGCGTGCAGACATTCCCATAATGCACCATGGCCGTTTTTGCCTCGACACACATGATTCCCTGCTGTGTGGGGTCTCCAGCTGCACTTAATCTGCTCACTCTCTCTCTCCCTCATCCCCACACCCTCATGACTGCAGGGAGAGGTTGGGTTAAATCAATGTGCTTATGTGCCGTCTATACTGACATACAGGGGGTTTGAGCCCTTAATCGTGTCCCCGCAAGCATATTTACTTTGATTCGGGTGAAATTGCTTTTGTCTCATTCTCAAGTCTGGTCTAGCTTGGAGCAGGATTTCAGTGTTGATTGGAAACATCAGATCAGAAATCTGCAACTCAATCTCGACATCTACAGTGCATGTCAGTGGATGTATATGAGTGCTGTCATTGACTTTATGCCATAGCTGCAAATGGTCAATCAATTGAGAAACTTTATCAGCTATAAATATTCATTACCGGCCATGAAACTGTATTTTGGATTTAAGTGGTTTTTGTAGGGCTGTCAAACGATTAATCGTGATTAATCGCACCCAGAATAAAAGTTTGTGTTTACATAATATACATGTCTGTGTACTGTGCATATTAATTTTGTATTTATAAATACAAACACATACACAAGAATACATATTTAGGAAATATTTACATGTATTTATTTATATTTACTATAATTGAAATTATATATAAATGTTTATTAATTTTTAGATTTTCCTTAAATATATGCATGTATGTGTATGTGTTAATAACTAAAAAATTATTATGCACAGTACACAGATATATATTATGTAAACACAAACTTTTATTCTGGATGGGATTAATCGCGATTAATCGTTTGACAGCCCTAGTTTTTTGCAATCATGACAATGGGATTATTTTAGTTTCTCATTACAGTTGAGGTCAATTGTTTATAAAAAAAAAATGTAAAGACCAAATGTTCAATATATGATTATTCCACTGGCAATATAAATATTGCACTGGCAAATTTGGCAAAATTCACCTGGAAGGGACAGACTATTATTAGAATGTGAAAAAGTCAACAGCCTCTTGCAAGAAACTGTTTCATTTACACACAAAAGCCAATTTTGGCTCTCATTTGGCACTTGGTGTTTGTTAATATTGGACCCCGAGTAGTGCGACTCCAAAATAGCATTTTTCAACAAGAACGCTCTAATTTCAAAGCTCTCGCCATTTCTTGTACACAAAACAATAATTAAAAGTCTTGGCAGTATTAGGGTGATTTCATTGGCGTCTTGCGTGTCAACTCTGGTTCTCTCGGTCTTTGAAATCCTCCTTCTGTCAGCATGTGGCGTGTAACTTACCTCGTTGGCAGACATTAAGACTAGACTACTACACCAACTTTGCTTATTCAAAGACACCCTACACTATCATGGTCCGAGGCTGCTCATCCATGTTTCCCTTCCCACATGGCTGACATCAGATCCCTGTGTAGTTATCCGCCCGAGCTGCCGACGGCCGGGGGCAATAAACCTCCCAAGACACCACTATTCCAGCTATGGGTTTAGAGATGAGATCTGATGTAACCTAGAAGTTTGATAAATGAGGGAAAGCTGGATTTACGCTCGGTCTCGGAGATAAGACGCGCACCTATCTCCATCCTTGCGCATTCTTGAGCGCTTTGTTACGCACACAATAATTTTGGCGAAGGTAACGACTACGCCACTTATAAGTAAACCGCAAAGTACGGGATTCTTATCGAAGCAACAAATCAGATCTGTGCTTTAAGCCTACAGTTGGAATGTTTTCGGTTTATCTTACAGTATTATGAAGATGAAGGGACTGGTCTTTTGAAGCGGGCTCGTATCAGACAGCCCGGCCTGCCGTCAGCCCCTTTCGCACAGGAGGGAGAGGCCGACTAAAAACCTTCCCTTGAAATTGGATTTCTATCCTCTGAGATTAAGATCAGACTTCCACATTGGCCATATTGGAAAAACATGGTGCCTTGAGCCCTTTAAGATTTCGAGTTCAACTGCAGTCATCAGAGCATGTTCACATTTGACCTGGAGGGCCAGGCCCTCTGATCCCCCACTGATCGCTTCCTGAGCGGGCCGGGCCCCGGTGACTGACAGCACGGAGACCCAGGGTGTCACCCCTCTGCTCTCCTGGAGCGACCCCTCACTCAGAATGATTAGCAACCACACCAGTTAACAAAGACATTCTGTCTTAAATCATAGAGGGGCAGACATCTATTGACTTTCAAATAGAATCAGAGTATACCTTAGTTTCAAAAAAGCTACATATTTCTTTAAACAGGCTATAATTTATAGCAACTTATAGCCAGGGCAAAGAAGTTTTTGACCCCAAAAAGTTCCTCAATATGTATAAAAAATCATATTATAATATTTATTATAATATATGAATTCTTCAAAAAAGTTGTAATCAAGAAATGTTCTTAAGATGTATATACAACAAATTACAAATATATTAAAAAATAACAAAAATACATTCCAAAATATTTTTTTTATATTTTAATAATGTAATATACAATATAATATATTAAAATATAATTGACCTTTATATTATATTTACTGGTATTTAAAAATTGATTTATTCAACCTTACAGTAGAGTTATTATGGTCTTGTTTTTAGTTTTACTGTAGTTTTATTAATATTTTAAATAAGCTTTTGTTTTTAGATTTTTGTTACATTTGTTGCAATTTTCTTCTAAGCTTTTGTCATTTTATTATTGTTTTGTTTATTTTTTTGTCACTATATAAAATTAATTTATTTTTATTTTAGGTTTTCTTTATTATTCCAATTCTAATGTCTTATTTCAGTTTATTTCTGAGGCAACATTTCAATTTTTCGTTCAAGTTTTTCCAATAATTTTAGGCCAATATTTTATTTGACTTCAATAAACAGAAATAAACAGAAACTAACTAACTTTGCTTTATAACCTCCTAAAATGTAAAATATCACAAATATTTTCTGATATGATGAAAGTTCCACAAAGTGGCCATATGGATTGAGCAATCCCTCTACAACCCTGAACGCTGACAGGTTGTTTATTTTACATTCCCTTTACTTGTAATTTCATACAAACAGACAAACTTCCTCTCGGCTTGACAGAATTCATAACAATTGAATCATGAAACTGAGTAGTGAAACAGCACTAGGAGTACTTGTTTTCCATCACACGTCAACTGATGCCCCGAAAGCTACTATGAGGCTTTTACACTTCAGACGAGAACCTCTGTCCTATTATCCACCCCTCAAAGGCCTTCAGGGAAAAAAAGCCATTTTACTATGTTGCAATGTCTCCGATAGACACCCACATCCATGCAAAACATTCTTATCACCTGCTGCGATCTAACCCCTAAACGCTGTTTAGCGTGCATTCCTATCTTTCTTGCTGGCGCTGGGTGTACTTATCTCTTCTTTCTACCACTTCCCCCTCTTCACTGTCCAATTCCTTCCTTTCACATCCCATCAAAAACATGTCCATTGTTTTATGCACCCATGAGATCTGTCAGATCATCAGGTCAGATTCTGCTAAATCAAACGCTCCACATCTCCTGCGTGTGCCTGCATAAATGAACCCATCTCGCCAGCGAGCAGTCCGAGCAGTCGGGGCTGCTCCTGTGCTTTATTTTGTCTTCCCGTTCCCGCCCTGTAGGGATCTGACTCCAGTTGTAAAAACATGGGTTTAGATGCTTGTTTTTAAGAACCCTCTCACGAGCAAACGAAAGCTGAGACTGGGAGCCTGTAACAAAGACTCTTCAGAGGAAGACCACTAAAGTCAAGATGTTTTTCCCTGAGGTTCGTGTTTTCCTTGTAGTCTGTTTGCCAAGACTTCTGAAAAACAAAGTCGTACTTGGCAATGGCTTCCTTTCTTCCGTGCTCGTAATCGGATACTCGTCCTTAAAGTATATCATTAAATTTAGGACTCCAGTTGCATTATCCGCCGCGAGGATGCTAATACAAAATACTTTTCCACGCAACCTTTCCCACATATAAACTGAAAACTGACCTTACAAATCTATTTAACATTTACAGTGTTGAATTGTGGATACATAACACCATATGCGTACAAACATGGCATTGCGTGACAAAATATATCAAAACCAGGTGGCTTTTATTTTAAAGAAAGCATGCAAAAAATACTTCACAAAAACCTTGTTTTAATGATGCTTGTAAATGCAAAAGACGCACTGTTTAAGTGAGATTTTGTGGTTGCCAAATGTTGCTAAAACCTGCTAATCCCAATCAGCCATTTTGTTCGACATCAGACATATTTTTTCTCCCAAAAGTGTACTTTTTTGTATACCAATGTACGTTATATCATGTTAAATTGTGATACTCACAGATATAGTAGTATTCTCTGCCTGGCCGAAATTCAAACCCCAGTGAGAAAGGCGTGAAGAGCTGAAATTTCTCAGAGAACTTCAGGGGCCCGTTGGGCGAATGGGGTCGATTGCACTCCCAGCGCTTGAAACCTTTGGCCGTGTGGTCACAGGAACTATAACCATCGTAGTTGACCATGTAGAGAACGTACCGTTCCGTCCTCTCCTCAGGAACCGTGTCAATGTAGTGAGGACAGTAGACGTCCAAATAATCATTAATGCAAACGTCTATGTGGTAGTCTCCCCTGTAGAACCTGCGATGAAGACGGAAACAAAAGAGGCCGTCGTGAACAAACCACAAGAGAAAGCAGAGCATACAATATGACACATTACCAACGCAGTTATTCTCATTCGTATGTTTTACGAGCCATCGAGACCCTACTTCACAAAAAGACCACTTCTGGAGGAAGCCACTTATTTGAGGGCAATTACCACAAATGTGAAAGCACGTAAATCATCCAATCTCAGTTCGCCGGGGCTCGCCGAGAATCACGGGGGAAATTCATAATCTTGCCGTTGACAACGCTGCTTTAAATACGCCTGAAAGAATGACTTTTCCATGGGCGAGATATGACAGGTTGAAATATGGCACTCCGAGGAATTTTCAGAGGAAAAAAGGCGCATCTCTCGTGCCAAAACAGGCAAGTACTTCAGATTTACATCTTGTTTATTGTAAATTGAGATGACCTCAGGAGGACCAAACCAAACATGGATGTCAACGGAATGTGCCGGATTCATTTTGACGAGGAAGCAATTTAAAAACACAAACTCCCCTAGGCTCCATATAAGGTTGGTTTTTGAACAGTTTAGTGGAGATGGATACACTCGCCAAGCAAACACTACTGACTCAATCTCGTCTTTGTGCACACATTTAAAGACTAACTTCTGCCCATTACACTCCCCCCACCCGAATTTAGCAGTGACCCCAAAATTCGTTCTCAACAAGAAAAAATCTAGGCGAGACGTTGCATTTTGATGTTTTGTTTTGTTCCCATTTCCCGTTGCCTCGCCCTCCTTTTGCGCTTTTTCACACATGCGTCATTTCATTGGCTGTTGATCCTTTCTGTTCTTTGCGACAATCGACCTCCCAGATTTTAAACCAGCTTGATACTGAGGTGGATAAAATCCAAGGATTTTTTTTACAGACTAAAACAGACATTATCAGACACTCACGTTTAACCACGGTAATATAATGTTTGTAGAGCCACACACGAAACATTTTCCGCAAAGACCGTCAGACCGTAAGTCAACGTGACTGCGTAAAGTGAGGTAAGCGAACGTGACTGTGGTCTGGTGACTCGACTTGTAAACCTGAAGGCGGTGGTGCAGTATTCGGTGGGAATTTTTGGGGCGTTGAGTGATTCGGACTGAGTTATGGAGAAGAGCTGGAGCCAATGGACACCCAGCAGGAACCCTGGAGAGAAGTAGATGAGCTTTGGGGCTAATGTGAGGTTAGCGTTGCGATCCTGCTGTGGACAGAAGCACAGCTGGGCACACTGACACAAAGATTTCCACTCATTATGGACAATAAAAGACTATTGAGAGCAGATGGAGCTCAAGACCTATCAGATTATCATTATGTGGATTTCAAACACACTGCTGGAATACAGAGTGTCCCTGTAGGTTAGGAAGGGCTGGCGGTGGTTTGTGTGTACTGTACGCACGTGTGTGTGTGTCTGTTCGGCGGTGCTTCGATGTTGCTCAAAGTCTGCAAGCACTTTAGGGCTATTTTGAACAACTATTGTTTACTACACTTGGGAGCTACATCATCGGAATGGAAAGTGAAATTTCTGCTGATTTTTTCTTTGTACTTCCTGGGAAAGCTCAGTCCGAGGGGTCCAGCTCAAAATTTGGCATGTGAAAGTTATTTGTGTTGCATGCAAAAATAAGACTTCTGAAGCCACTTTGTCTTTTCATTGCTGTCTGTATAATGAAATGGTTTGACTCTTTTTATTTAAAGGCTTTTCACAGCAAAAGAATGGAATTAATCAACATGTAATGAATTTAATTAACATTTTTTGACAGTCTGTGTTTTTGCTAATGCCCGAGAAGAAATAAGCTATTTCCTGACTAAATGCATTTTCTGAAATGGCATGATTCAGTCTAGTGCTGACAAAAATCAATATGATTCTGTGTCTTTTGCCCAACTGGTGTCTAGTTACAAAGCAAGGGATTGTGGGAAATTCCGCTTTTGTCATTCAACATCTTAAATTAAGTTATAAATTTGCCCTGCACTTAGCCATAGGCAAATCCCCTTTCACCTGCCCATTATATGAAATATACTAACACACAGATTCACATACATATGGACATATGTAAATAAATAAACAAATAATAATATAAAATATACAATGACAATAAATAATATACTGTATATGATTAATTATATGAATATATATTATAAATAATACAAAATGTGATCATATATAAATATATCAAATATAATGTAATAAAAAAAGAATATATAAAATGATAAGACAGAAATATAATATTTCTGTTTTAAAAATAGCATCAGATTATAAATAGCAAATGTTTATTGGACAACACCACCCCAAAAAATGTGTCTGTATACGAAATCAATGAATGAAAAGACTCATAGCAACATTGTGTCACATTATAATACACCTCAGCCCTCTGTTTCAAAACATCTATCTGACGAGAGCCCGTAAATTATAAAGAGATCTGACCCCATTAGACCAACTAACAGACAAACAACTCATCAATGTTGATGTTCATTCACTCCTCCTTTCATGCGACCGAAGAGCAATAGGCCGGCTGGTCAATAAGCCACACAGTAATGTGTCAATTCATCATTATCAGTGAGAAAGCAACTCATTTAGCCATTTCTATGCACAAACATGGCACACGGCGGCATCAGAACAAGTCGTGCAACAATAAACTCCCGTTAGGATAATCCTTCTTTTCAGTCTCTCAGTATGCTCAAACAGAGGTTGATGGGTGATGACCGGGGCAGACCTGAGTCTACAGAAAGGCTGGGCACCAGGAGGCTGTGGTCTCCAGGAGTTCATGATTCTAGTTGGTTCATTCCAAGGTCAGATTCCTCAGTCTTAACAATGGAATGAAAAATGAAGGAGGCTCTTCACTCAAGAATTTCCAGAGGAAGCCAATTAAATCAAAAGAGCTCTCTGAAGCTGCCATTGAGTTTCAAATGAAAGGAAGAAAACGGACAAAAACAAGCAAGCAAGCATCAGGAGAGGGTCACGTGTTCGCGTGGTAAACTTTTTAGGCATGAGAGAGAATATACAGCCGTGGGAAAAATTAAGAGACCGCAATTTTAAGAGACCTAACCCAACTGTTTACTTAATCAGCATTTCTAGATCTCTGTGGCCATTCCTGTGCAGTGTCTGTTGAATTTCAACAAAATCAAACCTCAGGAGCGACCAAAACTCAGCATGACAAGACACATGGAAACTTTGATAAAAATTGAGGTTATCACATAAAAATAATAGTTGAACTTAACCAAAAACCGATTTTCAAATGCTCTCTTAATATTTCTCTGCGGCTGTATATTGGAGACAGAGAGAATAAACTACATCGATTTCATTCTATAATGCCTGATGTAGTGTTTTGTGTCATTTACCGCACCAGTCTACGCATTCTCAGAGTTCAGAGGTCAAGTTTTTTTGTTTTGAAGTATATGGAGCGTTTGAGGTGTGGTAAAACAATAAAACTTAGATCAACAACGGCAGGGGACCACAGTGAAATAGACTGGAAAAACAGATGGCAGGTCTTTTGTTTAAAAGGAGAAGTTTGTTAACAAAGCAAGAGGAAAACGGATCAAGTTGTCGAGTTTCATCGGTCAAAAAATAGTTGATATTACCACTACCAGAGCAAAATACACCCCAGGCGATACTTTCAAAGCAATTTGAGAACAATTTCAAGAGATTTTATTAAATAACACTTTTCGTTCACACGTACTTTCTGATAACATCGTTAAAACATCTATTTTTATGTTTCAGTGATAAAAACAGCATTTTAAACAAAACGCCCATCACAAGCCGACCAAAGCCTGAGTACAATAGAGCATTATTACGTATCTGAGGTAAATCTTAAGCACACCTACAACACATATTCCTGTAGAGGGCGCTCTTGAGGCAATGACTGACATGTCTCCCAGGGGTGTAGGGCAACAAAACCTCAAGCCCTCCAGGCCTTTCAGTGGCACAGATGGAGGATCACCTCCTCAGGTTACATCTCTCACAGCAGCGGTGGAGCAGCCCTCACACAGTTGTCCTATCATTCAGTCGGGAGGCAACCGTACATCTCCCGACGCCTCAGATATCACTCATTCACCCCTTCCAAAAGAATGTCTGCCCAGAAGCATTAACATCACAGTCAAACAATAGCCTGCCAGGACTTCAAGCTGTGCTGGCTTGGCGGACGCCTCAAAAGACTGATGAAGGTGAGAGAAAAAAGGCCCGAGCCGAGTTTCCCATGGAAAACGCTCCGAGAGACTTTCTTAAAGGGACAAGATATATGGTGCCTTACATTAAAAACATATTGCTGTTTGTGGGAGGCACGTCTATATATTTCTGGATTAGAGAAGAAAGGAGCTAGCTATTTATGGGTGGATATGTGAAAAGAAGACGAAAGTGATACGGCAAGACCACATGAGTGAGTGAGAACACGTATATCGGCTTGGGTGAGATTGTTGCTTGTCTAACATGTATGATATGTGGAAGGTATTCACAGCGGCACAGGTTAATCTTCCTGCCCTCATGTCATTGTGATAACTGAAGTGCATTATGGTATATGTCACTCATCAAGCAAAAAGTTGATTCTGTGGTTAACCCTATATAAACATACACATAAATTCAATAAACAGACGGCTGACCTTCGAATGCGCTAAAACCCTGCTGTCTAATGAAAAATACAGCACAGCGTTCCCTTCCGAAACATAAAATCTCGAATTGGATGCCCTCTGGCCTTGTGGACTTCACGGATGTGCGCTATTTTACATCGACACACTTCTTTAGATTAAAATCCTCATTACACTGAGTGGATCCACTTTGTTGAGTAGATTCTATATAGATCTCAAATATCCAGACTGACAGCAGCGCTTGGCACCAAATATACTCTAGTGGCCTTATTGCAACATTGGGACCACCTGAGGTCACAACTTGGGGTCGGGGGTCACGGGTTGCCCATTATTACTCCATATTCAAAAGAGACTCAATAGGATGACAGCGCTAACCCTGGGATCACCCATCTAGCAGGCGTATGCCCCAAATACACGGCGAACGGATGAATCTACCAGCCCGGATTATTTGTCGAGCACAACAAACAACAGCTCAACGGCACAGGTGAGATAGAACAGGCTGGAAGTCTGTGTCCACGGACATCTATGTAAACATGAACCTGCCTTCACAGCAGGCTAGAGAGCTGACCTCTCCCAGAGGGGCCATTCCGCGACTCGCTCTGGCCGGATCGGTTTACATCGCCCCGGGCAAAGCCCCTCTACACCCAATCAAGACAGCATTGAATCCATTAAAGTAGAGGAGAGGCAGTTAGCAAGCCACAAAGTCTGGCTTTAATCAACAGCCCGTGCTAATTGTCCGCAATGCTCGCCCACTGATTTACGGGTGATTTAAAATAGTCTACGGAGCAACACGTTTGTTTATGTCCTATTAAAAAGCTGTGTGGGAATATTACCAGGGTGATTTTCCAGAAATTGCACTTTAATCAACGGGGTGGCATTGGCACGGTGAGAAAGGTATGGTGGCTTTACAGCTTTCCTGTTTAAAACTACAAGATCTCGTCATATCCATGCGGGTCACATTATTTGCATTTACGTTCCGCATATGCTTTTATTCAAAAATGCCCTACAGTGCAAATCTATACCCCACGTTTTTATTAGTATGTGTAAGGTTATACAATAAGGTTGTATTTTGTTAACAAGTGCATTACCTAACGTGAACTAACAATGAACAATAATTTTACAGCATTAATTCATCTTAATGTCAGCATTTACGTCAACATTTGTAAAATCAAATGTTGTATCTGTTAACATTAGTTAACGCACCATAAACTAACACATATAATTGTATTGACAGTAACTAACATCAACAAAAAATAATAAATGATGAAAAACTCCATTGCTTATTGTTAGTTCATGTTATTGCGTTTACTAATGTTAACAGATACAACCTTATTGTAAAGTGTTACCGTTGAACTCATGTCCTTGATGTTGTTATCATCATGCACCAGTTGTGCTATAGGAATACTTGCATCCCGTGATGGGGACCAGCTACAGTATATTTGCTATTCTGAATTTTTTTACAGAGAAAGAGGGTGGTCCAAAAGCTGGCACAGAAACGTTTTTTACCTTCAACAAACGTGGCAGCTCCAAAAAAAACAGCACACGTA
Organism: Triplophysa rosa; assembly: GCF_024868665.1. Classification (NCBI taxonomy): domain Eukaryota; kingdom Metazoa; phylum Chordata; class Actinopteri; order Cypriniformes; family Nemacheilidae; genus Triplophysa; species Triplophysa rosa. The sequence goes on from NC_079908.1 coordinate 13,790,591, forward strand.
ACGTAATGTAACATCTAAACATAGAGTCCCCTCAGAGTGCCGGGCATGCCGTGCTCAGGCTCCCCCCCCCCCACACCTGCTGCTCTCAATCTCCTCCATTCAGCCCAGTTCATCAGAACCCTCAGCGGCCCCGTCAGAGCCTCCTCCATCAGCCGGCCGGCCAGCTAACACACCCTGCAGGGCCCAGAGCCAACACACAGCTACACACACATCCACACGCACTGAAGACTTAGCTTGCTTTCCAGCCATACTCAACAGTCATAATTTAAGGGAAAGTTTTAAAATTCCTACACATGACTTTAATGGAGCCAGCCAACTTGAAAAGGGAAAATAACATTTATTGCTTCTAAAAATGTTTTTTTCTTCTTCTTTTAATCAAGCCAGGTTAAAAGGAATATAAATATGTAAGTGTACATCTACTCGCTATTTCCTTTTCAACAGTTTTAATAACCTTCACCAGCTCACGGTCGTGCACTCTGATAAATTATATTGAAAAGCACAAATATTTCTTGCAGTCTAAATTAATTCATAAAAGGTAATAAAAGCTGCACTAAACAAAGAGCAAAATTTGTTTGATCATTTTTTAATTATTGCTTTTCAGCATAACATGTCACATCACAGGTTAAAGTTTTAACTGTGTTTACTGAAATTGTTTTTATTGCATACAGGTTTTATTATTGTATAGATTGACCATTGGCAATTGTGTATTGTTTATATTGAGCATTTTTCTTAGTTTGTTCTTTTATTACACATATTTTTTTGTCTTGTAATTTGTTGTATGCTATCCCATCTTCACGTGAGGAAAAAACTAAATAAGTATTACATTGTACCAAAGTACATTGCTGCTGTCCTTCAGAAACCTTGCATCTCCATATTTCGTTATTTTTATTTTGTGCCATAAATCATTATCATTAGTCACCCTTTATGTTTTTCACTGGGTTTTGCAAAAATCTAACCAATAAAAAGTATTTAAAAGTGCTTGTCAACTTTGACAACCCAGTATTTGGGTTGCGAATTTGGACATCTGAGTTTTTGGAAGGACAGCGACGACATATTACTTTAAAAGTATTTTATTTCACCCACCAAAATCTTTATTCCCTGAGCATACCTGACCTGACCTGTATGTTCCTTCATGGTATTGACCAGATATAGTCTAACAGCTTCCAGAAGCAACACCTTCCAGACCTTATTTGAATTTACTTCATACTGGCTTGGAAGGATTAGCTCACTGATGCAACACATATTGTGTTGTACAGACAGAATAGCCAAACAGATTTCTGGAAAGTTCATTTTCCCTTCACAGGCCTGGATATGGGCAGCCCCAACCCATATAATCAGCAGGATTTATGAACTCTATCTGATGACAGGTGATTAAATGTAGAAAGAAACACTTTTCCATAAATCTGATCCTGTTATTCCTGCCTCCAGTCCAGATGCTCGTATCACAGCGAGCGAAACAACGCTGTGCCTATGAAGGAAAAATGAAGGATGGACCTTTGATACAGATGTTCTCTATCTCCACCATCAAGCTAATAAACAGCGCGTCGAGTGCAGTATATAACACACTGCAGCAGGACATTCCACGTCTGACTCAACTGTGTTTTTAGTGGAGGCAGATCTTTCCCCTCATTCCGGAAACTTCCTCTGCTATCTGCATTAAAGAACCGAGACTTCCAAGTTCAACAAGCTCTTGTGAGAAAATATTTATTATGGGCTGTGGTTGTATGATTGACATCATAGCATAACATCCTGGAATAAGAAGTGGAATATGATGGAATATTGGACGCTGCGGTATTCTTTGAAGTTAAGAATTAGAGGTTGCCAATGCGAGGGTAATAAATCCATGGCGAATATATTTTTGTTGAACAAAGACAAAGGTGATATCGTCATGTTAAACTTATTGAACGTTCATCTGCAGAATATGATTGGCTTGGAATTGGAAGCGTTCATTTCTTTAGCCAGGTTAGTCGCCATTGAATTTCACGAAGTAAAATCTAAACCGTTAAGACAGTCTGTTTAAAATGAGGGCAATTTGTTCTGACAACTAAATATATTTCAAGCCTCATCAATGTCCATCTTCATGAATTATTTGTTTGCAATGTGCTTTTGGTGAATATTCTTCTGTATATATATATACAGTATATATATATATATATATATATACACATAACTGCAGAGGTATTGTGATATTTTTTACAATATGATGTTTGATCCAAATGTTTTTTTGTGTGATTTTAACAAGCTCTCTCTTAGGGTTTACTTTGCTTAATTAAAATTGTGCGTTATTTTGTGTAAAATTTTGTGTAATTTTTTTATTTTCTGTAAAATTAAATTACATTTCATTTTCAGCAAAAGACCTATTCGATTATATTTTTTTCTTTTGACATAATTTACATTTACATTACATTAATTAACATTTAACCTTTGCGATTTCAATTGTATGTACACCCAAAAAATGAAAATGATTGTTTTGGAAATTTAATTATTTAAATGAATTTAAATTGAAATCATTTTAAAGATTTAATTATTATTTCTACTATCTTGAAGCCAGTATTGTTTATTATAGTGTTGTTTATTATAGAGTGTACCATTACACCCATAAAAATAAATATATAAATAAATAAAACATACTATTACTCTTTACATGGTTTGCGAAATTAAATGAAAAGACACTCAAACTATTACCTACTAAAAGGACTGACTAAATAAATGGGTTCTATCCATCACAGCCTTGTTTTCATATGCATCAGATTAAATACAGCATCTAACCTGACTAAGGTCCTGTGTAAATATCAATTCGTTCAATATCTTTGCCTTCAGTGGTCTGTCTGGGCCTGCTAAAGTCATTAGCGTCCCATTCCGAACACCACACCGCCAGATTTAATCCACAATCTCACATATGCATCCATGGTATGTGCCAGCTACCTTTCTATTGTCGGCCTCCTAAAGCCCCCACTGTTGTCACTTTAACAGATTAATATAGCGACCCTGTCCCATCATATGGGGGACACAGAAGGATCCATTCGGTGTCGTGTATTAAACCACAACCTCTGTGAATGACAGGCATGTTTATCCCCTCTTATACCACATGGAGAGATGACTGTATTACAGCTTTTCCTGTAAACTACTCCACTTATGAGACATTTTCCACCACAATAAAGAACAATTTACGATTGCTACATTATTGACAACAGGCGACTGGATAGTGTTCAGCTTACACGATCATATGTGGTGGGGGAGTTCTTTTTTTAACATGTTTCTAAGAAAAGCAGGGCCATCAGCCTTTTGTGTTGGTTCAATGTCAGTACGAGCTATTTGGTGATGTACGAACAGATAGAAGCCTGGCATCGCTTCGCAAACCCCAGCACCCAGAGGGCAGCGGGAAACATGAAAACAGTGTCAACAGGGATCAGTCAACAGACTTTAGAGGGTTTTTTTGCGCACACTTAACGTTCATAAAGCGGTTCTCAACACGCTGCTCATCGAGCTTCTATCAACACAGCTGCTTAACACATACATACTTGCTTAGCTGTAGAAAGACTCAACGACCAATTCAGTTCAACTGATTGTGTGTTATATAGCCATCGACCGATATGAGTTTTCAATAGCCAATGCTGAAACCTAAAAGACAAGGACCTAAACAGATGTAAAAGCTGATATATATAGTACATACAGTATTAGAAAAAAGAGAATTTGTTAATAAAATCAATTTTTAAGTCTTTTTATATAGACTTAAGAGTAGTTCACCCTAAAATGAAAATTCTGTCATTTACTAACCCTCTTGACATTTCAAACCTGTATGACTGTCATTCTTCTGCAGAACTTAAAAGAAGATATTTTGAAGAATGTTGGTAACAGAAAACCGTTGGTCCCCATTGACTTGCATTGGTTTTGTGTAATTACAATAGAAGTGAATGGGGACCAACGTTTTTGGTTACCAACATTCTTCAAAATATCTTTTGCGTTTTGCAGAGGAAAGAAAGTCACAAAGGTTCAAAATGACAAGAAGGTGAGTAAATGATTAGTGTTAAAGGAGTAGTTCACCTTAAAATGACAATTCTGTCATTTCTGTCAATTTTTGATTTTAAAGGAATAGTTCACCCGAAAATGAAATTTATGTCATCATTTACTAACCCTCAAGCATGTATACATTTCTTTGTTCTGTTGAACACAAAATAAGATATTTTAAAGAATGTGGGAAAGCAAACAGTTCTGGGTCACCGTTAACTAACCTAGTAGTTTTCTTTTCCTACTATGGTAGTCAATGGTGCCCCAGAACCGTTTGGTTACAAATGTTCTTACAAATATCTTTCTCTGTGTTCAGCAGAACAACAATTTCTATACAGATTTGAAACAATTTGAGGGCGAGTGAATAATGACATAATTTTCATTTTTGGGTGAACTATTCCTTTAAGCCAGCGTGCTGAGACATTGAGCAATGAATCCTCCGTCGTCCTCAAGCTGCCATGATGGAAACATTGCTTATTTGTTCCGCGGGCTTCAGGTTTCCACTAAATCAAGGGTGAATTTTTCTTTCAACAGGTATAGAGAACAGCCTGGTGGGCAATTTCTGTGTTTGCTGGGGACCTTGAGTTAACCAGACAAAGGCTCTCCTAGTTTATTTATCCTTCAGAGGAATTACTTTCAGACCCACAAGGAGAAGCGATCACTCATAGTCAGCACGCTGAAGGGAGGGTGAAGTTTACAGATGGGTGGTAAGTGGGATTACCTGTGTGTGTGTGTGTGTGTGTGTGTGTGTGTGTGTGTGTGTGTGTGTGTGTGTGTGTGTGTGTGTGTGTGTGTGTGTGTGTGTGTGTGTGTGTGTGTGTGTGTGTGTGTGTGTGTGTGTGTTTGACTTGGATCATGGTATAGGCACAAAGGCAGGTTTGGGTTGCATTTTGAAACGGTGTGAATATAGGCTCATTTGAGAACAGGTCTTGGCAGGCCGCCGTGCACAGTTTGATGGACTCGGTGAAAGATGGGAGACCAATGATGTTGCTTTTTTCCCACAGCAGGTAAAACAGAGCTAATCCTCTTTTCTTCCCAAACTAATCGAAAGCACGTCCGTATTAACAAGAGATCTTACATTACCACACCTCTGGCATGAGGATAAACATTAGGATTTACAGAAAGGAAAAGACAGGACGGGTCACAGAGAAAGCATGAGAAAAAACAAATCCTTAGACGATATAATGAAACACAAAGGAAACTTCAGAAATCTCGATGAGGAACAACCAATCACAAGGCCACGGGAGATCCGTCACAAAGGCGCACACATTCACCCGCTCTTGAGTCCCAGAATTGCGCCTGCTGGCTCTTGTCCCTCTACACTTGCCACGCTGAAATTCAGCCACTCGAATGTTTTAGAGTCTTCTGAAGAGACTCTTGCAAGCCTGTTAGCACGGGGGAAGTGTCAGGTGACAAAGCCGAGCTTAAGGACTCACAGGGGGCCTCCTGCCCCTCTCCACTTCATCCTGTCCTCCACACAATGGCTAATTGGAGAGATCTATGGGGTTCAAAGATCCAGGGTTTAATCAGTATTTAGCACCATCTGGCTGCACAAGCTCCGCCTCCTCCTCCGCATCTTTGGATTTAGGACTTCCTGTCCAGGTCTTAGACATTCAGGCCCTGCTTCAAAACGGGCTTGAAAGACAAGGGGCAGCTATAAAACCTGAATGTTTTTCTAGTTCTCCAGGTATATTTGGAGAAAAATTACAGACTTAAGTCCAAAGTTTTGAATGCCAAACAGATGTAAGGCACATTAGGAGACACGAAAAGGGTGAAATTTTACTCTTATTATTTTATTTCATAGTATCCCGGCTGAAAAGACCGGCTTAAACCAGATTCCCATGATCCCATAGGAAAGTAAAAATCACAAACAAGATCTCTTTAATTTCTCAGTTGTTTCTCCTGGATTACATGGAAAGTTTTGCTTAGGTCTTCTGTTTCTCAGATGTCTCCTAGCAAAAAGTAATTTATAGACCACTTTGCAAGATGCAAACACTGGTCCAGAAGCATTTCTGGTTAATTTTAAAATTGTATTATTTTTTAATTTTATATATATAGTTAAATATATTCGTCAAAATATTTTTCAGATTTTGATTCGGTTATAAATGTTCTATTGGTGGTAATTTGTTAAAAAGCTCGAAAGTTCTTCTACACTGTAAAAAGTGAACATGGGTGTTTGTTGGAAAGCTAAAATTATTTGAGTCTATTTTATTTAGTCTTTTGCTTTCCGAAATGTGGTGTAGATGGATGTATTCAGTTTGGATGTTGGGAGCATGTGTCTAAATTAATTTAAACTAGGCATGTTATCTTTCCGTCTATCAAACTATATGATAGATGTAATCTTTCCGTTTGTCAATATCTCGACTCGCGGGATATTTGAAACGCTAGGCGGGAAGCGCATGGGGAACGGGACAGAACGCTCAAGACTGAGAGGATTTCAGCGTATTAACACGTTTGCTGTAATTTGTTAATATATTTCTCGCCCAAAACAACGATGTAAGTCTCTAATCTTGTGTTTAACGTTATCTTCATTTACCTAGCTGCTTTGTCTAGGAAAAATGTTAGGGCTTGAATGAAAAATACGTTTCAAAGACTAAGGGTTTTACAATCATGATGTTTTGTAGTAGAAATCTGTATTTACACATCTAATTTATTACTTGATTTATAGCAAACACTTTTGGACCACTTATCATTTTTTCTCTCCTTAGGACCTAAAGCTTTTTGATGCTGTTTAATGGGAACACTTTTGTGATACCTTACATGGTAAGTCATTTCTATAAAAATTGTTCTATAATTGTTAGTAGCTAATATGTGACCCTGTCTCTGGAATCCAGGCTAAAGTCTCAATCTAATTTTGAGATTAAGCGTATGATCATTTGTTTTCAATTATTTATTTCAGTATGATTTAAATTGTTCACATGTTCTTACTCAGTTAATATTACAAGGTATCAAGGTTATGAAACAGTAACTTTATATGTAATCCACAGCCTCGACAAACACTCCGGAGCGCATTCAAGGCAGTCTGGAGAGCTAGCTTCATGTTGTGACATACCTGCAGGACCAGATATGGTCAGTTATAAATATATTTTTTATAAATTAATATTTTCGTGTCCCCATTTCGATCACATATTTGTAAAATCTCATTTTTGTTAGTTTAGTTAGATTTTTTAAATAAAAAAGTAACCACAATTGCTTTATCACAGACTGTAAACATTCACCCGAGACAAGTTTTCTGAAGGCCCTTATCTTTTACTGTGAGAAAGTCCTGAAGACCTCATCAAGAATCACCTCGTAAGTCTAATTGTCAGCATATTCAATATTTATTTATTTTGTGATTAATTTTGTAGTTGTGATAGCAAAAGGCAATGGAAATGATCATATATATATATATATACATATATACACTACTTTTAGGATAACAAGACAGATGTGAGGGTGACTTTAAGCATTTTATCATGGCGGTGTTTCACTACTCTGAAGGATTGAGAACTTCATGAACCACCTGCTGACACTAGCATTGCGTTCGAGGGATTCAAGTTTTGAATCGTTTGACTTCAGTTAAATCAGTTTGTGCCCTGATTCTGCGTATGATGTACATTATCAACCTGTCTTATCTGAAACTCCTTCAAATCCCTTTTGAGGTGTTCCTGAAAGTACTCTTTTAGCTTGATCTGCAAGATCCATGAGAGACATTCATTCAAACACACTATGTGTACATTTCATCATCATTAATGCATGTGTAATCTACTTCTGATGTTTCAGTTATTTTATTGTTTGTAAGCCTGTCAAGATGTAGGTTTGTATGTGTATGTCTTGTACGAATGTGTAATTGTATGTCCAGATTGAGGAAAATACTGACAGTTTATTGAATGAATGAATGAATGACTGAATTAATGTTAATAAATATTTCTAAAGCAATTTAAGTCTTGTGATAACATTTACTAGAATTTTCAGGAAAATAAATAATTCACAAATAATAAAAATGGTACTTTTATGCAATATTAGGTTTGGAATTATAAGGTCTTTACTTGCAGGTAATGAAATATAATAATTTGAGAAAAATTAATATGTTTAAGTTGAAATGCAGTAAAATTAAGTTAGATCAATGTCAATTGTAGGGTTGAATGAACACAAACTATTCAAGTGCAACTGACCTAGTAAAATTAATTTGGAAAAACGTAATTTTTACCAATTGAAGTAATTTTTTTAAGTTGAACTTACTGTTAATTTTTTAAAGTGTAGACCAGCTTTGTTTACATTTGTCTATATGTCTCCCTAACACTTGTGTGTAATCACCAACAATACATCTCAAGACTTTGATTTGCCAAGATCATAAATTTGGAAATAAAAAAATTGGAGATCAACATTTTTCTTTCAAACTATATTACAACTATACTAAACTATCTACAGCCCACTTCTAGATCAATATTATCGTGTATTTCAGCAACTGTCTCATCTCTGTCTACTTCAGTTTTCTCTAAGCTTATTGAAAAAAGGCATTTTGGAAACACCAGCACACCAATATCTCATGCTAGGAAAAAATGTAAAACACAACATGTGCTAGTGAGCACTACGCTGGCTTTACAACAGGGTCAGTAAATTCTCATGCTAAAGGAACCTGTTACTAATGCCAGCAATCATATTCCATGAAGATTTTGTACCGTTTCATTCCAAATCTCTGTTTTTTTCTCTTTCTAGACAGCCTCCGTCTCTTTCTCTTGATGTCTCTCTGAAGATTCTGTTGCTTTGAAAGGGGGCAGCGGTCCCTAATGAGCGTCGGTGTGCTGTGTGGTAGCGTACATGTGAGTTGCCAGTTCTTTCCTTTTTAAGTCGCTCCTGCTGTGGTATTTAACACCAATTCGGCTGAACACAAAAGCAGGGAGACAAACACCTCTAACTGAGGACAAACGCGAATATTTCCTCAACAAATCTGAACGTAAATGGAGGTGGAATGAAAAGCGGTTTAGTGAATTCCAGAGGCAAGGCAACTTCTGTGAAGGGCTTGAAAATGCCAATGTGTATTTAAATGACTTAAGCAGCATTTCTTTGCTGTAAGAGCATAGTTTCATTTAACAGGCTGTTTTTTATGAGAAGCTAATGTTCTCAAAGATTTTTTATTATTGCTGTAAGTAGTGAGTTTAATCACAATAAGCTTACCACCAGGTTGCTTTGGTACTGTAATCGATACACCAGTGGTTCTCAAACTGGGGGCCGTGGCCCCCTGGGGGGCCCCAAGATGGATCCAGGGGGGCCACAGATTTTGTGGCATTTTATGAAATATAGAAATTTATCATAGATTTTATGCAATCAAACATCAGAAAAATGACACCACCAACCAAACGAATTGAGGTTCCAGCATTGTATAACTGAATGTTTTCGGTTTAATTAAAATTCTAAGTTTAAGATTATACGTCTTTATATGGGGGGCCGCAAAGCGATGCACTTAACACAAAGGGGGCCTTACAACGAAAAAGTTTGAGAACCACTGCGATACACCAATCCAGATTAATGGATCACTAAACCCCCATTGTTTATTGTTTTTACTGTAAAATTGACCGGATGTCCTAAACAACGTACCGCCTGCTGGGTAACAGAGGTGAGAGAACACACCAGGTGACATCTCGCACCCCATTACAACAGGAGGGCACTGCATTGACTCCTACACCCAATTCCTTGTTATTAAAGGAATTCCCCGGGCATCAGGCTGTTGTTAAGCATTGTTTAAAGTAAACATGATCATCTCCATTTTCACAGCACTATCATCTTCCTCAACTAAGAGGATTTGAAATATGAGACTGGGAAGTGGGCTAAGGCTCCTCCAGGCTGCCAATGTTTTTCACTGCTTCACAAATGAGTGTCAGGCGGTTTTCCAAACACAAACACATTCCCCAGCACATCCCTGTCTCCATTCACACCTAATAAGCTGTGTTCCACGCGCACACACAAACATACACACCCACATAAACAGACACACTATTAAAGGAATGGGAGAGCCAAAAATAAAAATTCTGTCATTGTTGTTCCAAACTCATGTGATTTTCTATTGACACTAAAGATGCATTTTCGAATACTTGGCAACTTTAAATAATGAAAATAAATGTGGTTATTAAAGTTCCAAAGGTATGAACTCATTCCAAAATCTAAAGCATGAGGAAATTATTTGCTTCACCAAAAAAAGACACAATGGTGAATAAATGATGACTGGTGTACTAATCCGTCAACAGTTATCAATCAGACAAAGCCTTAACCTTACTCACACCTAGCCAGATTTTGACTCTCAGATGAGCTCAGAGGGTTGAGCTCGACCAGTGTTATAACCCAGAAACTACAAGAGAAAATGTTTAAAGCAAGGAGTTTATAAAGACATAAAGAAAGAAAGCAGGAAAGAGATGAGACATGACGTTTTATCAATGGCCTCCACCGTGGTCTCATGAGACCACAGACTACAGACAGAGATGAGGAAGCTTCATTAGCTCGCGGGCGTGGCAGAACAATGCAGCGCTGTTTCAGGTGTGAATCTTTCCTAAACAAACTCATCTGTTGCCAGTCGCTGCGGGCAAAACGTCAGGAAAGCAGAATGTGCCAAAGATGCCGCCGCGAAGGTTTGGGATGATTTTTCGGTGCGAGTCGGTGAACTTCCTGTAATTTAAACTTGAGAATTATCTTTAAGAGTGACCTCAGTCTGCCTTTCCGAGAAGGTATGTGAGGGTGCAGGAGGTTAAAAGAATGAATAATCGCGATAGCGTTCATTTATCTATGTGAATCATGCACGGGGAGTTTCAAAACGGCACATGAGAATCAGATGCATCACAGGCTTGTGATTGTGGTGTGTGAGGTAAAGGAAGATTTAAAGGGACAGGCCATTAAAAAAACAATTATTCATCCTTATGTCATTCCAAACCAGTAAGATTTTGCTGATGACTGGTAGAAACAAAAAAGGATCTAACAAAAAAGGATAGTTCACCCAAAAATAAATCATTTACTCATCATGTCATCATTTACTCACACTCTTGCCATTTCAAACCTGTGTGACTTTGTTTTTTCTGCAGAAGACAAAAGAAGATATTTTGAAGAATGTTGGTAACTGAACAACAGCGGTACCCATTCACTTCTATTGTATGGACACAAAACCAATGCAAGTCAATGGGTACCACCATCGTTCGGTTACCAAAATTCTTCAAAATATAGTCAAAGTCATACAGGTTATACAGGTTTGAAATGACAAGAGGGTGAGTAAATGATGACAGAATAAAAAAATTTGGGTTTAACTACCTCTTTAAAATGTCAAATCACACAATTCCTGCTGAATATACACTTTGGGCTCTATCATACATTTGGTGCAATGCGGCGCCAGGCGCGACGCAAGTGTTTTTCTGCTAGTTTCATCTCGACGCAGTTTTCGTTTTCACGAAACGTTTTTTTCCTGCGCCACGTTGTTTAAATAGCAAATGCATTTGCGCGCCCACAGGCGTGCTGGTCTGAAAACGAGGTGTGTTCAGGCGCATTGTTGGCGCGTTGCTATTTTGAGGCAACTGAAATAGACTGCGCCATTGACCGACTGAAATCTGGTCTAAAGTCAACGGAGCGCGTTAGTACAGTAATATGCACCTATAGGTGGGTGCACAGCGCACGTACATTCTGCTTATTACACACAGAGGAATGCGCAGCAGCACACAAACAAGCCAAATATTAAACATAGATGGTCTGCTCGCGCACTTTAACCTCACGCGAGCGCAACTGGTTCTTAGAGGTAATGGGAGATGAGACTCTGATTGGTTTACTGCACGTTTTGCCCAAAACACACCCATGACTCATTAAGAGAATAGGGACAACCCTTTCAGATCATGCGACTGGCGCATTTTTCCCATTCTTAAACTAGCAAAAGTGGATTCGGAGTGCATGTGCTTTAGATCGTTAAAATAGGGCCCTAATCTTTAAACTCCTGTGGGCACCAAACAAACTTCTTTCAAGTTGTCCAAGACAGTTCCAACATCCAACTGGATAACGACAGATACTGTCTATGACACCTGAAGAAAATATAATCTTATCTGAGCTTTCGCCTAGCTTTAGCTGGCACACCCTTGTTAGCGGACCTGAAAATGTCCTGCAGCCTCCACAACATTGAGGTCAGACCCCCTCTGTTTATCTTTGGAATGTGGGAATTTAATCTGTGGAACACTCCGGGTTTAGGAGAGGACCCTCCGTGTTGACAGTTTTCTCTTCAGATGGACACCTCGGGCTGCTGGGAATGCAGGAGGCACCGATGAGCCCCGATTGTGCTTCGTCTTAAAGTCTCGTCTCTCTTCACCTCCACAACCCTAAGCGGAGAAGAACTCTCCGTGCCCCATCGTGGACCTGAGGGAGGGCAGCTGGCTCAACAGTTGCTCCAACTCTGCTATAACCATGACCCTCAGAGAGATTACCTCAAACTCCAACTCCAGACTACAAGTCAATCTCCAAGTCATAAAGTTCCCCAACATTAAAAAAGTTTGTGTATACAACGTGGAAAAAGACTTTTGAAAGGCAGGTATGGAGACCTGCTAGGGGGGTAAATCAGCAGAACCGACAGCTGAAGGGAAAGAATTTGCAAGCCACAAAATAGCAAACAACGTCCAATTTCTACAAGACACGTACCCAAATAAAACAACGACGTGCATTTGAAGGTGCACAACATTTTCCTAAGGAACTCAGCAAAGCTATAACAATATTTTGAATGAATGAGTTCCACACACGAAGTCAACAAGAACAAATAGAAAACAACTTAGTTTTAACTTCAGAGGGTGAAGTTAATACAAGGACCTTTTAAAAGGACATGTCAGACCTTTGGTTTCTGACAGATGGAGTGTCAATCCTGGGGGGTGGAACTGACTTTAGCATCAACATGCATGGGTTTCTTTCCTAAACCTCTATAATCCCGGAACAAAACAGTTTGTTGACTATTGACACAAGACACACACCCTCTTTCAAGGATCTGTTTTGGATTTATCTCCAAAAAGAAAAAAGGTCCAGAGGGCGAAAGAAGACTAAGTAGAGGACTGATAAGATAGACACTGTATGCCACAGCTATTAATCTGAAAAAATAAACAGCTGCTGAAATATAAAGTAGGTTCAATTTTTTTTTAATAATTTAAAAAATATATTTGGGAAGTTGACAAACTGTAAATTTGTCCTATAGTAAGATGGCAAAAATAAAAAAAATAACAATGAAGATAAATCTTTATGCTATTTTATATGATAAATATTAATAATAATTTAAAATAATATATTATTAACATTTTGTTTTCAAAAATGTTCATGACACATGTACGGTATATTTGTCAACAACCCACTTACATTCAATTTTAATCACCTTTTCACAAAATATGCTCGGAATCCCCAAAATTAATTACGTTAAACAATAATTTGGGTGTATGAATATCAATACAGTTTTGCAATATAATTTTTCCTCTAACCCTACCGCACACCACGTCTCTTTACCCATAATTCTTAGCCACTCTATCAGCCTGTCTAAAAATCACATCCAGAGGGGAGTTCAATGGACCAGCTTGATGGATGAATTCTGAAAGACTTGTTTTTTCCTCTGACACACTCCCACATTTACCCACCCACTGCTTCTCGCTCTCTCCGTCTCTCTTCCTGCCCCACCAGTACCACGTTAATGACCGCGCCGCTTGCCGGCACACGGTGGCTACCCATCAATAACTCCCACGTCACACAGGTTCAGAGAGGAGCGCCAGATGAGCCTCGGGCAGACACACATCTGCTTTCCGAGTCTCTGCGGCCGCTCACCATTCCCAACACGCGGCATTCTTTCGGAGTGAGCATGGCATCTCTAATGTAAGTTGCCGGGCTCTCGGCCCTGTTAGCGTGCGGGTACGGGCTGCTTATTTATTATAGGGCTTTCACATGTTTTTACTGAATGGAGCTAACGCGGCGCAGATGTTGTCTAATAGCAAACATGTTTTAGCGCTGCTTTCCTAAATGGGGGAACTTCAATCTACGTGGGGCAAAAACAAAATTTGAGTGACAGAGAGGGAACACGAGGGGTGTACAGCACAACTTGTATTACTACCCATAAGGTTTAGTGTTATTCTTCATAATTTGTTCTTCGTTTTCTATTTAAAAAGCGCTATTGCAATAGTCTTGTGTGCAAGACATAAACAACGCTAGTCCAGAAGCACTTCCCGTTTCAGTTTTTAACACTAAAATGTTACAACAAAATACAACCGACATAATATTTAAAATTGAATCAAGAAGTTTAACAAACATCTTTAGGATTTATTTATATTATAAAAAATGAAACAGGAACTGTTGCTTACATCTTGCAAAATGGTCTATGTTTATATTTATTTTCATATTAATATGTGCTTCTTGTGTATACTATTTCTTTTAAAGCAATTTTTACAAAGTTTTATTTAAACACTATGACGTGACAGCTTTTAATACTTATGTTTTGGGCTATATACATTAACTTTGAGTACTATTTCAACACAGTACACAATACTTTAATTTTGGTTCAATTTCTCTGTGCTTTCACATCTCTGGTAAACCCATAAATATGGCATACAGGCATTTATCCTTGTGCGACCCTCTAATAGGTCAATAAAATTCAACGGCAATTATACAACCTAGGCATGAAAGAATTTGCATATTCTTACCTGCAGAGGGGAAATTCCACATGTCACCCAGAGCCAGCAAACAACAACAGAGACAAAGGAAAGAGAAAAGGCAAATGGTTAGTTAATCTGATTATTGTTTTCTATTACATTCACAATCTAACGTCTAAATGCAACATCTGCTAAAACCCTCATGTTTTTCCTCCTTTTATAATGCCTGTCCAGGGACTTCAGTTAAAAATGAGCTATAATAGCTAAACTGGCACATTTACAGGAACGTTTATTAATCTGCACAGCCCCTGTAAATCTGCACTGAATAAAGTACCTCTGTTAGTTCACTGCTCATTTCTAAAGCTTACTGATATAAAAACATAAGCATCTGTATTCGCTTTTTAAAAAGCTGTACACAGACTGACTAATAAAACAGTGACCCCTGAATTAACAGCACTACTGTGTAAGCTCTCATTACTTCAACGGCCCATTACAGTTACGGCACCATTGAGCAATGGCATTAAATTGCAGGGAGCGGCGAATTCGTGCAGGAAGCAACTTTTTTTCTTGTATGCCCACGCGTGGGTTGAAATCCCTTTCCTGCCTTAGACACGGTCGCCCTGTGACCCCATGGCACTTCATCCCGAGTGGACAGTTACGACGCTGTGTCCATTACCTAAATGGAGAGCACTTCAGCTGTATTGATCAGAGTCTTTTCACTCATCACAGTATCCTGACATTGCACTGTTCCATATAATAATCCGCCAGGTAAAAGGTTAATAAATCCGCATCATAAACGTTCTGACTGTGTCAGGGAGAGTAAGCAAGTCCTGTAAGAATGGGTGATGGATTTTTTGTACCTTGCCTGAATTGTTTTTGCATACTTGATGATTAAACGCTTTCTTTAACTATGATGTCAGAGTTTAGGTTTGGTCAAACCTTCAGGTGACCTAATATTTTGTTTTTAGTGAATCATGTATTCCCGCCAAGCACAGTTTTCCATGACAAGCTGTTAACACATGCAGGCTGAAGTGGGGAGAGAGATCGCAGACTAAGAAGGTTTACAAGTTCTAGCGATGTCGGACATCTAGCTCTAAGGCAGTTTTCCATTGCAAAAGTAGAACTCGACAATTAGAGGGCTCGGGGCTAATATGAGACAGCTGACGAAACTCACAAGCATAGTCCAACTAGACCAAAGCTTACGTTTTTAAGATAAATTCATTGACTATGAATGTTTAACTAAAATTATACATTTTTCATGTTTTTGGAATGTTGTTATTTTGCTGATGTACATTTGTCACCAAGTTAACAGTATCTAGCTGCCGGTAAATATAGGGAAGCTTTGTGATCAAACGGAAGGACAAGCAATAACCATTTAGAGACAATATTTAGAATAGGCTAAAAATAATACAAAAATAAAATACATTCACATTTACAATTGTTTATGAAGTTCACATGGAATTATATTCTAAATAAATATATAATGTAAATAATAAATAAATAAAAATAAGCATTGTAAAGCATATATTGTACAGTTTCCAGTCATTGTTCAAAATAAGAAAAATCTTTAAGTAATAAAATGTTTAATAAATAAAAATAATTTAAAATTCTCACAAAAATGTGTAGTTAAAAAAATATTTGAGAGACCAGTAAAAATCTTGGTAGGGCAGGCATTTGTGCCAGCATAAAAAAATTATTTAGCCCTGAAGGGAGATACAGCAATTCGCGCACACACACGCACACGCGCACACACACACAAACACACGCACGCACACGCACGCACACACGCACACACACGCTGGAGTGATAGTTTCTCTCAAAACATTTGTAAACCCCACTGGTGAGCAACACACTCTTTCTGTTAGATGTAGAAACAGCAACTCCTCACCATGTTTTTAATTCTTATTTGCCCTCATTCTACCCAGATTTCCCAATGAAAAGTCTGAACACTAATACAAATGTGCAACATTATCTGGCAACTTTCGAGTAGCTGATACAGACTCAAAACCATACATCTATGATACAGTTTCCAAGAGTCTTTCTGTGAAAATGCTTCTATTTATAAATGCATTGCTCGAATTTATTACAAAGAAAACATTCTATTGCAAATTTAATTAAGAAACATAATTTGAGTGACACATTGATTTGAAAACTGTACTAGCATTTCAGAATGTCTTAGGTATGTCCGTCATTTGCTAACATGAAAGAGCTTGAGCTGGCATGGCCTCCACAAGGTTCTGCACAACCGGACTCTCTACATTATACCAACATCATGAGAGTGTTCCAAAGAGCATCTTATAATGTTACAAAATGCTTGGCTTTGTTTACCTTTTTGTATAAAGATACCACAATTTAGCCTTCATAGATTATAGACCTTGAAATACTGCAGTCTTATTAATTTCTCTTCTCTTTCTTCTTCATCTTAAGCGGTCCAACAATTTTCCTCACTGCCAAGTTTAAGTGACAATAAACCCCAGATTTTCATTGTAGACTCCTCATTTGGACTTTTGGGCCGCTGCCTATTGATTTATTTTTCACTATTCCACAGATCTAAGATAACAAGGACATATCTGATGCATTCAGGTGCTTTGCTGTAATGGGCTTAGAGCATCAAACAGGGCTCATATTCTCTGCCTTTATGAGCAGATAACAGCACACACATTGCTTTCATCAAAAGCACATGGGGCATCTTAGAAGATATGGGCCTTTGTTCATCCAGACAACAATAGTTAAGCTACACAAAGCATTTAAATCGTCTTTATGGAATTATTATGGACGTCTGAGATGCAAAAATGAGGATTCCAAAAAACAAAACATGGCCCACGGTGACACACACACACACACACACAACAACAGCAGCGTCGAACCAACCATGGCACGGCTCCCACG
Organism: Triplophysa rosa; assembly: GCF_024868665.1. Classification (NCBI taxonomy): domain Eukaryota; kingdom Metazoa; phylum Chordata; class Actinopteri; order Cypriniformes; family Nemacheilidae; genus Triplophysa; species Triplophysa rosa. The sequence continues at coordinate 13,808,095 of NC_079908.1, forward strand.
GGCATTTCTCTGGAACTTAAACAACATGACATGACTCAAACAGAAAGCGCTCTCGTCCAGCCAGTTTCTCCGCATCCGACATGCTGAGGAGGGTTGTGCAAACACTTTTAGGCTCCGCCCCTCACCTAAGGCAATGCTGGCAAAGGCCTTCGCCATCTGATCCTGAAGCCATCAAGCTGTAAACTGGTACTCTCATAAGCTGATACAGCACGTAAATGAGATCAAGAGACACAGAGGGACAGGAATGCTGACAATGCCACTGATACCATCATCTGCCCGGAGTTCTCACACTGCAAACAATTGGGGCCAGAAACAACCTTGTGTAAAATAAATCAAACGAAAAAAACTCCCTGGAATTTCTTAAAGGAACTGCAGATGTGTCGTACATACTAATTACCCTTTTACAAGCCTGGCAAGAGAACAGCAGCTGTGTATTCAAAGGGATTAAGGAAAGAATAAGCAGTTTGAACCACAACCGTGTACCTGGTCATTTTGTTTTTATTTGATCGAGTGCAAAAGGCTCCTTGTCTGCGGAAGCACTGGGAGTGATCGGGTTTGCCTGACATTCACACCGCGAGCGAGCCCAGCTCTCAATTGTCATGTTATGATGAGCGACATTTGAGACCCGCTGGATTTTAATAGAAGAAAGGTCAAAGTGTCAGACGGCGACACGGTTTCTCAACTACAAATCCTGGCGATAATGAGAGCCGGGGCTTCTGCGGTGTGACGCTACATTCGGTTAGATTCTAAACTACAGCGCTGCTAAACCATATGGGATCCTCCCGATGCATGCGAGCGAGTGCCTGTTTTGTCAACAGCGCAGATGATTCTGATAACCCACGTTCTACTCCAACACAAACCCATCCAGGTGCTCCGGATTACGCTGTCCCATTCGCTGGGCTCCGGGACCGGCAGGTGTGCAGGAAAAACAGCAGAACTCCCTTTTGGAGCATCTAGAAGCTAATTTCTCAACGCACGCTGAAGAAATGCATTATGGTGACATCACCCAGCCAGCCACGAGCCAAGGCAGCATTTCATTGGCTGGGAGGGTGCGGAGATGGATGGCCCTTATTTCTGTGTGGGACTGAGATAGCGGCCTGATAGGGCCGGGCTTAACTCCACCTGCGCAGATGATGAGGTGAGGGTAGAGTTACCGTGGCCAACTTCCTCGAAACGCTTTCAGTTTTGACAGATTTAAAGCAGAGAACAGACACACCTCATTCATTCTACCGTATACGTGCACTAGGACCGTATGCATATAAAAAAGGAACGTTTATTTTATTTACAGCTTGGGGAAAAATAGGTCCGTCTGGAGGTTATCTTTGGGCCAGCGTTGAGAGAAAGCACATGTTTGGCCTAACTTGAGAGGCTAATGTCAGTGAAATTGAAGGGCTGGGAAAAGTCCAGACTGATTCCAGCGCCATCCAGCCAATAGCAGATCAGCCAGACATTAATAACTGGCATGCAATACTTTTAATGCCCCATCAAATTTTATGAAGCACGGTAGCCATCAAGCGCAAAATAGACGCTATTTGGGCGACTTACACGTTGTGTAAAATATTATAAAAGCCTAAAATGCATTTAAGGTGCAGCCGCAGTCCTGAGGTCAGTTCGGTGCAGCTGGGAGAGCACATCACCACGGCTACGTATGCCTTGATGATACCCACAACTTCAAAGAGCTCAATCCCACACATACAAACCACAGACATATGAAAGGCTCGGCGGATGTGCGCCCGCCTGTGCGGGTCAGCCCTGGCGCGTTTATATGCGCGTGTGAAATCCTATCAATGTCACAAAGGTCACGCTCGCTCAAGATAACCCGGGGAGATTGCTGCGAGATGCCAGGATTTTTTCCCTTCTCTTTATTTCGTGATTAGGTGTCACAAGGATTTCTCTGGTGTCACAATGAGGTCTTTCATGTTGCGGGCACCTCGAGGTTTAATAGGCGATTCAGCATAAAATGTAAAAGAGGAAAGCGGTTGGCTCACAATGTTCACCGAAACCACAATTGCATACGCACCAGCCCCCGTTCTGAGTGGGAGAATTTCTATCCTTTTTGTTGTAAAATGTTTGTGTAATTCCCACAGGAAATCTGGGATCGAATGCTCGCGCACAATGAACACAGAGACGTCCATTTAGTTTGTCACTCAGCTTGTGGTAAAGCTTATTTGGGTGAGTTATGTTTAAGGGGAACTTTTAAAGGTTCGAGTCGGCGGCCAGGATCAGTTAAACGAATGGAACGGCGTTACGGAAAAGAGTCTGTCTAAACAGTGCCTCGCCACAGTTCAACAAATATGTTACCATGTTTACTGTCACCATGACGACAGCTCTGCGAATAGCCATGCGTTTGGTCATCATGCTTATATTGTGATTCACGTTGGCCCTCGATTCTCTTTTTCCACTGTGAATCTAAGAATATTCCTTGCTGTGCATTTAAGAGGATCCACAGGCTAAATGAAAATATATGTGTGTGGATCTGTTTACATGGGTGGAAATCAGCAGGGACTTAGCAATTGGATATTAAATCAATATATGGGTCACAATACAAAAATATTGATTTTTTTATATTTAATGTTTGGCTATCCAAAACGGACATATGGTGACCTTATACTTTTTTAACTGCATTTGGTTTTCGATGCTTTGTGTAGTTACTTTCTTAGTATCCTTCTATATATTTACATGGTGGCTAATGTGAATGAATTTGTACAATGTGAATCATACAAAAATGTATTATTATCATTTAAAAAATGATGAATCAGATTGTACTAAAACGTATTTGTGAAATACTCAAACAGCCATGATGTTGAGTTGTTTGTTCTGAATTTGAGTAAAAATGAGCACTACCCCGAAAACGAATAAAAGACTATAATAATAAATACTGCCCTGTGATTGGTTGCCCTCTTTTGGATAGCTATTTAACCAAACGCTAGCCATTTAAGCAAAATGGGCTAAACATGTGCAGCCAGGAAGGCAACGCACATAAACGTGAGTCTACAAACAGATGAGAGCCGGGCTCTTTAGCAGAGACAGTTTTATAACCTGATTCAATCTGCAAAATACAGCGCCATAAAAGAGGCTCTCTGTCCATGCGGCATCATGGCACTGTGACAGATCGCGTTAATCATCGGCGTTGCATGCACATCCAGCAGACATGCCTGTAGCCACAACTAAAGCCGTCCTGAAAATCCTGCGACCAAAACTGCATAGTTTAATCAGCCTAAAGCCAGCAGACCAGAGCCTGTTAACCACTCTAATTCCCAGAAAAACTCTGCCGAGGGATGGGGAAATATCTTCTCTTGTCAAAGCTGAGACGGTTTAGGTCTGGTTCTGATCAGAGATAAACGTCTTGGTGAGGGGACACTGCATGTAAGGCTCTTTGTGTTTTTCAGGGGCCGGTATGGGGTCAGTATATGGTCATTATATTGATAAAGGCCTTATGTGGGTAAATTACAGTTACAAAAGAACAACTTGTCGTGGTCACACTGGGTGAACTTGGGGCACTCCCATGCCGCCCACTCATTTTCTGTACAGGAAGTCACCAACAATGGCCTTTCTAGGCACAAACAGCTGGTTAGAAATTTGTGAACGCATAAACCCATATATAGTGCACATATGAAGGTATTTAAAGAATTAGACCAAATTACCCGAAAATGAAAATTCTTGTTAAGTGCTATTGTGCAATTTCACCTCCTTTTGAAGCCTAAAGGGATAGTTCACTCAAACATGAAAATGATTTCATTATTTATTTACCCTCATGACATTCCAAACCTGTTTGACTTTCTTTCTTCTGCAGAACACAAAAAAATATTTTGAAAAACGTTGGTAACCAAACAACATTGGACGCCATTGACTTAACATTCCTCAAAATATCTTCTTTTGTGTTCCACAAAGAAAGAGTCATAGGCTATACCTATAGGTTTTGAACAACATGCGGATGAATAAATGATAACAGAGTTTTAAATTTTTGGCTGAACTATCCCTTTAAAAGCCTCATTCCACATTCATTCCAAAACTGTTTCATAAAAGCAAATGTTTGTGACGACATGAAGGTATGCAAATCATTTCAATCAGAATTTTCATTTTTCCCGTCTAAAAAAACATGAATAGATCATCTGAACGAAGAGATAAGAATGATTTGTTTAACATTCTGAAGGTACATTTCAGTGAGGCAGCTTTATAAGAGGCTGCAAACTATCATATGTCTACACCGGCAGATAACCTTCCTCTCAGCCTTCATAGGCCGTTTGATTCACGGTGGCTGCATCAAGGAACAGGGCGAGAAGAAACACACCAGGAAGAGTGGAAAAGTCCCTGCGATGGTGTTGATAGTCACACTCCTGGTGTGTAGTTTCCTCCGTCTGTGAGAAACAGCCCGCGCTGCTTGCTCAGCGGGGAGACACACACACACACACACAAGAGCTGAGCCACTATTCTGCCCTGAGATTCCAATCTCTTTAACTCACATCCATGTTTATTTGTGCCCATCAGACAACGCAAACACAAGCACAGCAAAATTTATTTATGCAACTAATGGAAGCTAAGTCCTCAATAACCCGTTTGACTGGGGTGCTGACATCAATCAAAACTCGAATTTGTATCGTATGACATCATAGAGAATATAAAGCAAACAATACTACTCCTGTGAGTCATGTAACGGCTCTGAAACCTCCCGCTCGTGCCGAGAGAGATGGGCCCAACAAACACCTTGCCCCATGTGCTGCACGAACCAATGCGCTGCCTGTCTCTTCTCATTTACAAAGATTTACTTCAATGGTTCTTTCATCTACTTCCCCAGACCATCTATTTCAATAGGAAAAGAACGCGCTCGAACATAACCAAACAGAGTTTAGCGAGAAACAGTCTTCAGGTCAGAGCTAAACAAAGCAGGCGTGATTGTGGTCTCAGTCAATGAACCAAATCTCTCTGGAGCGGAGGTGTCAAACACTCGGTTTGCAAGATGAATGCGTCCTGTGGAGACGGCTATAAGCGTAATTTAGTTTGAAAAGGATAATTCGTGACCATTTATTATGTCTGTAAATTCATAATATTTATAGCTACGGCAGGACAAATAAACTATTTGGTTTGTGGCGTTGCAGATTATATCTTAAAGAAACTTTCTTTTAACTATGCGCAGTGTTACTGCATTGGGCTTTAGCGCATTATCTTCCTGTTCATTTTCCTAGTATTTGTGTGAAGTGCTTGCAGCAATAACGACGACAAGTCGAACAGGAAAACACAGAAACAGGAAAAACATTTGCCGCAAAAAGTGAATGTCACAATTGTTTCCACTGAATGACTATTAGATAATCCATTAATTCTCATTCAATGCTGTTGGAGATTTAGAGGCAGGTTTTGTATTTAAAAAGAGCTGTACAGGTTTGTTGTTGTTTTAGACTTGCGTTATCCAACAGAGACTAGAGAGTTTTCTCTTTCTTGTCAAAAGTTTGATTCATATTCTATAATTACCAGTTTCATAATCCTAAACCCTGCGGTGAAAGAGATTAGTAAATGTCACAGGCTTCCTTTTGTTTTAACCCATTTTGATGATGAACTGATTAGACAAGTTTAAGATGAAATAAAAAATAATAATAAGTAAAATGTTTGGCTCTCATCGAAATAAACGCATTTTAAAAAGATCTAAGCAACATGTAAATCTGACATTATTTAAGCACATGTAAGTACACATAAAACTAGAATATTTAACAAAAGCACATCGAGGCTTAAAGGGACAGTTCACCCAAAAATCTAAATTCTGTCTTCATTTAATCACCCTCAAGTTGTTTCAAATCTGTATAAATTTCTTATTTGGAAGAATGCTTGTAACCAAACAGATCTTGGCCACCATTGACTACCATAGTAGGAAAATTTGCATTATACATTTCTTTGTTCTGTTGAACGCAAAAGAAGATATTTTGAAGAATGTAGGAAAGCACTTTTGACAACCAATTTCATTTTTCCTACTGTGGTAATCAATGGTGGCCAAGATCTGTTTGGTTACAAGCATTCTTTCAAATATCTTTTTCTGTGTTCATCAGAACAAAGACATTTATACAGTTTCAGGACAACTTGTGGGTAAGTAAATGATGACAGAATTTAGATTTTTGGCTGAACTGTCCCTTTAATCGTTGACTAATTTAAGATGATGCTCTTTTTAATCAAAGCTCCTTTTATTCAGTGCTATTTATAGGTTTAAGTTTGCGGTCACAGGTTGCTCATCTGACAAGCCCTGGGAGAGCACAACATATGATTCACATACCAACACAGATACCAAAGCTTTCACATATTTTCTTTGAAAACACCATCTTCACGCCCTGTAAAAACGCCCCTGGGTTTAATGCAGGAATGTGCCCGAGCAGTCTCTCTCTCTCCGCTAGAACAGGAGTCGTTTTTGGCAAACGCACCAATTCAATTAGCACCTGAAAGAAAGTGGGCTCCTCTGTGTAATTATATCATCTGTTTCTCGGCTCGCTAATTGAAGAATTCTGGAAAACCTTCTGTTGATCACTCTCTGCTTCAGCTCCGGCCTGCTCTATGTGCTGTAGTCCATTTCCACTTGTTTGTTTTGAGCAATGGCTCAGCGGTTTTTTGTCGCGATTACACATTTGATTTAGAATTAAAGATGACTTATGGTGTTGGCTGGAACTTGATGTGTTTCAGTCTCATTAATCTTGTGGAGAATGTTTCCAGGTACTGTTTCTCCACCCTGGCATGCAGACTTTATATAAAGGCAACATTTATTTCTATATGAAATTCCTATGCCCCATGATACTTTGCACGATTCAAGGGTGTAAACGGAAAGGAACACAAATAATCTTGCTGTATGTGAAGAATGATATCCATTCAGAAACCGTGGGTATACCTGGAGTAAAATAAGCACACAATGAGCTCTCCGGATGATCCGAAAAAATTTAATATATATATAAAATATTACATATATAGGAATATTGTGGCTGCATTTCATATCACTATTCTATTCTATCCTTTTTTGAGGCATATTTTTATATTTAATTTAATTTTTTATTACATTTTAATCCTATTGATTTTATTTATATTGAATTGCCATTGTTATAATAAATAAATACATAAATACTGTATTAAAGCACTTTTTAGTTTCTGCGAATTTTTTTTACTGTATTTATTGTAACAATAAATAAATGGTAAAATTTGTAACTGGCATAAAAATAAAGCAATAAAATAAAACTAGTAATAAAAAATAAAAATAATTGTATATACAATTTTATATAAAATTACATATTTTATATAGGCTACATATTATTTCATGATTTTGCAACTGCAACATGAACAGTAATTAAAACGATTTTACTGTTTTTCTCATTTATCTTGACACAGCACATCTTATTACAAATAATGCCGGTTATTTGAGTGTAGCCACTAACCCACAGAGCTGAATAATGACCTAAATTACTACACACAAGCACATACAAATAGGCGTAAGCACCAGAAATGATCAAAACCACACAACACTTATTTACAATCTGACCAAATCTGCGATTGCTCACATTAAATGTCTCTCGATACTGGTTCTCTCCAAATTCGGCTAAATTCGAGCAATTGGTTTAAAATGTTTTCGTCTCTGACCTTTCTGCAAATCATAACTTCGCAGATGTATGAGAGCAGCAAAATTCAGATGTCTGAGGTGACTTTGATCTTTACAGCTGGACCTACTTTTTAAGCATGTGAGTCAGTGAAATGACCTGAGTGATTACACTTGGCTGACTGCAGTCTTTTCAAACACTGCGCCTGAGAGATAAAACATTCGAAATGCATCATAAACATCTGAGTGCAGAGCGGTCATTAGCCTGGGCTGGAACCCCATTGGCTGTAGGTGTTAATGGACTGAAGTCTGAGGAGACGGGAAATGTGCACAGCGATGTGGCTGTGACCTTTCTCCATAAACCTTTGGCTTTGACATCACACTACGTGCTATGAGGTCAGTATAAACCTTTTCTTTCCTTCACAATGATCATGTTCATTGTCCTGCTTAAAAAACCCCAGAAACAAATAAACCCACTGTACTCCCACACCAGCTCAGACAAACGTAATACTGGACGTAACTCTGAACCGTAACACAAAGGGCTGTGAAAAACGAGGCGATGAACATACTATTCCCATTTTGCATTTCAATCCAATGCGATAACAGTTTTGTTTTGTTTAGATTATCTCATTTCAGCATCATTAAATAACATTCACGCCACAAGCGCAAAAGCTTACGTCCAGGACGTTGCACAAAATAAGTGAAGGCAGATTAAAAGGGTGTAAATGTGGCTGGATGTAACGGTACAGATTACCGTGGCCCGACAGGGCTCGGTACCGCTGGCCAACTTCAACAGCACGTCCTTCATTCCACTTTTGCACCAAATGAAATTAGTGTGCCTGTCTAGGCAAGCTCGGGGATTCACGTTAAAATCACACAGTGCAACAGAATCATCTAAAGAGCATCTGGACTCAGTGATTTGCTCAATGGCCTCCACCGCACCGGCTCCATATGGCGAATTCAATGGCCGCCGCGCGATATCGCACCTAGGCAGGGAGCTGGGAGATAGCGAAATAATCAAACACAGACCAGAGAAAACACAAAGTCATTATAAGGCATAAGGGATGAGACGGGTTTTCAATCCCCCGGTGGGAAGGCTAAAATTGAGAGAGGCGGCATGCTTGCACTATAATGCCCATACAACACATATTCCTCGGTTTCAAAGAGCAACAGCAAGTCTGGTATGCATACAGGGATTAGTGCTACAAGCGACTCGCCGACAAAAGATATTATCAGTTCGACAGGGTCGCCAGAGGGAATGGAAATGACATCAGAGTTAAGGCGGACAACAAAAAGGGGCGAGAATTTGGTTGAGCCTGGGATACAGCCCGCCGTAAGCCATTTCATACCCCACCATATCTGATATCAGCCCCTTAAGACAGAATCAGGGGACGCAGCAGACAAAGGGCGACAGAGACGGAGGGGGCGGGGCTAAGAGGGGCCCGTGCATCTTGTAACCTTCTCACTTTCAGACAGGATATCTCAGAGCAAATGAGCGGACTTAAGGTCCCCGAACGCGTTTGAATTATATGAACGCTAATATGAGAACATTATGAATCACTCTCCGCTGGCAAGTGCTAGTGCCAGCCCAACAATTAAATGCTATAAATTCAACAGTAGTGCCTCTGTTTCCTCCACTCATGAATTACGCTGGCATGCTTTTAAGCCTGGATTGATCGATCTTTAAGCGAACTCAAAGTAAATCACAATGCAAATCAGCCTAAAGTGATCTTGATGCTGATAAGATTAAATATGTTCTGCTTGCAAGCCACCCCAAGCTTTTACACTACACTAATGTGCCTGAGGATATTCAAAGCGGCAAAATCTTATTGGTTTTCCCAGATCTGCAGAGCCCCCACTGATGCTTCAATTGGTGGGTTTTGGTAACCACTCCCCTGCCCTACTTTTACATAGTGTACAGAAGTAAAACATAGTAAAACAAAGATGTACAATTAAAAAATAATTGGAATGAACGGAAAATTTGAAATGATCCAAACACCGGTCTTTTACTTTAAAAAAAATAAAAAAACACAATAGTTTTATTTTGTATTGTATGATGGAATGGAGTGTATAATAGAATGTGTAAATTACTATAATTAAACAAGTAAAAAACTAGTTATACATGGAACGCATTTGTAATAAACAATCTTATTTTTTAAACCCCATACACCTTATTTTCTGATCTGATGCAAGCTGCATTGAAAATGTGTGGCTGACAATAGCAATAGCACTTGAAGATCCCATGTGCATTGCGTGTCTAGACCTGACCATCTGAACTCCCACATCCACCCACATCACATCCACACCAATAGTAACGGGCCACTGAGAACCTTCTTTTCACAACAAATTCTCATCTGGTCATACGTACGTCACTTCACGACAATACAAAACAACCCTCAACTTTAACTTTAAACAACAGTTTTCGTTATTAAAATTAAAGAGAGAAATGAAAATAATTCAAATCAAATACTACACAGCTTCAATGAGAATATAATGCGCAGAACATTTTTGTGAAAATGAAATTTCATGTCATTACTAAAAAAATGCAAATTATAAATCAGGACAAAATAATATTTCAAATGTTCAAATTTGGACATTTTAGCTGAATAAATAATTTAATAAAAATGCAGACATTTTCTTTTAATTAGAAACAAAAAGTATTGGAATTTTATTACTAAAATCACTTTAAATCTCACAATTTGAATTAGGACACAATCATAAGTTTTATCACACTTGAATAAAATTAAATTTGTAGCAAATTAATGTAATACAATTTGAGCGATTAAATTTAACACTAAAACATTCAAATGAAAATGTTTGAATTACTTCAAATGACCAGGTGTAGGTTTGAGACCATTAGAAGGTGATGATTTTGTTGGAGTTTTCAGTGGAGCAGAGATGCCCAGAGGGCTGCAGGTACAGCCATAAAAAAGCTTTATTTGTTTCCTGAGCACATTCGCTGCTTATGTTTCCATCGGAAGCCTTTATGGCGTCGCAATAATATTTATGTCCAAGACAGATGGTTTCCTTTCACTTTTAATGGCATCATATTTATTTTCATGTCTTGTGGTCGCACAAAAAAAAAATCACCCTGTCTGCATGCGAAATTATTTAGTTTTGGATCAATGGTCACGGATCATATAGATTTTAACTACAAAAAGTACAATTAGTAAAAAATATAATGCAAAAAATGTAACGGCAACATTAACTAACGCCACAGTTAGCTTCATTTTAATATAAAAAAATAAACAAAAAGAAAATAAAAATATTCACGAATAGATATATTTAGCCGTAGCCACTGCTCCTGAAATTCATAATAAAATCAACAGCAGCCCGTCCTAATCCTACAAAGAGAGACTGATCTGTGCATTTACTCGTGTTTTAATCACATTTGAGATTATTTGCCTTCAAAATCTCGCCAAACCAAAAAAGCAGCAAATCTGACAAAGCCATTTAATTTTTCCCCCTTTTCCTATTTGCTCACCGCATTCTTATTCCTGAGATATACCGCATCATACCCCAAAGCAGAAACGCACACCAAGAATTTATTATTCAGACTGTGAAAATGTGAGAATTCCCGAACTTCCAGTTTCCACCTGTCCCAGTTTCAATGTTTTGCTCATTACATCGGTTCTCGTCATCAAATTGGGAGGACCAGTAATGATTAGTTTCTGTTAATTTTACAATCGGCGCCCCAATGATTCAGAGAGAGCCCGAGGGGAAGATACCTTAATTTCCTCCAGAGTCTCTGAACGGTCATCGGGCTGCTTTGAAACAGGATGATACTGGTTAGCAGCTCATTGTCTATTACACAAAAGTAGGGCTGTTCGCCCATTAGCACCTCTTTGTAGTACCTGCTCGAGGTGTGACACACCACTTGTCGGTGCAGCGGCCGCCCAGCCTGCAGTATCACTGAATTACACAACTTCAAAGCATTCGAGACAATGGAACACACCCATACGCATATACAATATGTCATTTCAAATTGCAAAACAAGCCCGAACATGAAGTACGGTGCTATTCAGGTCTAATTAAAGAGTACAAACATCACATTTATGCTCAAAGCCAACAGGTCTTAGTTAACATGTCATAGGTTGACCATCATTTTGCCAAAAGGTCTCTCTCGAAATAAGAAGTGCTTGATTGACTACGGGCTGACACTTTGTCCTGCTTCTCCGCTATGACCTGTTACTTCAGATGCCCTCTCATCCCTGCAATGTTTGCTGCCCCACGCACGCGATCCCGCTCCCGGCTGCCAGCGCTGCGCTTGTCCGCCTTGACGCTTCACTGCACCCTCTCATCGCATTACTTCTGCTATTCTAACTTTTCCATCAATTATGCACAAGAATAACTGAGGCCCGACCGCAGTAGATACATAAAAGAGGAGTGAAAGCCTTCATGATTCCCCCGTCTGCTAGCATGTTTCTCCCTTCCAATGATACTAGCGCCGGGGCAGCAATGCACGAGTATGTAAACAGGGTGGCACCATGGCTCAAGTGGAGTTTATTAGATCTGATCTTTGGTGGCACGGGGCCAATCGGTAAATGCAGGACTCTTTTGTGTCGTGCAATTTCGAGTTTTAGGACTAGTTCATTTAATTGGAATAAGAGGGATCGAGACGCCCGAGCGAAACTGCTAGGGATCGATAAACTGTTAATTCAAGCTGGAATCTAACGGAATTGTAGCATTGATTGAGCGCGAGGTATAAATTAAACACAGTGTGCAGGGAAAGCCATTGTAACCTCTTGATGTGCTGAAAAAAAGGTTACAAAAGAGGGGAGCCTATTCCCAAATCCACAGCTGTTCCGTTCAAAACACAAAATGGAAGCGAGTTTGAAAATGGCCGCGTGTACTCCTACACAAAAATACGAGGGAGGGAAAACAACCAAACGAACATGACTAATATGATAAAATAACTAAATTTGATCAATTAAATTGATAAAACAGACAGAAGGCTATACTGACACATACTCGTATTGAAAAAGATCATATAAATCTACGAAAAGAAACACCTGCAACATGCCAAAACACTGACCCCCAGATTCCAGTGATGGTCATCCTGACCTCATTTTCTCTACATTGCGTGTGAAGGTTTTGTTGGCTAGACTTGACTCGGAGATCGCAAACAGCGTTTAATATTTGATGGGTCCCAATGCTCGAAGCGTACTCAAATTTGTTACAAGGAAATGCTCTAGCACTTACCACAGACTGATAATATACAATAAATCTCAAACCAGATACATGAAAAGAACATCTAAAATCCCACCTGTTTTTTATATACATCGCAGAATAGAGCTAGAAAAGTTTTTCCTTTTACCTTCGTGATTTTTCTTTAAATTGGGGAAAAATATAACAAAGAACTGATAAATGTACACTGTAAAACTTTGCTGTAGTTTTTGCAGCAGGTTTGCCAGTAACTTACTGTAGATTTAATTACTACTTAACATACTTTCCAATTAGTACTGTTTTCAATTACTTTAATCAAAATGAAAACACTTTGACTTTTGAGATTCAAAATGAGCAAGAAGAGACTGGCATTAGCACAGCAACACCGTAAAAAAAATGACATTCTTCCTAAGCATTTTTCTCTTGTTTTCTGTAAAAATATTGAGAACTTCTTAAATTACGATACATTTACATAACAAGAAAAGTGACCCAAGATATTTAGTCTTGTTTTATGAAAGAAAAATATATAAACTAGGTAAGTTTAGGCTTAAAACAAAATTGTACATTAAATCTACAGTAAGTTACTGGCAAACCTGCTGCGAAATTACAGCAAAGTTTTACAGTGTATGACATTCAGAAAGTACTAAAAAATATGAACATTTTAAGAGATAGTTCCCCCAAAAATGAAAACCCATCATTTACTCACCCTCATGTTATTCCAAACCTGTATGACTATCTCTTTTGCAGAACATAAAAGATATTTTGAACATTGGACCCCACTGGCTTCCATTGTGGACACAAAACTGAGACATTTCTCAAAATATCCTTTTTCTGTTCCACAGAAGAAAGAGTCATATACAGGTTTTGAACATGACAGAAAATATATAAATAAAAAAATAAAAATACTACATTGCATTACTACATAAAGTTTTGTTATTGTTGTTCTGCCATTTTTGTTCACAAAAAGTTTGGTAAATTAAAAATGTCTCTTTGTACTTTTTCCTAAACAATATTACATTAGCTGTCTGATGGTTTTGTTGGAGCATAACCACAGCTTTAATTGCAATATGTTCACAATAACACAGCCAAAGGAGTTTAAATGGCAAAACTGTTTTTTTTTTCCAAAATATGTCCTTCAACTACATGTCTAAAAATATAAATTAATCAACCAATATTTTAATGCTCTGAATGAGTGAAATATTTCATGGAAGGCAGTGCATCAAAAATCCTAGCAAGTTCTTTCCAAATAAAAGAAAGAAAAGAAAGTTTTAAGTATTTTTCAACCATGAGTTTATAAGTTCTGCAGCTGAAAGCCGTTTTAGACCATGTTACAGACCAAGTTCAAATCTTTGAGACAAGTTTTTTAATATATAAAGCACTTTCTTTACTTTCCTGTTTTCCTTTCATTCTGACTCATGCCAAGTCAGTCCATATTTATTAGCTTAGTCTGTCGAACAAACGCTTCCTTCATTATTTCTCATTGCGATTAAATGTGCCGTAATGACGGGTACAAAGAGCAAAGCGCCCTGCGCTTTCCCTGCAAAAGAATGCGCAAAATAGTCATTAATGCATGCTACATTTTCCTCCAATTCTTATCAAGGGGGCTTAGCAAACTTTAGGGTCCTTTCAGGAGCTTTATCAGGTCATTAAGGTCTGAAGCTGATTAATATGAATGGTTGTTGAGGTTGTGGCTCTCGGAGGGAAACACAAGAGGGGTGAAGGGGTTCAGAGGAAGTGTTTTGTATCTTTACACAATGGGCCGATGACCTCCTAAGCCCTTTAGTGCCTTTCTGTTAATACCTTTAAAGACCCCAGCAAAGACATTTCACCAATCGTGGTTAAAAGCACGCAAAGTTTGAGCGGCTTACCCCCAGCAAACATAGGCACCCGACATGCATCAGTTATTAGCTAAAAGTTCAGAGAGGATAAGACACCCCTGTGATGACTCAAGCGTGACTCTGTGAAATGAAAAGAGGAATGGTTCACTTTTATTTAAAACAAGAGGCACACCCAGAATCCTCTTCTTCTAGAGTCCTGCGAGACACAAGAATGTTAACATTTATTAGCGTAGCAGCGGAGCTGAGGGTACTAGGAAGGGGCCAGCCTCCTCTCGGCATGCGAAGGCTCATCAAACAGCATGATGCTGTAGTTACCCCGCAGGAGAAACTTTCTCGCTGCTGGAATGATTCTTCTGATACCTTTTGAGAGCACCACCGCCCTAGAGGGTTAAATCAGGATGGGGGATGATTTTGGGGCTCACACCGAGAGGCCTGCGGTTCCTATCTGTAACTCTTTCCATTCTCTGGTCAGAGTCTCTTACATCCAATCACGCTTTTCTTTCGAGAGGTCCGTATATCCTCAGACAAGCCCTACTGTATGTTCTTCCTGTGTGTAAGAGCCCAAATACTTTCAACTCTGGCAAAGGTCCACTAAGATGGAAACAATGCCACCCTTTCACGGGGGACAGGGCACGGAAGAGGGGAAGATCATGCTCCTCAAACCAGTCAATATTTGGACACGATTTTTTCCAGACATTGAAAGTCCAGGCAGAACCTGGCATTAGGAGGCCAGAAGTGCCAATGAGGGAAAAAGAGGGTAAACACACAGAACAATACAAACTAAAACCCCACACAATACCACTGAACAGCTATCACAATATCAACTGGCCGCAAACCGCAAACCATGGGCTTTGTTTTTAAAGTGGGGATTAAAACTGAGCCGGCACAAAAAGGAAACCATTTGAGGTCATATTGCCCGGCGCTCCCAAGCT
The DNA here is from genome assembly GCF_024868665.1 of Triplophysa rosa. NCBI lineage: Eukaryota > Metazoa > Chordata > Actinopteri > Cypriniformes > Nemacheilidae > Triplophysa > Triplophysa rosa. The sequence continues at coordinate 13,823,586 of NC_079908.1, forward strand.
GGAGCTGAGAGGTGAAAAAGAGAAGGCTTTAGAAGAGATCCATGACATTTCCTATTTCTGTAGTGATGGAAAGAGAAAGACAAAGGAGAAATCGTTTAACTTTGAAATGTAAAAAACAAAAAAAACATTCCAAATCTAAACAGGACGTGCTTTGTATTCACGGCACCACCTGACAGTGAAAGCTTTAAAAACTGTAGGAAAAAGTGCCACATGTGCTATTGAGAGATTTTAGAAGCATTATCAGTTATTAAAACTGGACCCTGGACTGACTCCGTCAGGATGCCTAAATCCCTCTACCCAGCTGTTAGGTTCATTCGACAGACCTCTTTGATGGACAGCAGTATCAGCTTCCATGGCACCACATACAAAAACAGCCAGAAGATTACTGGAGGAATTCAATACTGATTCCTGGCTGATCCTACCTATCAACAACAAATAAACGGGTTTCGTTTTCAATGCAAGACTATTTTAATAAATAACGCAACAAAAAATATTTACCAACATTTGCAATTTATGTAGATGCTAAATCTAGATTGCAAGAACCCTATTCTCAGAAAAGAAGGCTACGTAGACGAGGCAACAATCAGCTCTCATGATCTCAAGCCAATCTGCTAGATTCTTTAGAAAGAACGCGTCTCAACCCAAGAAATGGCTAATCTGCGAATGAGCTGGGAAACTTCAGAGGAAATCTGCCAACTTGAATTGAATTTGTAATTGCGGGTGGCGTGGACGCCATTTTAAAAAAGCCCCAAAACTCAGTGAAGCCTGTAAGACCACCGTACGCAGAGCACGACGGAGGTTTACATTTGAATGGGTGCGCTGCAAATCTCAAGCCAAAAACTAAAGGAGCCATTCCCTCTCAAATCCTCTAAAGGATCTCTATAGACTCCACCGTACTCACTCATGTGAAAATACTCAGTCGCCTGAGTATGTTCATCGTCGATCCAAAGTGCAACTCCAATGCTTGCAAAATAGGGATTAAGAGATAAGTCTGCAGCACAATTAGAGAAAAAATGGATAAACAATTGTGTTTCTCGTTATTATAGAGAGACATTTGTCACTAAATGCCATTAGCTGTTTAAAACTTCAATTAAAGCCCTAATGTAGGCAATCTCTCTGCCACGGAGGCATTAATATTTCACGGCATAGCTAGCAAAATTGGAGTTGAACTTTTGCACAGCTGTCTCTAATGTTCGTCTGTGAAACTGTGACTGTGAAAATAATTATTTGATAAACAACTTTCATTTTTAACATTTAACAAACTTTAGTGACATGTTATAATCCAAAAAGTGCCAAGGAGGCAACTTGTTTTGAGGTTATGACTGACACGTTGCCTGATTCCGGGCCCCAAATTGGTAACAGAGAGCGCTGTTACATTATACAGCACAGCAAGATTTGAATTAGGCCATTGGGTGAGCGTATGAATGCGAATGAGAGATACTCATTTGGACAAACTCATTTATTTGCTAGAGGGGCCTCATTTTACCCCAACAAAACCCAGGCAGGGAGCCTCCGACACAAATACACACATATTCACAAGTGCGCAAACACACAAGCTATACAGACGGGGCGCGCCCTCAGATTCACCCTAACCAGAGCTCAATACTGTCAGATGATGGTTAACCGCAGCCTTGTGCTGTTATCACTGAATGTGTGACCCTTGCATGCGTTTGCCACTCATGAGCATGCACCCAACTGGGCATCAGCCACTCCTGAAACGCTTCTCTAGGTTTGACCCATTGTGTAAACCCAGCATGAGGCTGGGGTGCAGGGCAGAGAGAAAACCCCATGGCAACTGAGGAGGAACAACTGAGAATGGGGATGAGCTGGGGCGCTTTCCGTGGAGTTCCAGCAAAGACCAGAGAAGCACTAAATTTTCAAGGTGCTCTGTGAGAGGATACTGATCATCATTTTAATTTAAGTGCATGATGGGTATTCTAATAAACGGGCTTATTGTTTTGAAGCCGTTACACAAATTTTTCTCCAAATGAATAATAATGTATCAAGCGATGAATAATGACTTGAAATACTCCTGTTGATATTCAGCACACCCCAAAGCTAAGAACAGTCCCTAATACAACATACAGTAGTTTTAAGAAGTTCACATTTAGATAGAAAAGTACTCATTTCGACTTAACCACCCTGCACAGTAAAGGGGTCACAAATAAAAGAGTTATTTAAAACTAAAGATTTAACCAAGAGATTTTATAAATATTTCAAAATGAACAAACACGGACAAAGAATGTTGCCCTTTTGTACTTATGATAAGTACAAACATTTTTTCAAAGAGTTATTCTAGAATTTTAACGTTTTAAAATTGACCAGTGAACCGTGACATTTAGTTGTAATGATGTTTCTAGAGGGCAATGTCTAGGACGAGCTCGCGGTTGAGTGCCTGAAACGCACAGATAATGACTTCCTATTTTTTAAAAGCTTGTCTGTCATACTCAAAAATATAAAGACAGAAAACCACTTAAGATATTAATCATGACAAAATTCCTGAAAATAATACAAAACAACGAAACTTAAAAAAGAAATAAGCCTAAATTCTGCACCAGAAAGCACTTTTTTAAACCACTGAAATAAAACGTGATATGTCCTTTGCGTTATGAATGGCCAAGGCGCACTGAACATTTTAACAAAACTAAGTAATTTCTCAAACTCGAGCGCTGTTTTTTTCGCCACGGTAGTGTATTTTATGTCCGAAGCTCTGCGATTTAAAAAATGACTGTGTGATAACGCTGTCAAGTGTGTGCATCTCACCCAAAATATATTTTCTTAAGTTTTTTAGAAACATTAAAACTGCAAAACCCTCTACTCGGCATCAGCGTACAACTGAGTTTTCCTACCGTAAAAACAACGCTCTTAAAAATGACAAGCATTAGCTTTTGTACTGCGCAACTAACTCACCTTGGATTTGTTTGGTTCCAGTAGACGGCATAGCGATCTGCTACAACCTTAGACGCCGGCTCCAGGCCCAACACAGTCATCCACAGGCTGATACACACAAAATAAAACATTTCCACCTGCAGCATCTCTGAAAGTTTCAGTCTGTTCAATATAACACAGCGTTGGTGGATTGACCGTGACCGATCGGCAGACGGGCGTTTCGCGTATGTTTTTGTGAAATATCCCACGTGAGAAATTCTCTTTATAAAACAACTTAAATGACGCTGTACTAAAGTGTCGATAGTTCAATACAACAGCAATGGAAGCGATGCTCAAGTCTTTAAGAGTCACAGTAACATTGAATTATGAGAAGAATCGGACTGCGATTAAACATAAACACAGAAGCAGGTTACTATGTTCGCTGTCTGTCAATTGTCCGGTCTGATAATGCGTTCATCTCAAGCGCATCCTCTCTTGCGAGCCACAAATGTGTTAGTTTTCCACAAGATCATACAAATTTCAGGTCCTTGAATGTTTTTCACTTTCCATTCCAAAGCCCGTCAGACAGTCAACGCGGTTTAAACGCCGGCAAATGCAGTTAGTTGTGGTAAACGAAAACAACAGCATCCGTCCACGCGTTCCTTATTCTCCAATATGTGAATGTGAATTTCTGTTCATATAGTCAAACCTGACGTTTAAAAACTACATTTACGCAGACGTTGTCCAGATTGTTGTCCTCAAACTGTCAGGGTTCAGCGAGCCGACGCTCCGGAGAGCCAACTGCCTTCGTGGACGAAAAGCGACCAAAGCATACAAACGCGCGTCAGAACTGTATGTTTTATGGTATTCAAGATTAAATGATGTGATAGTCCTCAACAGTGAGATTCCGGACAGCTGAGTTGGTCAGGGTGCATGAGCCATGCTGTCTCAGAGAGGGAGAGAGAGAGAGAGGGGGGCAGAGAGAGGTACAGTGTCCAGCGCTCACTCTCTCGCTCTCATTGGTTTGCATTTTGAATGATGGGCGTCTCGGTTACAAAAACTACAACCCGCCTCCGAATGTGGTAGATCTTTTTTGCGGTGGTGTAATTCCCAAAACACAATAAATTCCCAGGGTACGGTCGCTTAAACGCTTTTTGCGTGCTCAACATACTTGAGTGTTTACGTTATTTTAAAGAATACCGCGCGCACGTCAAATGGGTGCCTTTATCAAACCTTTCATGGTACATTTAGATTTGCTATGTTAATCCGTCATTGTCAGCGGGAAAAAAGCGTATAAAATTGCATCGAGAACTATAAAGAGATCTGCTTCTATGTTGCCAAATAACTTACGAGAAAGGCTCAAACGCGCGAGTAAACCTCTGTATTATTCAGAAAGCGTGTTTGTTTGTGTGGGTGGTTAAGTATAGTTTGCTTTTTGAGATATTGACGCTCACGTCCTCAAAATTACAACAGTTCCCACTCGTTCTCATCTCAAGTAAATAGAGGGTTCATCTTAACGATTGGCACTGCCTGCTCCATACGCAAACCTCAAGCCCTTATACGCCCCGTAGTGGAGCGATTGAAAAGCGTCCAAAGAAACACGTGGGCACCTAATGCCAAGGCAGCAGGATGGTCTATTCAATAGACTCTATTGTGTCCGTTTCATCTCTAGCTTTTTTCTTCGCATCTTTGCAGTTTGAATAAACTACAGTAAATCAAAGGACTTACACCTTTTGTGAATGTTGGGTTTCTAATGTAAGAGATTCAATGAAGCCATTGTGCTTGGTATTGACCGATTCAGGCTTTTAAATGTGCTGTGTAATATGTTATATGTTAATATGTTAACAGCGCATTTAGGTCCATCTATCGTTGCAAACTAATGTGTCACTGTTAATCGCCTCATCTCAGACAAAGGAGCCTTTCTAAATTAGGGTCAGAGGGCATCAATATGCAGCTACGATCTCATCACAGCATCCTCCTACTCTTTTTAAATGTTATTTTCCAGCTTCTGCATTTGACTACTCACGCATTCACACTGGGAATTTAAAAGATTCGGATATTAAACCGTGCCTAGATTTTGGTTTTGCTGCGTAAAGGATAAAACAAAGTGTCGTTAAACAGCAACGCTTTAGAATATTTCCACTTCTCCCCTAGAGCCTCATTCCATACGTTTGGAATAAGCTGCCATTATATAATAACTGCATATTGTTAAAACCAAAGTCCCTTACTACACTAAGCATTCCCTGATCATATTTTGGAGGTAATTCCTGATCCTCAAAGCAATTTTATATGTTTGACTTTTTTACAACGTGATTGATGAGCACAATTTCACTTCACACCAATGTTCAAATTTACTTCCTTTCAATGTTAAACTGCTTATTGAACAAATGAATGCAATAAACAACACCTATAACAAACTTCGTCCCATTTCACATTCCCTTATATGCCGTAAGCCCCTACGTCTCTCTGCTCATCATACACCCTGCTGAACAAACTCCTGGAAGAATAAATGTTTATATCAACTGCAGGCAAGCTGTTTATTTCTCTGTATTTTAGAGTCTGGTCTTGGCAGGTTAGGCCTGAAACTAATGAAACTAACTCCAGCTGGACTGTCTGATCAATAGTCTTCTATGTGGAACAGCAACGTATACACATGCCCGTTCCATCGGTGGCAATGGAGAGCTTATCATCAACAGAGAGAGAAACTGAAGTAGATAATCAGAGCGATGATCGAGACTATATGGTTCTCAAGATGCAAACGTAATTACTGTCATTGTCTGTGATGACATCATAATGGGGGAACTTGGCGTCCTTGCCATTTCCGCACGCGAACAAAATGGCCTTTCTAATGGAGCCATAGTGGTGATTAAAAGTGCAAGTGCAAACATTCATTTAATTAACTATGATAAATGTTTAATAGATTATCCATTTGCCGTTTATTACGACTCGTGTGGCATCTTGTAAATGGCTGCCTAAAATAAAACATGAACTGAATCATCCAATTATTCCAAAATGAGAGATTTTTCTCCCTGTCCACACATTCAGCATAATGAGATGATAAAGACCTTAAAGGCGTTATTTTCAGATTCACTGACATGGTTCTATTTCTCCGTCTCTGGCAAAAGCACGCCTGGACTTGTTGTGCTTGTTTAAACATGATTTAGTTGACTAACGTGCATATGCGGTGCACGGTCTGACCTCTCTTATCTCCAGATGACCCACAGTTCACGCACATCGTACTTCTAATACCCTCCGACAAAATGGATGGGTGTAAACACATGTATTTCACTGACATGCGTGTCCCGGCTGCACATTACCACATCCCTGTGACCCATAGAACCTTCCCTGTTCAAGCTCATCGTACGAAACGGGCTCTGCGACACTGGAATGCCAACTATTCAAAAACGAGAAGTTCCCACCGTAGTTTTACGTTACCGAGGAGACTGACCGCATGTCTATGATCACAGGCGTGACAGCATAGGAGGAGAAAGATGAAGCTCTTGGGGCTGCAGGCCACTCAATGAATAAATCCGGCTCAGAACAGGACCCGGATTCATTCTCTCAACTGACATCAACTCAGTTATCAGTTTCAGTTGACTTCATTCGTGTAATCTCCCTCCCTGAACACAGTTTCAAATGACAGTCTAACAGATAAAGAAGAGCATGTCAGGAAGTATTATAGGAATCTCTTTCAACATACACAACTAAGTCCTTTGGGATTTTCTGATATAGAGTTGAGAAGACTAGGAAAAATGTAAAGAAAAGCCAACCCAGGCAAGGAATAACCAAACTCTAAAAATAAGGCAAAAAATAAGATGTACCAGCCTGATCTCACAGGAATTCATAACTATTTTACGAGGTGGCTAATTTGTGTAAATTTCATTGTGAAACATGCAAAAACATACAATTATTAGACAAAATCAATACTGAATCTCCTCCCTTATAACGTCAATGGCAGGAAGCCACACCGTATTAAAACATACAAATTAGATTGTACAAATTCATATACTTAGCCACTTTGTAAAGCAGTTACGAATTTGTGTGAGATTGTGTTGGCTGTACAGGCATCTCAACTCATTCATAAGTCAAGTTAGGTCAATTTTTAGGAGTAATTTATTTAGCGCTTTTCACATTTTTTATAGTTGCAAACCAGCTTTACATATCTTCACTGTCGGGCGGAAACCTATGTCCAAATTTGGTCAATTTCATATTTTTTCACAAATCGATGCTATTGGTCAGTCCCCATGTGGGTCTGTTATTTTTACAAATTATTAACCAATCTAAAGTGTTGAAAATAGATTGAGAGCAAATCTCTTAACTCCATTGGACACTTCAACTGGCTGAGAAGTCTCGTAACTCCACCTCTTCTTCACTCCGCGGGAGCCTCTCGGCATTACGTCTCCTGATTGAAAGTTTTTTAGACAATAACGAGTGAAAATAGTTAGGTTAGATACATTTGAGTAGGCCTGTTTTGTTAAAAATCGATAGCTGTAATTCTTCGGTGCAGAAGGAAGCCCGTGAGCCATGAAGGTAATTTCCGCCTATTAGACAGCCTAGTCAGCTCATCGTTTTTTGTATTACATCACTTATAGTTCTTAAACCTTTAAAATAGAGTTTAGGAAATTGTATGTAACCACAGTCGTTAGCTTTGGTTAACGATTGAAGCCTTTTCTCTTGTCAAGAGGCTCAACGCGACCGCTGACGTTATTTGCACGCAGATTAATTTCCGCCTATATTAGACAGCCTGTTTAACGTTTTATTTTGGTATTGCATCACTCATAGCTCTAACGTTTAAAATAGAGTTTAGGAAGATGTATGTAACCACAATCATTAGCTTTCATTAGCTTTTAAAGCCTCGTCTCTTGTCAAAAGGCTCAACGCGACCGCAGACTTTGATGAACACTGCTGGCAGCAGCGACGTCTGTGTCCTACCATTCTTATCAATGACAGCGTAATCTCGTATCTCCCTGCTCCCAAATTATAAACCTTGTATCTCCGATTAAACATGGTTTTGGGGAAATGTTGTGTTAATGTTGGTACACAACAGTATATGATAGCAATATAAGGTATAATACCAACTTTAACGATACAATGTTTAATAAAATTAACTTCCTGAAAAATAATGGTTTTGGAGATACGAGGATTCCGCCCGACAGTGACGATATATTATATTTTTAAAAAAAGTAATATATATGTAATATATCCACAAATACAATAATGTAATTTACAAAAATATGTCTATTCTCTTATCAGTGCTCTGAGATCTGTATAGCAGGAGACCGGGGCTAGTTGTCACAGTTTTTTTCCTCCAGTGAATATTTCATATGGTAGGTTAAATTTTCAGTTTCGGTTTAGACGCATACATTAAAGTCTTGGTTACAAAAATAGAATATTTCTTATTATGACCTAAAATAATAGTTCATATTATAATAGTTCATACTGCCATCACTAAATCTGCCATTAAATAATAAATAATAAACAAAAGTAAAAATAATTGTGAAACACAAACACAAATGTAAAGTAACATTATCAAAACACCAAATTACCAAACTATTCTTTGCAGACAAACACTGTAATAAATACATATAACATTTAAAATGTTGTGTGACAACTAGCCCCGATATCCCCAATAGTGATTTATCAATTGTCTGGGATTCCCATTATCTTAACAGCTTTCTATGAACGTCGACCCATGATAAAGCACTTAACACACTCACTCAGCACTCTTTGACAGAAAAGCATTTCCACTGAAAATGGCACTTGTTAAGGACAGGTCCTCATGGAGAAAGGAAGTCTTAGGAGATAAGCATACGCAGTAACAATCCAAGACCTTGTGTATGTGACAGCCAGCATACACGCTTCCTATCAAATAAGACCATGAATTCCCTGTTGCAGGCAGAGATCTGCATGTTTCAGGGCCCTCGCTGGTAGAAAAGGGAATACACCGGGAAAAAAGAGGAATGTCTGGCTTCATTACGGAAAGATACCTGACCCTCCGGTGGGATCCACAGTGTGTGAATGAAACAGGCAGATGTATTTCAATAAAGCCGGAGAGCCAGCGGTGGCCTTTTACTCAGCCTGAAAAGACACTGCCTGCTCAAGTCATTCCTCGCATGTTTTGCTGATGATGACTGACATGTCGAATGAGAAAGAGTCGCTTGTGAAAAGAATATTGAAAAGATGGTTACAGCAGCCGAGTCCGGCTCGCATTGTTTTGGGAATAAAAGATTGAAGCTTCTGAACAATCTGTTTACACCAGCATGCATTTTCATGCCGAAACTGTTTTCTTTCCCATTAAAATAATCCAATGTTCAACTGTACTCCGCTCCGAGGCACCCCTCAACATTTGAGCAACGATATTACGGCGTTGGAACAGTAAGCAGCTGGTGTCTCAGCGTAGTCATGTCACGGGTGAGCGCCCGTGACCTTTTTATCCGCCCGCGGTAGAAAAGCACCACAAGGTGACCACGGATCGCGAAGATCCCCGCAAACACGACGGAACCACAAATTGTCCGTGGCACGAAACCAGCTCCTGTCATGGCATGAAAGCTGCTGTCATTTCTTTCTGACTTCTCTCATCTCACTCCTAATCTAAGAGCTAAACATTGCTGACACAGAGAAATGATTTATTGGTTGCTTGATGCATTTAATAGCTTCCTTATTAAGATTTACGACATCTGTCAGGCCTATGATTCATTAGTTTGAACTGCTCTTCTAAGCACAACTTGGACTAACTTACAGATCTCAGATTAGGAAGTATCTATTAAGACTTTTTCCGAGTTGGTCTTAACTTTAGATATTTGGAGGGTATGTTGCACGGCCTGTTATCACAGGGTACACCCTTTCTTTGTTCGTGAGCGGTTTCGGCCGTACTGCTGGAAGAGAGTGAATGGCGAGGCTCATGTTGTGGAGGGTCTTTTACAGAGTCAGGGGTCAGTGCCAGACTCCTGATGCGTGGCATAATAATGAGCTGCCTCCTCACTCACCCTGTCAGGATGCATTAGCGCTGGAACGTCTCACACTTTTTACCGCTCTCTCTCTACCTCCGATCAGATCGGCCCTCGTGCTCACAGGGTCCTATTTTACCCAGCCAAATCTAGTCATGGGACCTTATTGGTATGTGGGTCATTCAATAACAGAAGAGCCTTTTCTGGTTTGATAAAAGATTTTTTTCATTTTTTTGAAAATAATGTGCTTAAGTGTTAATAAATTGCCTCAAGCTAAATTATTTTTTTCAAGTGCTGGTATATAATTATGCCTTCCAAAACATAACAGGGTTGACAGTTTTACAGTTTAATTTGAATTACTTGCGCTCCCGGTAGCGAAGCTACAAGGTCCCTCTCAGAAAGAAAATTGAATGCCGACATCAGTTTTCACGTTTTAATTATGAATTGATTACAACACAAAATCAAAGCAACAGGGTTGACACTTTAAGATGTTCCCTGCTGATAAACTTGCTGATAAAATTCCTGTCATAAAAAGATGAGATCGCCATAAAGAATTCATTGTTAAGTTTTTCTACACATACTGTAGGTACATGAGGGACACAGAACACCCCTGTTTGGTAGAATGAACCACCTATGACATAATCAAAGATAAATTGGCTGTTAAATCTGTGAATTATGACTATTCCCTAGTTTACGGTGCATGCGTTTACCCCTAATCCCAGAAATGTACCAGTAATCCACAGCGCAGTAAACATGGGGGGTGGTGGATTAATCGTACAGGCATGCATTCGAGGGTGGCCCGGGAAGCCTGGACATTGTCATGCTTCCACCATTCCGTGCATGGGTTGTTTCACAGACGTTTGCTCTCTCACGATCAGGGTACTTTTAAAACGCATCCATTACTCAAAGAGAAAAAAACACGGTGCTTACAGGAGAGACAAAGGTGGTAAGTGAACGCTGGCCTAATGCATCAAACACCCTAAACTCAGCGGGGAAAGAAAACACCCCATAGGTTGCACAGGTGACAGTTTACCTCACCCAAAACAAACAAACCTCCACGCCATGTGTGCTCCAAAACACTCACACTTCTTAACATATTGCATACGTGCTCTAAAGCAAACATGTATGTACTTCCACAAACACCTTGAGCTACTTTTACACTGTAAACCGGTTTATGAGCACCAGCAGCGGAGCGGTGGAATTTTAGCAGTGGTGAAATGGTCAAACTCCATCTGTGCTCCCTAGAGACCTCCCCACAGAGCTTGAGAGAAGGTGTTTTTTTAAGCACAGCATTTTTCTTCCAGCGGTAACTGCAAAAATGTGCTCTGTGGGATTACAGAGACGTTCTAATGAGACCGTGAGGGCCAACACTGGATCACATCAAGGGCCCCTCTCACTTCACAATCAGATTCTTTTGTGGGAACGACCGCGGTCGGGACAATGGCTCCGATATGGAAGCGGGCTATGTTGAATGTGGTGGCTGAAATGTAAAGGAAAGGAAGGGTTTACTGTGATTAGTGCAGAAGATGAGATTTACGGTCTCCAGAGAACCATCCGTAATGATATGTGAGAGGAAGGCCGCCTCATTACTATGCTACACACCGCCAGTCTAGTCATGGGCCACCATCTTTCACAAATCCAATAACAGTTCAGAAGACAAGGTAACATATTTTACGGGTAAGTATGAAATTGAGTGGAGGAGTAGGAATTCTGAATTGCGTTGCATAAAATATGATTACGGGGAATTACAAGGGCTGAATTCAAAAGAAAACGGGAGGCGAATTCGAGCTTGCTACGATTAAAGAAAAATAAGCGCATATTACACAAACAGATGTTATCGGGGACGCAGAAGCTGTTCTTTGAATAGCTCGGGATTCTGAGCCAAACTGAACATTCGACTCCAATTTTAGCCTTAAACAGTGAATAAGGAGGTAATCTAGAATGGATCAAATTGAATCAAGCTAAACAGATTTCTTAAACACAATGTGCTTCTGTTACCTTTCGAAATATCCATTTGCAAGTACAGTGAACCGGATACATCAATGGGTTAAGAGCTTTGATGAACCTTTACAATTAGGGTGTATCAGTGAAAACGTTTGTATACCGTAATGTGTTTCTAAACAATAATCACATTCTGACTTTCTGACTTGGTGTGTGAATCACCGAGAGAACAGAAGCACAGTTTACGACTGTACTCAATCTACCCCACTCACTCCGTATGAACATGCTGTTCTTTTCCATTGCAAATGCAGTTCAATGAATAAAATTATAACAAATTATGTAGATTGTTTGACCCAACAAGCTGTCAAAAGACTTACGATTGAAATTCAATCTCGCCCTCAAAAAGGAATGTTACAAATTTGCCAATTATCAACAACTCAATTACAAATGCGTGTTGCATGCTGCTCTTTAGCTGCAAAATGCCAGCAAAGGGTGAAGAGAAGTCATGCTAAAACCAAATAAGGTTTTCACTGCAAGAAATGAACTTGTTTTGCCGAATATAAAAAATTCTTAAATCAAGATACATTTACATGACAAGCAAAGTGCTATGATGTTAAATCTTGTACACTGAAAGAAAATATTAATGATAATAAAGATTTAATGACATTATTAAAAGTACTAATATTCTGGCAGAAAAAAAATAATATTAACTATTTGTAAAGTAAAATTGCAGGTTTTTATTGTTATTTTAAGTGAATTTGCAGTTTATTTCTGTAATTTAACATTTTTAGCAGATTTCAAAAATATGTGAAAAATCTTTTAAACAAAAATGTAAAATGACACTTTCTACAGTTTTAATTAATATTAATACTAACAATATTATAAATATTAAAATTGAGTATTATAATTAAGTATTTATTTAAAAGTAATTAAGTACTTAATTCAAGTGGGCAGATATTTCTTCTTGTTTTAAGAAAACAAAGATTTAATATCTCAGATATCTCACTTTTTTCATTTATCTTGGTTTTAGAATTTGTTGCTAATTGTTCCGAAAAGCAAGACAAAAATACAAAGTAAGAAATTATATTTCTGCAGTGTATTGTGCCAGACAGAATATTAACAGAAAGCTTTATTCCTCTCTATGTTATCATAATGTTGTTAACAGCTCCAATAGCTAGTGCAAATATCTATCATCCAGAATAACAATGAATAACCGTTACACAGAACCCATTGCGGGCAACCTTATAAGGAAGCGGCGTTCTATAAAACCCCTAGATAATTGATTGTGAAAGACAAGCAAGCCACTAACATTTCTATATGCTTCGTAAAGACTAAGACATCTTATGAAGCAATTTCACAGTTCACATGTCTACCCGCAAGTCGGTATAAAGGGAGGCCCTTGCCCTTTACCGTGTGGTTGATCATTCAGAGATGACCCAGTACTGTTTGCAAGGCTGGCACACCAATGACCCCCGTGGCATTTACCCCCATCCCAGCGAGAGCAGTGGCTGCCATTTAGCGCCACATAATGACCGTGGTATTTACCCAGGGTTGTACGATTTCATAATGGCTGCAAGCTGTTTATTGGCCAGGACGGATAAGAGACTGGCTCTGGCCCGGTGTGATGTCACGGCCTCCCCCGGGAGGAGAGACAATTATTTGTTAAGCGGACGTTGGCGTCGAGTTCAACGCGCCAGGCTGAAAATCGCTCCCCGGCACCCAGGCTCTGAATGATGGACAGTTTCCACTGACTCCCCGGAGGGTCCTGATGAATGTGAATTGGTTTAATGAGCCTTTACAGACGAAAGCGATTTCAGGATGCATATTTTATTTCACATATCCGGCGCTTTCGCAGATCCATTTGTCACAATCCATAGCATACCTTTGTGCGTGCGCGTTAAGAGAAGTTGAGGGAGGGAGAGGGAGCGATAAATGGAAAAGCAAAAAATGGAAAGGGGTCCGTGCCAAATGGCATGAAAAATACATTTGAGTTCATAGAATTTTCTCATCTTCACTTTGAGCTTCAATGTCAGGTCTGCTCCATTCTCTGTGTTTACCTGCTCCTCTAAAGTATTTCTGCGATCACACCGCCAGACTGGCAGATGAAACATCTCAATGATTACAATAATACTGTACGCGTCTCACTCCGCAACAATGAGATCGGCTCTTGAGTAAAGACACTTTCTGCAATCGATATCACCCCTCTGTTAAAAATGAAATGTATTGATCTACGCCACCCCGGGCAGCTTTACAGATTGAGCCAGAACAAATCTCCAAGTATTGAAGACCCAGCCTGAATATCGAAAACTTTTTTCACATATTTTCTGCATCTAACATGCAAAAGAACATCTTAAATGTGAATAAACAAAGCAGGATTTAGTGAACATTTAGTAGTGCGGAGCACACGACCACCAGCCGGCGGTGGTTGTTGTGCGCTAGTCAATGTAACCGATACATCAAGGACAGACAGGTGCTATGAAGAGAACATCCACTGAGTGACATGTTCCTTAAACATCCATTCTTCATCTACCCGGGAGAATAACATTTCATTTACCTACATCTCTATGGGGACACTTATGGTAACTGAATCTTATAGGGAATTTACACTTGGTCACTTAATGTGCTTTACTGACCACATAGCTATTTATTCATTGGAAGATCATCTGTACATGACCTCTAAAACAAATTAGAGACGGAAAGCAATCTGATCACTTCAACCATCACAGGAGGTGCTAGATGATGCATACTAGATGGCAACATATGTAAACCTTATGAATTCCAAGGTAAAGTTTGCTAGCCCTAAAAATAGTAAAACTGGGCTGTCAAGTTCACACGCACTTTTGCTTCATTTTTAGCAAACTAGGTTCACATCCTAAAAACTAACCAGAAAAACAGGACTGCCACTCAAAAAATATGATAACTTTCCTGAATGACATATCTATAAAAGCATATCTTTAAGGACACAGAAAGCGCACACATTTAACAATCTAAAGGATACGATGTACAATTTAATTAACTATTATTTGAGGCTTTAACATGTTTTAAACTGTTTTAGCATTCAAGTCAACCCGTGTCTGTATTTAATTCAGTGCATAGTGGATACTGACAGGCGGGGAAGAGAGCCTCTTCTCCAGACTGACACATGAAACAACGTGCCAAACAAAGAGCCCGTTCTCTCTTTCTCCGAATAATTAGCGTGCGAGAGAGTAGCGAGCAGAAACATCATGTCACAGGTATGCTTCATTTAGCCGGATCTCCTCTCATTAACAGCCCATCACAGCGCTCCAGCCAATTCTCACCAAACGCCATAACATTCCCTAGTGTTTAATCCCTGAGATCTGCTGATACTTGTTGATCTCACACCGTGCCTTGATTAGTTCAGGAACTTCAAATGTGGCATGACAGCGATAACAAACAGATAAAACCCAAAAGTTCTGTTCGCTTTTTGTAAAAACAAGTCAAAGACATTTCACTGTAAAGCATTTCAACCCAACTTCAACGGCAGTCCTAAAACTTTGAAGAAAAAGTTCATCTCACCTCAATATACAGGAGTGTTGAGTCACTTGCATAAAGAGTTTAATGATCTTGAAAACCTTTTGTAGACAAAACAGTTATGTGGAGAAAAAAATCTGACAAAACAAACATTCTCTTAATTTATTTTTAATTAATTACCTGAAACAAACAATTAAGAAAAAGCATTTGATAAGAGCGCAGAACAGATGGGAGCTATTTTCATAAATTATTAAATTAGTTTCCTATGTGTTTTTATTGCTCTTAGGGCATGACATTTTTTGCAAATTCAAGGCAAATAGTGGCTACTTTCACGATGTTAAAATATACATAGTAACACACTAGAAAATAAAAATATTTTTTAGTTACAATACAATTCATATAGCTACACTTCCTGTGTTATTTCATAGTCTTGATGAGTTTATTATTATAAACATGGGGAAAATATAAATAAATATAAAAAGATAAATAAACAAAATATAAAATACTATGAAAAAACGATAGCATAGGCCTAAGTACAGTAAAAGCAGCAAACAATAAAGCAATAAACATTAAATTTATTCATGAAGCAGTGCATGCTGGGAACACAAGTTAGATTTTACAGTATACTGTATTAAGTTCATTGCACTTAATGTATCCACTCCAAATTTACAATAGATTAAACTAATAAAAGTATCAAAACTCTCATAAATTATCCTACATGAATGTTTATTGTTTTATTGTTTGCTGCTTTTACTTACGCTGTTGCTGGGAAATATAAATACAGATAAATATAAATAAAGTATAAAATAAATACATTATAAATAGTGTGACACTATTGAACAGTAATCTCAGTTGCTTTTGGATTGTTTATTGGTTCGGTGTTACTTAGGAAGTTATATACTATATCCATCTTGCGTTTCTAATTCAGCAATGTATATCAAACAACAAATGATTAAATGCCACACAAAACTCATTCCGGTGAAATGAATATTATATTGCATTACAAAAACGCAAACAATGACTGGAGGGTTAATAGACGAAATCTTCTACAAAATAAATTCTCAATTTCATGCTCCTAAATCTTTTCCAAGAGCCTTGACATTGCCCCATTGAAACGATCTGAAGAGCCAATAAATTAAAATATTCAACTGGACGCACATGGCCGCCAGCACATAACTCACATACTATGCTGACAAATAAACCGATGAGCTCTGAATAATCACCATCTGACAAATAACTATGAACGATAACACAGCAACCGCATAAGTAAAAGCAGCACACAATAAAGCAATAAACATTCATCACTAAAATGTATTATGCCCCCGTGCATGCTGGGAACAACCGCAGAAGTTACATTTCACAGTATATTAAGTTCATTACACTCAATGTATCCACTCCAAAATTACAATGGATTAAACTAATAAAAGTATCAAAACTCTCAAAAAAATCGAAACGAAATGGCAGAAATGATCAAACAATCCAAAACTTATGTAAACATATGCAATGGCATAAATAATGATAAAAACAACGTTAAGAATACTTTAGGATTTTATGTGAAAAACAGTTGGCTACAAAAAATACTTGAGCTGGGTTTTTTACAAGGCAGGGTCATAAAAAATGATTTCATTGGAATTAAGTTAATTCTATTATAAAGGCACATGCATCTGTTTAGCAATATTCCTATGTACCTAACTTTTTTAAGCATACCACTGACCGTATGTGTGTATGACTTTAGCTCGGTGACATTAGCTCGCATTTGACCCCGAAAGATCTGTGACCGAATCAAAGTTGATCATTCATAATTTCTGTGTGAAATTAAAATTGGTAATTTTCTCTCTCTCTCCTCGTAAGCCTCTGAAGTGTGTAGACTGTACAAACAGCGCAATGATTCGATTTGCGTGACCTTTAATTGAATGATAAGATCTGATGAACCGCACCGCTATTTCCAAACATCATATGATGCTGACGTATTCCAGTCAATACCCCTGTCAACTCTGTTTATTCAAATGCAGCTCACAGCAACCGCATCAGTACGTTTCATCTTTCTAGCACAGGAGCGCAGATATAAATAAAGTTGTCATGTCGGAGAGAAATATAAGTGAAGTGGGCGATAAACCGTGCGGCTCTCCCTAATCTGTGAACAGCCTGACTGAGTTCACCCGTCTGAGTCGTCTGCACTTTGGCTCAATCTGTCTGGCCTGTGTAGATGCTCTGACTGATAACATTCACACTGCGGAGGGTCGGATTGAACAAACTCACCTCATTCGCTCACCAGCTAAAGGTGCGAGGGTCCAGGGGTCACAGCTGAATCCACAGATTAGTTCACTGCTCTCGGTTAGGCAAATCTGATCATTCCACCCCCTCGAAAAGGAGGCAATTCATCATAGGCGCCTATAAATCACACAAGTTGACCCACTGAACGCATTCCACAACCTCAGGTCCTCGAACCTGTTTATCTTTCTCTCTAAACAATCTATGCTCCTGAAGGACAAATTCAATGGGCAGAGAGGCATCTGTGTAGTAAAACGAGTATTGCACAGCAAATTGCGGGGACAAAAAAGCAAAAGATCCATAAACGGGGGCTATAAATGGGTAAATGCGTGTCTCTTCCTCCACCTGCGACAGGGAAATAGAGCCGAGCGGTCACTGTGGATTTTCTCAGAGTGTGGCTAATTTAGATAAGCTAAGCTAACATACTTGAGGCGATGGTGCTTCACCGCCTCAGAGAGGAGAAGAATGTAAACAAAGGGTTTGTACTGAGGCCCCTGTTCAAAGGGAGAGCTGCATACCCAGAGCACCTGCGTGACTGCAGGAGATGGTCTGTTCATGCTAAGCGTTTAATGACCAACTTTAATTGGACTATCAATGCTGACGACAGAAGGCCTGAACGCCAGAGGGCCGGGTTACCATCCAAGATCTCATTTCATTAGCTGGTTTCTCAATGACACACAGTTTCCTGTAGCAAGGTTAGAATCATTAACTAAAGACTAGCACAAAGATACATCTTTGCTTTAAAACAATAATTTGTTAAAGCTCCAAAGCAATCCATTATTTTGCATCCGTATCACCATCACTGTTTAAAGGAATAGTTCGCACAAAAAGGAAAATGATCTCATACCTCGTGCCTTCCCGGATGAATATGACTTCCTTTCTTCATCTAAATGCAAATGAATGATAAAATCGCAGAACATTCAAATAAATTGCAGTTTTATGTGTTTTACTTAGTCTTATGTGTTGAAGTCAAATGACGCCAGACTGACATGTCTCGACGGATATCTCAATGTATAAATCATTAGTATCGGCATACTGTTTTTAGTTTTGGTATGGAGTGCAGCTTTAAAGGGATAGTTCACTCAAAAATGAAAATTCACAAAGAAAGATATTTGGATGAATGTTAGCAACAAAAGATTTTCTGGGGCACCGTTGACTATCATTTTTGACTACCCCAGAAATCTCAGTTGCTAACATTCTTCCAAATATCTTTCTTTGTGTTCAACAGAACAAAGAAATGTATACATGTTTGGAATTAATTCAGTCCCAATTCCCAAAATAAAAAAGGAATGTTTTTGGACAATGAAAATCAAACCTCATTCTACCATCAAACCACACATTTGTACAACAATACAATGACAAGTTAATTAGAAGTACAAAGAAAAAAAGCTTTAATCATTTAAATAAAACCAGGCTAAATTCTTAGAGAGAAACAACAAGAGCAGGAAAAAAATGGTCAGCGCCTCTCATTGTCACCCTAGAAGTAATTTACGTTTATGGGCAGCCGTGTGTGTTTCCAAGACAGCGTGTCTGTTCTCACAGTTATTTAAGTTAAAGATGACTGGCAGGCCCAGACGGTTAGATTTTTTCCCTCCAAGTTCAGCAAAAATGCATGGAATTCTGTGGCATGGATTTAAAGATGCCTTCAATAATTACTGGTAAATGTTACGCAGGCTGACATGTCATCAAAAACGCAAATGTTTTCAATTTCTGATGCCATTACACACATCTTTAGAATCCGTCATCGCTTGAGAGAAAGTCTCAGATAAGGGAGGTTATGAAAATACTCCAGTTTAGTAAGTAGTTTTCAGCTTTTAGCGAATTCTGCCCCGCTCGATGTAAAATAAAACATAAAGCTTTTATTAAATATAACTGAAGCCTTTCACTAGACTAGAGCATCAATTTAAACAGATTTGACGTTTAGAAAAGTATTATTAATTTGTTCAGACGTTTCAAAAATAGGAAAAAATGCACCTTTAAAAAACGTGTTAAATTAATTCAAGTAGGCAAAATGTTTAAGAAACAAATATTCAGGCAGGGGATATTTATGATTTCCTGAATGACGGGTGTTCTGCAGATGCCGTGTGAGCCTTGTGAGTGGGAGAGTTAAGGAATAGCAAAGGCAGAATCCAGGAATTGTAAAGGAATCCTGTTTTGTTTTAGCCCGTCCTATTTGTAGACGGCTCTTCCAGGATGTCCTGTGTCACCATGTCCTGGGTTAATGTTAATGGGCCTGCATTGCATGGGAAAAGGTTACAAAAACCAGACACATTACATCGTGCACGCAAGTTTGACAGCAGCTAACATATAACATAGCGTCCTCTTGTGGAAACTATTAACCCACCCCAAGGCTCTTTTCATTAACGACTCTCTTCATGTAATTCTCAAAGCGAGTTCCTAATTTTGCAAAAACTTGTGTGCATTGAAGTGATAAATGCAGGCGTAATTATCTTCCTCTGAACAAAGCTATAATAATTCTGCACATTCCTCACTGCGGATGCCCTATGGCGAAACCAATTGGGGGTCTTATTAGCAGCAACCCTCTCACTAACAACCTTTAATACTCAAAGAGGCAACATGGCCTTTTAATTCGCAGGGCCAAAGGTCTGAATCTCTTTAGCACTATGCACAGACACCGTCTCTCTGTGAGCTCCTAGTGATTTAGAGTTCTCTCTCCCTAAAAGTCTTCTTTTAATCCTCTTCTGTAGTTCAGTTTATTCAACCCTGACACCCCGCTCCTCTCACCCGACGGGGAATGACGCGGGCCGGCTGTGTCCAGCGCTTGGCGTTTCGGCTTGAGTGATCGCCATTAAACTCATTTCAGGGTAGACAGCAGACGTGCAGGTGGAGCTACAAACAGGACTTTGTGTTACATGATGGAAGAGGTGGAAGGGTGGTGCCAAAAAGAACACAGTCGAAGCCAAAAAACATCTGTAAAATGATGATGATTGCAGGGGTATTACTCATATTGAGCCTACACACACATGTATTAAAATGTTCCCTGTTGTTAGAGAAATATAGAGGTAGAGAATAATAAAGAGAGTTTTGAACTACGAAGACGTGTATTGCTGTAATTGATGTCAATGTACTTTATGCGGTTTGTTTTCGGTCTCCACAGCGTGAGAGCAATGTTGTTTAAAATGCAGAGAGGAAACATTATTAGGTCTGGGCACATACAAAGTGCTTGGGTTCACTCAGACTTGCAAATGTAATTAAAACGGTAAGTGTAATCTAACACAACCAAACAGATAAAAGACAACTAGTTTTCAAAAAAAAAAATCAGTAAAAAAAAGATATTTATATTTGTACATGTAAATGAACCTCGTATCTCCACATTTCGTGATTTTTATTTTTTGCCATAAATCATTATTATTATTATTAGTCACCCTTTATGTTTGTCACTGCATTTTGCAAATATCTAACCAAATAAAAAGTCTTACTTTGTAGTAAGTACTTGTCAACTTTGACAACACAGTATTTAATCATTTAAAAAATACAGTGTTTGTTCCATTTCCTGAAAAACAGTGAATTTAAACATCACAGGTTTCGCAAGGACAGCAATATGTAAATATGCTTTTCTACTAATTTCTATAAGATACCAAACGATTAGGAAATGCACCGTTTTTCTCAAATACTGTGGCTTATAATTTGAAAAGGTTTTAAATTCCTTGAGGTTACGCCACACATTTACCTCATCACAGACTACTCTTAAGCTCCTTGTAAATGCTCTGTCACGATGATCAATGATGTAGACGCACCTGACAAAATTCAGCTGTGCAAGCTGAAGCTCGGTGCAGACAGAAAAAAAACAGAAGAGAAAGAAATCGCTCTGTCAACCTCTAAAGCAGAGCTAACCATTAAAGATCACCAGCAGTGGATCAAAGGACGGGTCAGAGCCTCTGAAACCAGACCAAGCTTTTTTGTAACGGGCCTTGGCTCCTCAGTGGCCCACTTACGGCCGGTCTGCCAAGCCTCAGTATGCAACAGCATGATAAAAGAGCACATTGGAACAGTTTGGTGGCGAGTGCGCCGGCACTGAATTTACGCAGTAATAGGGCTGAGGTAAGGAAGATTAAAAGAAAAATCCAGATCTGAAGTGGGTTGTAAGAGAATACTGCAGCTCGGAGGCTTTAAAAGTTCATGAGGAGAGAACATACGTGGTAAAATCATCGACTGACATCTCTGAATAAGAGGAGAAAAGGGTATCGCTACACAGAGGCGTCACGCACCTACGTTTTATGAGGGGGCACCAGTGGCAGTCTTGGCTCACAATGACATGAAAAACATCTTAAAATGTGTTAGCCCAGCGGTACTGTTTTCATTTAGCGTGCAAGGGGACCAAGGCTCAAATCCATACCTATGGTGAGAAATGTTTTTCAAAACTATACTAGTTTAATACTAAAACGAATAAACCAAGCAAAATTTCAACAAACATTGATTATAACAAATTGTGTTCTGTTTCATAAGTAAAAATAAAGTTAGCCTATAGATGGTTTCAGCGGCAACAACATAAACAAACTATAAAAAAAATTAACTTCGGGCAGACCTCCGCAAAGAATCTGTTGATTAGTTTTAATTCAATTTAATGCAATTAATATACAATAAAATATTCATGTACATTAATATTAATTAAATTCTTACTATAAACAAACACAGACCGGAAGTTAACTTTGGGCCAGACGCGGGCCATTTGAGCAACCTAAGGCTTATACAATTTTATGTACAACAACAAATTTAGTCACATCATTTCAGATAAATCTACAATATGCCATTTAATTAACAATAATACAAATAATTTTGGTTTGCACATGCCTGTCAATACGCATTTCTCACTGGTGGTAACTGGTAGTTCACACACATGGCCTGCTGAAGCCGTTATTTCTCACGGCCAGGAAACAAAGCTAAATATTCACATGATGTAAACGTCAAGGCAAGTCCAGAGGTTAAAGGTCACCATGTTTCAACGGCTGGGGAAAAGGGTCACAGGGTTAACACGTCAAAAACTTCACAGGGGTCGTAGATCATTTCAAAACGAACCCTCATTAGGGTAAAAAAATGTGTTGAATCTATTGTCCCACTTTAAAAAAAGACGTAATAAAAAATAACTTATTGGATCACACTGGAGAGAGGGGTCCATATTTGAGAAAGGGTGCAAAAAACAACACACATATCAAACACATGCCAGAATGTTGTGGGAATGGGTGCCCTACCCAAATGGAGGCGATAATCTGACTAAAAAAACAAATGAGGGGTTCCCCTTAATGCACCCTGCACATTCACTAGGAATGAATCCACCGTGAAATCTACAAAAGCAAACCGTCAGCAGAGCTTCCCCCTCATCCCTCACTCTTCACCCTGCTCTTTCTCTATCACCCCAGCCCTAATCCAAACATCTCCCCATCGCCTGGCGGCCAAGAGTCTGAGAAGAGTCATTTTTTCCCCCTATGCTCCTCTCAAAATCTCAGGAGCTGTAGTGCCAAATATCAAGGATGCTCCTCTTCCCATGATTTCCTAACCTTATGGCAGGTTCCAGTCACAGCTGAGGACATTCACATAGCAGGCCGTGTAATGCTGGATTTGCAAGAAAGAAATTCCGCTATAATCAATTCAAAGGGATGCTGCCCAAGCAAACTGACTGACACTGCTGGAGTCTCCTAAGAAATCATTTCTGTAGATGCAGGAGTCTCTCACTCGAGTGCCTCAAATGCTTAGCAAATGTCAATGTCAGGCGCGCGCTCGATGCAAAGATTGAGCACCCTGAGGACATCTGCTTTTTCTACATTGGTGACTGAAAACCTGTCCTGTTGCCCTTTTGTAATCTTTTAAAACACAGGAATGGAAGTGCAGTTCTTATCACGAGTTAACAGAAATTGAGGCTTTTTTGTGCTTTGGTTCAGAAATGTGAAGTTCAATAATGGTTCTCAACCGGTGGGTCAGGACCCAAAATTAGGTCACAAAAAGCATTGAAGTACAACAGCAAATGCTAAAAACTGCAACTAACCATATAATGCATAGTGGAAAAAGTAAACAAGCAAACTAAATAGACTTATTACAGTAATTTTGTAGCCTTTATTATTGTGAGTTTACTGTTTTATGCGTCTACAAAACGATTTGTTTTTCCATTAATAAATAATCTGATATGTGCTGTGTCAAAACCAGTCGAGATCCACTGTTTAAAAAAAACAGTTTAGCAGACTTTTGATGATATTTTAGAGTTGCGTGACAGATTATAACTGTCTTCCTCTCAGCATCTCTCCCTCTCTGGTGCTGTATGATCGAAAGTCCTCTAGTTGAGTGTTTACTCTCATTTGAAACACTAACAGGGAATGAATGCGTCCCATTTGCAGGGTGTCAGGACTGATGCGGTCATGGCGCCTGCACCCCCGACACATGATAGAGCACCTGCCGTCCTTATCTATCACGAACGCGCAGCACACGCTGCCTTCAGTGTCACTTTGTTAATGAATATGAGCCATAACCGCAAAAAGACCCGACCAAGTGCTCATGCACAGCTTGATTTGCACGTGACCTCTCGCTAACGGCAAACCATATAACGCATCGAGCGAATAATAAAATCAAGGCCTAGCTTGATGCGTATGTGATTCAATTGGAGGAAATATATACGAATGTGGCATCACCAAATGATCTTTAGGAATTCCCGATGACCTCATCTTCACCCGTGTGCGAGCTTGTTAATGTGTTTAGCTCTGTTGTAATGAATGAGAGTTTTTCTTTCCCTCGTCTGTCATTGCAGGACAATTATGAGAAGATGGTGCTACCAGTTGTTGGTTTGACTGGCAGTATGCCGAGGGGTGTTTACCTGTACAGCTCCTCCAGTATGCAGATTTACGACCAACCCCATGGATCACAACTTGTTTTGTTCTTTTAAGTGCACAGTATTTTTATATAAGGACTGATAATGTGATATGTTAATTCATAACTATTTTGGCTTTTTCTATTAGATGGCCAATTTGCATTGATTCTTACGATGTCGTATGTACGAACAACGTCGTAAGAAGGTTTGGGGGTGGAGCTTCATTCATATCAGGCTTGTTTGAGATACCTGTTCGATCTCAAATAGCGATCGGTGAGTGACATCACAGTACCGCGAGAGCGACTCAGGAGCATACAGAGCGGTCAGGTCGCGACTCTGTCTCGCGGTACTATGACGTAGGGCTGCACGATCATGCGTCAAATGATAATCACGATTATTTTGTTCGATTTTTATCGCGATTAAAGCCACAATATGTAAATATCCAAAAATCACTTGCACAGTGTGATATATTTCATGCAGTTGTGTACTTACATTATCACAAATGTTCCCAAGAATGTGCAAATCCAGAGAAATTCCTATTTAAAATAATGGCCCGTCCCTTGTCTCCCTTGTATTTGTCACATATCAGTGACTTAATATCCGGTGCTCCGCACTACCCTCAGTTTCCGGTTGTAGAAACTAGGGCAACACGTACATGCGGAAGTGGTTATACAGCATCTGGGACGCAGCATCTGTTGTTCTGTTATAATGGATCACGATTACTCTTTGGAGAATAAAGGAAACCCAAAAAAGTGTAAACGTTATCCAAATGAGGCAAGCAGGTTTATGGACAAACGAAGAAATAAAACAAGGATTAATATCTTTTTTAATATTAATAAAAGTGTTTTCTAAATGGAGAGAGCTTCGCCGCCAACTTGGACTCGAGACAGACTCCGCTCTCGCATGTATTTTAATAGACAGGTAAGCATATTTTTTTATTGTACACGAAATACTCATGCACAGATTATTTGAATAGTTATGAATGCAGTTAATGTTACCCTATGAAATACAGTATATGTCACACAAAAATATGTAGCCAATAACGTTGCTTGTAAATACTGTGGGTTCGTTCCAATTTACTTTTTAAACGACGACTGTATGACTGTTTGAAACAGGTAAAACTGTGTAGCATTACGCTACCAAATCAATTGACAAAGTCCAATATCAGTCGTGGGATAACGTAGCATTACATTTCACGTTTCTTGCAAGCTAATTCATTACGATGACATGAACATGATGGGCGATCTCCATACGCCTTTGGATGGTGAAAACGACATGTCCCATAATTCCACTCTCCTACATAACGTCATTTAGCTTCGCCTTTTGTTGTTGTTTCGAAAGTGCGCAATCTAGCGGCCCAAATATTCCATATTGTGGCTTTAATCAACACAATTATTTTGTCAGTTCAGAACTTTCACTTCAGCATGTTTATAGGCCTATACTTTACAGCCAATGAATATGTTACAATCTGCTGCCTTCAACACCATATTTCAAAGCACGCAATCAATCATCTAAACACTCCACCACAAAAACTAACATTTTGTGACCTTCGGAATGAAACCTTACAACTCCATTTTTGATTTCTTGTTTTTTTTTTTTATCAATCATTACTATTGGTCACCCTTCATGTTTGTCTGTGGGTTTTGCAAAAAAGTATTAAAATAGTAGAAATGCAGTGAAAAAATGTTGTGTTTTTTTTTAACTTTCTGTAAAGTGGCAGTTTAAAACATACAAGCTCGGCAATGATTTTCTGACCTTATCGAGAGTTTGTGCTTGCTTTTAAAACATTAACATCACAACGATTATGCTCGATTAATTGTGGGAAGCATAAATCGTTATCACGATTAAAATACGATTAATCGTGCAGCCCTACTATGACGTCATGGGCCAATCGGTCTGAGAAATGAAACCTCATGAAGTGAAACAAGCCTGTTTTTTCTAATCGTAAGTATAATTCAAATAAACAGTCACCTCGTGAAATAGTTGAGTCTTCCCCTGAGGCCCGTTTGGATTTACCTTGTTAAAAAGAAATGGAAACTGTGTATTGTTAAGGATTATTTTTGTTCAAATTTTGCATAACCAATAAGGATATACTTGGGCTATGCTGTAAGTCATGGGTTCGAGTCCCAGGAGATGTGCTTATTAATAAAATAGACAAGTTTGATGTTAGTTGCTTTATATAGATTCTATATTCTGCAAAATCGACTTCAGGAACGATCTTTTTTTCTCTTTTACAGTGTAAGAATGACTAACATCATAATTATGCTCCAGGACGTCGCCGGTTTGAAAGAGCTTTTGAAAAAGGATCACTTAAGTTCACGTCATATTTAGAACAGATGGTTTAAGGTGGATGTAATGACAGGGTTTGGTCGGTTTCATATTCTCACATATAACAGTTTCTCCCTTTTGCTCCCGTTCCCTCTTCGCTCTCTCGTTCAGTCTGCTTTGTCTCCTTTTTCTCTCTCTCCGCTCTGTTAATCACGGTGAGCAGGAGACAATCAAACACAGCACAGGAAACCAGGCAGCCTGTTATTACTGGCAGCTAATGCACGCTAGTGTTTTAATATTTATTCACTAAGCTCCTCAAACCACATAAATCAAATGAGCTGAGGTGCAGTACCAACTTTTATTCTCCCACCATTTCATAGACCTCTAACAGCCTTTGACTGTTTCAGAAGGTAAATACTTTAAATGGAGCTGCAGGGTTGATGCTATCTGGCCTGCCAGGAAAATCTGGTCTGCAGATCAGGAGTGAGTCAAAAATTGAGCGGCCTTTGGGGAAAGGAAAATGTTTTTGGCTTTCTTACATTTCGAAATGACACAAAATAGAGAGCCGGCGGTCTGCACAGCTTTCTACAATTGCCTGTCCACGGGTGTACATGCTGGAATAGATTTCTCTCTGCTTTACCGTCATTCACAAAACTGGATATCCTCTTGAAATCACAGAGAAATTAGTTAATGGCAGGGTATTATTTGTAATTTTGTGAAGGTATTAAGTAAGGGTTAGTGTACATTTAGCTGGTCATTATTGCAAATAAGTCCCCAACAGGGTGATGAGCACGTTGACACAAAGCAAGGGGGTCTTGTATTATTTTATTTTGTAAAAAATACCACTTATGAAAAAAATGCACATGGAATTTTTATGTGAATTGACATTTGTATTATTTAAGTCATATGAGACACATGTAACTAGCACAGTTTAGCGTATTAGTTGCTAAGGACAACGGTCAAATATATAGTTTAGCTGCACTGTAAAACTTTGCTGTACTGCAGCAGGTTTGCCAGTAACTTTAATTAGTACTTAATATACTTTCCAATTAGTACTGTTTTCAATGACTTTAATCAAAATTAAAACACTTTGACTTTTGAGATTCAAAATGAGCAAGAAGAGACTGGCATTAGCACAGCAACACTGCAAAAAAAATGACATTCTTCCTAAGCATTTTTCTCTTGTTTTCTGGAAAAATATTGAAAACTTCTTAAATTACGATACATTTACATAACAAGACAAGTGACCCAATATATTTAGTCTTGTTTTATGAAAGAAAAATATATTATCTAGGTAAGTTTACGCTTAAAACAAAATTTTACATTAAATCTACAGTAAGTTACTGGCAAACCTGCTGCGAAATTACAGCAAAGTTTTACAGTGTGCCATTATATTTTGACCACAAAATGCTGCAATTGAACAGTCATAATCAGAAATCTGTGTAATGAACTATTATAAGGTCAAATGTACTGTAAGTATTCCAAATCTAGATGCTGTTTTATAGGCCTTTCATAAGAATGAGGTGCAAAATTTAGCCCGCTGTGTGAGAACATCTCTCCGCCCGCAATTTCCATAAGAACATGCTTTTAAATCACATTAGTTGTCATGTTCAATATTTACACAGTATATGGAGCCGTGGTTTACCAATCCTTCAAAACTATTTTCTGAATGTCAATAGTTTGGTTTATATACAGAATATCCACAGGGTAACCTGCACTTTATGCAATGAGGTACAACCAAAAAAAATATCAGCAGTCAGCTGATATTTGGTTTGTGAACCCGGGGCGTCAGATTTTCGACTGCAAATAGGAGCAGCTACAAAACCAAGGCCGTGGTATGTAAAACTGGTGGATTCGTTGCAACATTAACACGTTTAAATAATAAATGATGTTTTGCATCGGCCCGTGCAATATCCTCGGTGCTGATAAGTGTTAACAGAGGCCACATATGTGTGACAGATGGTTGCTGTAAATCATTTATATCCTGTAATGTTTAGTTTTGTTACATCAGCTTGAGCCTCCTTTATCAAAGCACCGGGCATAACCTCTCAGCATATGTGGATCAATGCTCGAGCGTGTGCAAGAGGCTATGAAAGCATTTGATGTAGTGAAAGACGACAGCCAACAGAGATGCATTACCTCAAATCTCAGTTTGCTATTTCACCCCTGTTATTTAGCCAGAGAAATGGACACATACACCGTATTCTCCTAAACCCATCTGGGGCACCACAAGGAGCGAAAAGGATGAAGAGAAAATTAGATATCGCTATTATATGAGGCCCAAATGTAATCTTCTTAAATCTGAGGATAACAGCCAAAGAGAAATGAGGTAAACACTTCAGCTACTGTTCAGACCCGGCACATGAAAGAAGAACAATGGACGGTAGATATGGATGACTGTCCTTACATGCACAATCATGCAGGGCCATTACACCCAGAGCACTCCGAGCCTTTGTGTGGTTAAAAAGAGACATGTTGAGCCATCATGCTTGCTGTATGGATTGATATTATTTCTACAATGTGTTCTTGTGTGTTTTTGCTTGAAAGGTCTAAACATTCGAAACAAATGTTTCATAGATTTTTTTACATAATTAAAAGAACAGTTCACCCAAAAATGAAATTTCTGTCTCACCCACCAAGTTATTCTAAACCTGAATACATTTCTTTGTTCTGATGAACACAGAGAAAGATATTTAGAAGAATGCTTGTGACCAGCTCTTGGCCACCATGGCCAAAATTGACTAATAATGCTTGGCGTTTTCATGACTCAAACCCATAAACTCAAAGTTAGCACCATGCTCTCTACCAATGACGTTACAAGAACCATTTTAGTTTTACATGATCAGTTTGCTTGTTGTAGATGCGCTTTTCTTTACCCCAGTCAATGTTAATTATCATTGTTTTGTAAGATGTTCAATCCTAAATCGAAAATGTTCTTTCAAAACAACATATCCTAGACAAAAAGGCATATGCTTTAAATCTATCCGCAGTCAGGAGTGCTGGCATTATTAAGGGTGATTCTTCTGTATAAATGCATTTCAGACCTAAATGATGAGGTTGGAAGATAGACCACAGAAGACCAGATGTGCGTCATACATCTCATGTGAAATCACACATCCCGCCACACATGGCCACACATATACAAGGACGAATGCCCTGACAGGCAGCCAAAGTTTTGAGGAGGGGAAGAGAAGAGGAGAGGAAGGAATACAACACCTGAGACAGCCTTTGTCCATAAAAAGAGCAGAAAATGAATCACTCATGGGTGGTCAAGTCAGAGACATCAGTCACGGGGCACCGGGATGGTAGAACGCACCACCCAGATACACTGACAGCCTTGCAATCCAAACATGAAAGATGCCTGTGCATTTATATGAATTTTATTCTTATTTGAAATCCTCGTACTGTATATCATAATTCAATGTTTCTTGCACATTGCAAGAAAATGCATTCAATATATGCATTTATCAGTTTGAGTGTTCAATTGGGATCAAACTTCATACTTTGGCTTTGCTAGTAACATGCGGTGCTTATTGAGCTAGAATGAAACATGCTGTTTTGAATGCAGCTCTTTAAGATCCGAAGAACTCCATTATTTGTTAAGCTTGTCATGGAAACAAATGTAATGCAAAATAAAAAATGAAAATACTAGACTTGGTCAATGTTGCATCTAAAGAAGCCCATAGCTGTGGCCTTTCTGTTTACTGAGCGCATCAACACAATTCACCGTATTGATCTGGTGTCTCTCATATCTCTCATCACTCCTGGCCGTAGGAAACTCTTTAATGAAATAATGCTTTAGAAACAGTTGAAGGACAAGCCAAGCTTCAACAATGGCTCTATAATGGACCACAGAACACTTGGCTTAAAGAGAAATATTCTCAGCATATTATACACTAAAGGAATAAAAGTAGTTCACCAAAAATAACCCTTGATGTTCCATGTTGTTACTTTTTCAATGAGACACACGTTAAAGGTCCAATGTGGGTTTTTTTGAGGATCTATTGACAGAAATGCAATATAATGTACATAACTATTTCTTCTCAGGTGTATAAAGACCTAACATAACGAAGCGTTATGTTTTTATTACCTTAGAATGAGCTATTTCTATCTACATACATCTACATTCCCCTTAATTCACCATGTTGTTTCTATAGCCTTAAACGGACAAACTGCTCTAGAGAGCGTTTCGTAAATCTCCTTCGGCAAAGAAGTGAAAATGTAGTGACATCATTGTCTGTGTCAGCCACCGTAGTGCTTCGGAGGGGGTGGAGCTAGCCTAGGGTTGCAATTCGCAACCTCACTGATAGATGGCATTCATACACTGGACCTTTAAATAGTTAACAATTCTTGCTATAACACAATAGTTCTCAATAAAAAGCAAAAAAGATCTGTAAATTGTTAGCTGTTGATAAGGGATACTTTCTGTCAAAATTCTGTCATCATTTACTCAGGAAGATATCTGGAAGATTGTCAAATCTCACCTCCATATTGACTCCCATAGTATTTATTTTCCCTACTATGGCAGTAAATGGTGGGTGAGATCTGACAGTCTTCCAAAATTCTTCCTGCGTGTTCAGCAAAATAAAGAAATTTATACAGGTTTGGAACAATGTAAGGGTGGGTAAAAAAAGAATTTTCATTTTTGGGTAAAGTATCCCTTTAATGGCAAGATATGGATAAAAAATTTAAACTACTCCCATTCCTTCTACTCCTCCGTTCCACAGAAAAAATACCAGGATTAAATCTTCGTGACTGCAAGTAAATAATGAAATATAATTTTTTGGGTGAACTGTCCCTTTAAAACATAGAAACCGAGCTTTCTTGTGGATAGTCTCAAGACAAATAAATGTATGCTTTCATAGATTTATTAACATCAGAAGATTGAATACAATGCATTGAAGTCACGGCAGACATCAGAGCTCCGTCTTATTGGAGTGACAGTCACCACACTCTGTGTGATCTTCCCTCCATTACACTGGCAGGAATGACAGACATTATGAAGACAATGGATAGTCATCTGAAGTATTGTGCTCATCCTTTCTCTCTGAATGTCGCTGTCACTATCCTTCCTGAAACCAAAACTGAGTGGTTGGGCTTCAGGCAATCTGGCTTCATATTATTGTGTTCTATAATGGGACTCTCCAATGGTTCCCATGCCAACAAAAATGCTTTTAATGCCCGTGTGGGGATTGAGTGGCATTGCAGAGACAGACGAATGTTGAACTACATCGGCTTTCACTCGCGAACTTGTGGAGGAGGAAAAAATGCCAGTTCAATACAATACTGAACTTTGCTTTTAGAATTTTTTTAGATATAGTACTTATTAAAAATGAATATATTTATATATACAGTCGAGTGGTTCATTTTTCGTATCGTATCCAGACAGACCTATAGGTTACCATTGTTGTTTCTTTAAAGCAAATAATCTGCTAGTCCAGGTTAGACATGTGACTGATTTCTGCCACGGTGTTATAGGCAAACCGTTTTTTAGTTTTTAGACTACGGGAAACATGCTCCCTCAGATTGAATGGGCTTGCTTTCTCTCCACGACGTTCTGCATGCTTATTGTTTCATCAGCGCTCGCAATAATGAAACCTGACACGTCACATGTCCATTTTGTTCAAGACAATACAATGATTTTCAATTAGTGTCTGAAAAGACTCACAATAATAGGTCAGGGGAGGCAAGACAATGCTAGAATACAAAATGATTAAAAGCATATTGAGACAGCAAGCAGCCTTGAATAACATTGCTTCTGATTCAGACCCAGGAGCAAGGGCAACCTTTTCTGTCTTACACAGAGGAACAAAAATGAAACTTTCGAGGTCTCCAGGTCTCAATGAAGCTATTTCAAACATTGTTTAACAGCAAGATTTAATTTAGAGAAGCAGACAAAGGCTGAGCGCCAAAGAAAAGGTTTAAAATCCTTTTTAAAAAATGATGGTATAAATGTAAAAAACCCAACTCAAAAAAAGTTCAAACAACTAATTTTGTTGTGTTGGTTGAGCAAAACTCCGTGAAAAAGTTCACAGAACTTCTTTTAATAAGTTCATTCATTGTAACCAAACATTTTCTTCATTAACTTAAAAATATGAGTTGTGTGAAAAATTCTTTGCAAGTTCACTCAAAAAGACCTCTATAAATGTAAAAAATGGAGTTACGTCAATGTACAATGAACAAACAAGAGTTTGAAAGTTCCCAAGATGCACTGCAGCATGTTCAATTCGGTGTTTCTTATTTGTTTTTCTTTTAAAGATTAGTGTTTTAGTTCTTGCTGGAATAATTTATGCTTTAATCTTGTTGTTACTGTTTGTTATCTGTTGTGTTTAGAGTTTTTTATGAATGATGGTTTTTGATTGTTACCATGGTTGAGATTTGTGTGTTCAATGTTGAGGTGTAAGTGCAGACCCAACGTAACTCAAACTGTTCAAGCAGTTGTTTGATCAAAGTTTACTCAATTTGTAGTAAAAGACAAAAATATTTGTTTATTTTTAAATAACCAATTTATATTCTTTATGTTCAGCCAACAAAAGTAATTTGTTATGTTGTTCATTATGTAAACTTGACTATGTTGTGACAACTAATGACTTAAGCGTAATTTGTTTGTACCTCTCAAGAAAACTAATAATCCTAAATTACCTCAATTAATTATTTTTTGTATCTCCAATTACAGTACTTGTTTTAAGTCAGTACAACTAATAATCCTGAGTTATCCCAATGAATTATTTTTTGTATCTCCAATTCATTATTTTAAGTCAGTACAACTTCTATTTCAAAAAGTTGAGTGAACAAGAAAAAGCGAGGGGAAATTAGTACTAAGATTTTTTTTGTTGTGAAGGCTTCAATTTGTTTACAGTGTGAACTGAAGACAAGTGAACTAAGATTATTTACATAAATATGTGTATATATTTAGATATAGCAATTAAAGGTGTGGTCCTTTAAAAATGTTAAGTTTAATAATAGAAGATAAATGTGTGTAACTATTTTCATACCGTACATAAATCATAAATGATCAATAAGGTTGCACACATATTTTGTAAATCTCGGCAGTAAGAAGGCTTGTATTCATTCTCAGTGAATGAGACACACTGTGTGTCCTCCCATATTGTTTTTTCTCATTCCTCTTTGTGTCTTGTTGGCATTATCCAAACATTCCGAGCCGCTCAGACTTTACTCAAGCGACAGCTAATCATTAGCATCAAATTTCAAATTACCAAATGGCTGGGAAGAAGAACTGGACTGAGTCTTTTCATCGGCAGGTGAGACCTGGGCTGTGATGAGAATAATGAGCACTCTTCTGAGCCCAGGTTCAGTTTGGCTGTTGGAGAAATAAACCACAGAGTGACAGCATCAATAAATCAGCAGGTAAGACAGCACTTGCTTTGGTTCCTACAGAGAGAGCACAGGAGAGTGCTAAGAGGAGCTAAGTTGTGTCTCTGCGCTAGTGTGCTTTCACCAAAGCACCAAGGCTTTTTTCATGACATGACCAGATCATTCTTTTGTAACCCAGTCTATGATAAAATACCCAAACACATACTTTTGTATACATTAGATGCACTGTTGCTTCCTTTACAAAAATAACTACTTCATGTTAACATAGTAAAGTAAGTAAATCTTAAGTATATTTTAAGTATAATTTATGTATTAAATGTCCTATCAATGCACACTAACGGCATATTTGTAAGTGTACTGTTTTGATACCACATGTGACTATATTGCCCCACTTTTTAGTTTTTTTAAAGTATACTTTCAAGTAAACTTTAAGTGTAGTACAACTATACTACAAGTAAACTTACTGTATACATATACTACTCAATTGTAGCACGATGTTTAGGTTAAAAAAGTACACATAGACACATACTCTCACTCTAGTTTAGTAGTTGTAATACAAGCATACGTTTTTTAAGTGAATTATAGTTCACTATTTACATATTTATATTATACTCTATATTATAGTGTTACTATATAAATTTAAACATGTAGGTTTATAAGACATAAGATTATAAGTATGTAAAACCACGGATGTGGAAAAAGATTTTGAGAGACTACTCGGTCAAACACAAGAGAAAGTCAAGTATACTTAGAATCCTTCAGTATATTTTTAAAGATATATCAATCAAAACATTGCGTACAAGTCTCTATAAATTATACGTCATTTCATAATTCTAAGAAGTACAAAAAAGCTAGACTGAAAGTTTACTTTCTTATTTAATTTAAAAGAAGTACATAATAACCCTTACAGAAAAGACACATGAATTTCACATGTTTTTTACATGTTTTTCACATGTATACAACATGTGCAAAAAACACATGTGAAATGTGTGTTTTTGTAACATTTTGGTGTGAATCCCATGTGAATTCCCATGTGAAACACATAGGATAACATGTAAAACCCATGGGATGACATGTGAAGAACATGTGATCACATGTGGAGACATGTCGCACATGTTATCCCATGGGTTTCACGTGGGATTCACACCAAAATGTTACAAAAACATGTCATGGTTCTGCCCCATCTTGTCTTGCTTTTCTTGATCGTGTGGCAGAGCCATGGCAGAACCTCTTGTTTCATGTGGAGGGAGGTACACGTGGGTTTTTGTTTTGTTAATTATTTATTAAAAGTCTGTTAACCCCTTACCCGCTGTCTGCGATTGGGTCCTCTTTCCTTGTATCTTTGTCCTCCCCACCCACGTCCCTGACAGAATGAACCAGCCAAATCAGGACCCAGCAGACAGAGGGTTCGGTGTGGGGTGGTTGATGCCACCGGGTTCCCCTCCAGGGTCGAGGCCGCCGGGTTCCCGTCCAGGTACCCTCCAACTGTCTGAGATTTATCATACCACAATATAATTAATTACCAAACAAATTTAATGTAGAAATGTAGAAATTTAATGTAGAAATGAACATCAGGTTCCAAAGCAATTGTACTGACAGGTACGCCCACCTTACTTGCGTATACATTTGGGCGGTCTTAGTCAAATCATACCACGAACTGACGTAGATTTGTGGGGGGGTGGTTGCACAAGGCGTTTCAGGCAGTTCTGGGTGAGCATTCGCTTTTAGATAGAATTTCCGACATATTTTTGCAATTTCACATGTCTAATACATGCATGGGCAACTTATAACACACCAAAGACACAGAAAAACGCATGTTCGCGCCATATAAACACAGTGAACATGCTGTTGAGACTATAGTACAAGTATGGTTCCATCACCTCTGCTATACGCCACTGTAAGTGAAATTGCACTCACACAATTAATCACGGAATATTTCCTGTTTGGAAGCTGGAGCTTTTTCTCCAGCCATTTCCTTGCCAGTGCTGGGCCTTTAATAGAGCCAACCATATTTACCATCATTGTGTTACGCTCGGCAGTCAAGCAATCATTCGCTCACTTGTACCCCCCAAGGCCTCGTATGGAGCTAATCCAAT
This sequence comes from Triplophysa rosa, assembly GCF_024868665.1. Classification (NCBI taxonomy): domain Eukaryota; kingdom Metazoa; phylum Chordata; class Actinopteri; order Cypriniformes; family Nemacheilidae; genus Triplophysa; species Triplophysa rosa. The sequence continues at coordinate 13,859,618 of NC_079908.1, forward strand.
CTCCTTCACAACGCTGTCACAGCTGTGAGAGGGAGTGGACCTGCAGATGATGGCCAAGCAAGCATCCTCACAGACTCACACCTGTGCTCGCCATACCACAGTGCACACCGGCTACTCGTACAATTACAGCAAGCATTACAGCGTGGAGCCGCTCCATAACCGGAAGCTCTGAACATACGGATAATAGTTGACATCTATGGAATGATGTGATTCTTGTACCTTGCGTACCAAAGACACGTTAAGCCATAATGGGATGAAACAGAAAGAAGTCTTTGTGGGTTGCCTTTTGTTATTTATGACAAAAGGGGAAAATAATGGATGACTATCAGACTCTGAGAAATTGTTAAGGTGCCGGTGGGTTTCTTTTGAGTACAAAAATTGTGCGGACATAAAATAGAGATAATTCTTGAAAAATGAGTGCTGCTGGTGAACAGATGCGGGCCATAAAACTGTTCACACACCTGCGTCATAACTTCAGCAACTAAGACCCTCGTGGCCCTCTTTAGATTTTATACATGGAGTCTCGGCAGCTTTCGTGAGTCGATGTTGTTCAATGACTCACTGAGTCAGCTTCATAGACCCCGGTGAGGATTGAACAGGGGAAGCTGGGATCACATTATTTGTATGTGTACTTCAGTATTTGTCAGCTTGTTAGGGAGACAGATGACCCATTAAGGGAACATGCTCGCCTTGAGTTATACGGCACAAAGTTAAGCGGAAAATAAACTTTGGAGTCTTCGAGACACACAATCCTCGTTCTGATAATAAGCCAGACACTTCAAAACGTTAAGCTCTTAATCAGGGCACATGTCATATTTAATTTAATGTGAATATAAACAAGGCTATCAAGAATGTAAGTACAGGCGCTGTTGTGTACAAGGGTGTCATTTAGCTGACAAAAGTAAAGAAATACACATTTCCAAAACTCTGGAAAACTCAAAAATGAAATGTGACATTTAATCTTAATGCAATACTGCATATTCAAGCGTCTGCACTATCGTCCTACATAGCTTTGTTTTTATTCGTGTCAAATTAGATTTGCGGTGTACTCTAAGATCTAAGGTTTTTAAAAGCAGAACGGGCCGTACACATTCACAAACAACCCGTTCCACTCCTGCTAGTATTTGGCAACCACACTCCACCATACACAAGTATCTCAAATGTTAGAGACTTAATCGCAGCAATGACCTTCTCATATTTTTCTTCAATGCTTATTTTTCTCCTGGCACAAAGTTTTTACGTGTTGCCAGGGTACCCAGGTGTGCCGTCACGAGAGCCCAGCTGCATGCGCTCAAGCTTCAGTGTTTTTAATCAGCGAAAACCTCCCACTGTCACAGTCTGTCACAGCCCACAGGAACCCAAGCAAGGCGTGCAAGAGAAGAGCTCCCCTCGACACGCATCGTCGCAGTGGGCTGGGATACGAAAAACTCGATTCTCACCGAAAAGTTGACTGCCGCCGGTCCACTTCGCTCGTAACGCTGTAGTTTTGCGTCAAATTTGTTGTTGCTCAGGGGATGTCAACAACTACGGTTATCCCGCTGTACACTTCATAGAGCGTATGCCACGGAGGGCTTTGACATTTGTACCTCGGCTCTTAATAATGAAGCCAGTGACCGGAACAATGACGTTTCTGTGTGGTCTCCTACTCAGCCTTTTAAACTCATATGCCCCTACAGTATATATCTTTCTTATTCTCTCTCACTCCATCGCTCCCCTGCCCTCCCTCCTTCTCGCTTTCCTCCGTGTGCTCAGCATTCATAGAGCTCAGTGGTGCGAAACTGGAAATCCATTTGAAATTCAGCCTCGCCGCTCCATGTTGTGTTGGAATGACCCATTATTTCACACTAGGGCAAACTGTGCGAATTCATAAATATAAATAAGCAGCTCCACACCCCTGCCTCTCAAAGCGGCACGGCGCGCACAAAAGATGCCTGATGAATTCAATCACGGTGAGAAAAATTCCGGGCCAATTATATGGAGGGGGCGGTTGACGGGCAAGAGGCGAGTGTAACTTACTGCGCTCGCTAGACCTGTGGGGACAAAACTAAAAGTTTTATTCCTATTTCTGCGTTTTTAAATCGTATCGGGGGGTTGTGCTCATCAGCAGAATTTGAAGTCTGTTAGGGCCCCTAAGCAGAATTTGAAGTCAGTTAGGGCCCCTAAACAGAATTTGAAGTCAGTTAGGGCCCCTAAGCAGAATTTGAAGTCAGTTAATTTGCAGAATTTGCAAGAATTCAACTAAGCAGCTAAGAATTCAACTAAGCAGAATTCAACTAAGCAGAATTTGAAGTCCGTTAGGGCCCCTAAGCAGAATTTGAAGTCAGTTAGGGCCCCTAAACAGAATTCAACTAATGCAAGAATTCAACTAAGCAGAATTTGAAGTCCGTTAGGGCCCCTAAGCAGAATTTGAAGTCAGTTAGGGCCCCTAAACAGAATTTGAAGTCCGTTAGGGCCCCTAAGCAGAATTTGAAGTCCGTTAGGGCCCCTAAGCAGAATTTGAAGTCAGTTAGGGCCCCTAACTTAGGGGATAAGATGTCTCCTAGGGTTAAGCGATTGGATTTTTTTGTTGTGGCAGAAAACAAACATGAAAATCTTATATTAGCATAAATTGTCACTTATCTTTGAGGTTTAAAAATAGGCGATAGATGGCTGTTAAAATTCTCACCTGTGACATTGACAACGTAGAAAATTAATCAGTAATTTCTGTAGGCGGTTTAGCAGCAACGAGTGGGCGCGACATCAAACCTTTTGTTCTGTCACGCATTACAACATCACAATCTGAAATGGACACGTGCGAGTTAGAAATCCATCACTCCCCCTGACAGCAGCAGTATGGTCATTTCATTTGTCCCTCTGCCCGTTTAAATAAACTACAATCTGTAATTACGGAGGAAAAGCCATTAGTGAAATATGCCAATCTAATTATGCGCAGGGATGGCGAATTAGCGCGTTGTCCTGGAAGCAGATTACCTTGTATGAAGACACAGCTTGACTCATCATTTTGCATATTAAATCTGAAGTGATGTAACTCACAAAGGTCAAGCTGTTTTGCCTGATACCACTCATATTTTGCATATCAATTATGCTGCTCAGTAGCCACAACAATTACTGTTTTGCAGTTCATATGTGTGTGTGGGCTGTGTGAGCATTCACGGTTGAACACATCAGGAAATGTTTGTGAGTCACCAACACTGTTAAATACGGCTTAGCTTGGAGTTAAACACACAACAGTGTACAAATTCAGTGCGTCACAAATTGACTCACAATAAACAATTAGCATTTCTGTTAATAATGTAAAATTGAAAATTATTTTATCATCTCTCGTCATATCAAACCCATATGACTTGAAAATATTTCAAACAATGGTGGTACCTATTGACTTGAATTGGTTTTGTGCCTACAGAAGTGAATGGGCACCCATTGTTCGGTTACCAACATTCTTCAAAATATCTTCTTTTGTGTTCTGTTGTGTACAGTAAGATAGCACTATAATACAACTCACAATCTTTTCTATGAATCGTCAAGCTTTTTTGTATTAATGTCATAATACAGTGTGTTCACAGTTCTCAAGTTCGCATTTGTTCCCTGCTGATTTTAAATTGGTCTTTGTTTGCATAGTTTTACTAATAAGATCAGTGCAAATAAAAGCAGTAAAACATTCAGGGAGATGCCTGTATAATCGAAGTATGCGTGTGTGCGCTTGAGAATCATTGAAGAAACACAGACGGACAGAAACGTCGGCATCTTTTTACATCAGTGGAGAGGCCAAGTAAACGCCTCGGACCTTATCATGAAACAATCCGCACAGCCGTCCAGCTAGACCAAAGCATACGTTTCAGCAGACCAGCATGGAATAGGGCCGGGGTCAATGGGAAATTGATTTTCTTTGCTGTATCTACAGAAATGCCAACTCTCTTCAAAGAGTCACTCCGTGGAGGAGTGAGCTTGTATTGTCTGATTCTTCACACACAAAAAATCTCAGGAGAGGACCACAGAGGGCGCAACACGGCAGTACGGAAAAGAAAGAAAACCACTGTGTGATAAAAGATTAAAACCCCCCATCCCGGGCATTCACCTTTTTAATTATTGAATCGAATTTACATTCCGAATTCTATTGCACCAGACTTCTCCAAAAATAGTTTGGCCAATCCTGACACTTGGACATTACGGGCAGGCAGTTGTATGAGTTTGCTCTCTGAATAAAGCTTTGTCAGGATTGCCTGTGGCTCTTCATCGATTTATCTGTGAGCCGTGCGAGGGCCTGCAGTGCTCTCCGAGGAGCGAGACAGATCAGAAATGACTTGAAAAGATTTTAAAGGATGTAGAGAAATGTTTCCAAGACTGAATACCAACTCCTGTAATCAAGAGCTGTCTTTCTTTGTTTTATAATGAGCATTGATTGAATGTGGCGAGGAAAAAGGAAGGGTGGAAAAAAAGAAAAGAAAAATCATTTTTCAATTTTCTCTGTGTGACGGAATGTAATTAGACTGTGTATGAGAAAGACAATACTGTAATATTCAGCAGGAGTGATTAATTTGAAATATGAAGTATGATTCATTTGATTAATAATCTTTCCATGGACGATATTCATATACAGATTTGAGCTTTTACAGACAAACACATGAAAGGAAAAAACATTTGTTATTATAATTACGTATAAGAGATGAGACAGCACTGTAAATCAGGAAAACACCTTGGGCGTACAACACAAGCTGCCACGCAAACATTGTTCTTCTCTCTTCCGACAACACGAGATACACTTTCCATACTTCTCGATGTAAACCTGCATTCCCATCCGCCCGATGAAAGCGATGCCCTTTGAATCAAGGGCTCCTACTCAAATTTGAATTGCGAGCACCTTTAGCCCGGCGGGCATTCGTTGGGGGTGACATCCTGTGAAGAAATTTTTCCAGCTGCTAAAGAATTCATTATTCGCTCACAGTCACCTCATCCAGGTGCTGCAGAGATATCTGCGCTCTTTGGCATTCTGAAGCCGAGCCATGCCGTCTTTTCAGTGGAGCTCCGAGCGGCTTGCCAAGCGAGAGAGGACTTCATACGATATTGAGGATAGGTGAGGCAGGCGATATGGTTCGCTCACCTTGTTATAACCTGACCAGGGGCCATGGGCTTCTCCTGGGAGCCCCGTCACATGCACAATGAAAACTATAAATGCATAAAGGCGGATGTGGAGGTGAGAGAGGGCTTGCAGAACAGCAAATGGATTATGAAAGAGCACAGGCAAGGTCACAAAACACACATGTTCGCAAAAAGAAAGACAGGGGTCTATAGAGGACTGCACATGGAGGACGTACGTGTTGACATGTGTTGCGCATATGTTGTCTAGAAGGAAACAAATGAGATTTTATAGTTTTGAGACTGGCAATGAAACACATGCGTATGTGCGTACATTCAAAATGCTTCCCTTGTTAACCAAGGTCCAGTGTGGAGGATCTATGGACAGAAATGCAATATACATAACTATGTGTTCAGAGGTGTATAAAGATCGTACATAATGAAGCGTTATGTTTTTATTACCTTAGATTGAGCTATTTCTATCTACATACACTTGTAGAAATGTAGACACACAGTGGAAAACAGACAAACTGCTCGTTTCGTAAATACGTTATCTCCTTCGGCAAAGAAGCGAAAACGTGACGACATCTTAGTCCTGTGTCAGCTACCGTAGTGCTTCGAAAGGGAGGGGGGGAGTGAGCCGTTGGTTGCAATTTGCAACTTCACCGCTAAATTTCATACACTGTACCTTTAAATGCAACTTTTAAGAAAAATGTATTCTTTGACAATCAAGTACGAGACAGTACATTCCCCCCAAAAATGCCTTAAACCGGTGCCTGCTTTTTGCTAGACAAAAACTGCACTATAGGCAAACAAGCGATACCAGTTTTTATTTTGCCAAGGGCACTGAGTGAAGCCGGACCACCAAATGAAATGAATAAATAAAACAGGTGCAAGACGCCTTTGATCTCCGCCTCACCCCCACATCATCCCCTTCACCCACAGACACAAACTCAATTCTTTTTTCTCATTGGATTATATGGACATATTGCACTATTATATGATACAGTCCTAATCCTTCTAATACGTATGAATTTTTCATATTACCGTGATTTACGAGCACCCTGCCTTGCAAACATATTGAAACATTTTGACTGGCACCGGCATTTTGTTTTTATTACGCTGTCAAAATGTCAGATGACTCGTCTCTAATGTCTGATTACTTTCTGCAGGATATGCATTCATGACACAAATAATTTCCTTACGATGTTTAACGTCCATTATTTGTATTACTTTAAGACAGAACATTAATTCCACCTTTCAACATTATCCCGAGTGCACAGTTAACTGTCAGATGGGATATGGGTACGTATGCGCTAAAGGAAATTTCCTATTGAATTTCCCTTTGACGTTTATACGATTCTACGGTCCTCATCAGTCACCGTGCTGATTGATAACACAGTTATGTTGCTTTGCTCCATCCAAACTACTTATTCATCTTATAATATGTAATTTCCTTAGGCTATTTTCCTCAGAATCTCCCCACCAAACCAAAAAAAAATAGGTATGAATGAGCTCACTGTCTCTGTGGTGACGGCAGAAGGAAGCTGCGCAGACGGAGCAGACAGCCAGCAGCGGGGTGGAGCTGCTCTGGAGACCCTTTGGACTTTGTGATCTCAGATGCGGTGTGCTGCGCTCATGAGGTGTTTCTCAACAGCGATAACAGGCCGGAGCTCGCTCAATATCGTATACCTCACTAGTCATTTATATGAAACCCCGTTGCCAAGTTGAAATGTCATCCCAGGGCAAGTAATGCCAGTTATGGTTTTTAACCATTGTGCCCTGTGCACAAGAGTTAAATGACCCCTTCTGGATATTACCAGGTTATACTGAATACATGGGGTTAAGTTCTCAGGCTTCCTGAGTTTTAATAAATAACTTTCAAGGTTAGTATATTTTGTATTTTATTCATGTTGCTCCAGCTAGTGACCTCTGTATTTATCATCTCCCTGAGGACCAATAAAAACCGAATTGTGTTTTTCGGATAGATTTAAAGCAAAGGAGAAGACCATTAAAAAGTTTTATTCCTGGAAGATTTAGAAACTTAAACCCTAGAAAGCTCTTTTATCAGCACCTTAGTTCAGTATTCTGAGTTGTGTTTTACATATGAATAGCGAGCGATGTGTGCAGGACCCGAGGAGCACAGTGTCTCAGTGTGACGATATGAAGACGCTCAGTAGGGGTTTCGTATCAGTGCTATGAGCAACCCCAGGCCTTAACCATCGAGGACCTACATCCTCTGAATGAAACACATTTTTCATCTGAACTCAGAGCGTTCAACATCAGATTCCCTATTGCCATTTTAAAATACAATACAGGACAGAAGCGTGATTAAATACAGCAACTTAAAGGAACAGTTTACCCATAATTGAAAATGTGGTCACTTTTATTCAACCTCGTGTCACTCTGAACTTGCATGCTGTTATTTTCTCTGTGGGATACAATTGTGAGGAATCAATAAGCAGCTTTTTCCATACGACAACAGTCTATAATGACCAGTCTGTAAAGCTTGAGAAAGGCCAAACAAGCACCATTAAAGTAGCTTTGTGCCAGTTTTTTTTAATATTGTGAATCTTTACAATAGCTACGTGTGATCAATCGGAATATCGTAATATAAGTGTTCTTTACCCTATTCCTTATGGACGCATGCAGGTAGAAAAGGTCAATTGAGAATGTATATGTAAAATGGCACTGCATGAAATGGAAATGAATTTCTGCATTTACATTTACAGCTTCAGTGTTATTATGTGCAACATCAGGTCTAGAATGAAAATATAAATGTAGTAATATGGTTTACATTTGGCAGTTCATACACTAGTTTTAATATGTCATTTAAATACACATTTTAACGCTTTATAAGTTGCAAAATGAAAATGAAAATGCTTCATCTGTCAAATCGATTAATTGCGATTAATCAATTCCAAAATAAAAGTTTGTTTATATAAAAACTTAAAATATACATGAGCTGTGTATTTTTATTTGTGCCGTGTATTATTATACGTTATGTAAATGTATATATACTGTACATATGTATAAAAGTGCACACGCATAAATATATAATTTAAATAAGTATAAATATATATTACACATCATTTTTATATACATATAAATAAACAGATCACACACATATAATATATAAACACAGACTTTTTAACCGATTAATCGTGATTAATCAATTTGACAGCCCTAAAATGCATTACCTTAAAGGCGGGGTAACCGATTTCCGAATTACGCTTTAGACAACGGAGTCGGGCCGAGTACCAAAACAACCATGTAGCCAATCAGCAGTAAGGTGCACAGTGCACAGGACGGACATTAGCCGAGCCGAGCGCTGACTAAAGCTTAAGATGGGGGTAGGGGTGTGTTTGTTTTGGTGATTTGAACATCAACAACGGCTAAGAGAAATCGGACACCCCGCCATTAACTAATTAGATATGTTTAAGATGGTCAAGCAAACTTGAAGCAAAATAATATTAAAATTTTATTTTCTCTAAATGTATTTACATTAACAGGTAGTACACATTGGATTGCATTCTCATTTACATGCAGCAGGACGAATATAGCATAATTCAATGTGAATTTTACATATTGCGTTGCCATATTGCATATTACATTTTAATTTAAATGTGTGACCTCTATGCTTACACATTTGTGTGCTGAAAAGAGCACCACTTATACAGCACATGTTGTTTTGGATGCTGATGTGCTTGTGAAATGACAACATTCAACTATAAGTTTAATCATTTCCTTGATGTATTCATTTATTCAGCTACACCTGACGACGTTTTTTCTCTTTCCACAAGCCTTGTTTGTCCTCTTATAGCCAGCTGTCTTCACGTCGCAAAACCGTCCACCTTTAGGCAGCACATTCTTCATCAAACTGACAGCACAATGTGGATTTCAGCTCAGTTTTTGGCACAGAGGCCGAGCATAACCCAGATCCCTTCAGATTGATATACGGAGTCTGTACTGCTTCTGTACTCTCATCTCACAAGCATCTGATTACTTGCACCGTCTCCGAGGACACTTACATCCTCTTCTCCTTCAGGAGAGCAGGACAATGTGCGTCCTCATTATCTTCTCCGTGTCATCTTAAAACTCTCCACATGTGGTCTAATTGTATTTCCCACTGCCTTATTACCTGCTGTATCAGACATAACATCAGGTTTGATGTAGGGCTTAGAGCTCAGATCTGTTTCTCAGCATTATTACTGAATAACAGGGGGCTCCAGTGTTTGTCTCCTTTATAGACTTTGTCATTTATTACTTTTCCGTTTTCTATATTACACTTCATGTAACACAGCGGGGATCAAGTCCTTGGGTTAGCTCACACGTGTCTCTCACACACCACCTGTCTGCTGTTCTAACAGCAAGGAAGAGTGTAACACCTGCAGAAAGCTATCTGACAGCATTGCCATTTTTCTCATTGGCTTTAGCTGGGGTGCAGCGGGACCCCCTGGAGGTGCATGTGGGAGTCACAAAGAATTTTAGCCAATTAGCCTCAGCTGTAAATGTCCTGTGACTACACACACCTCTGAAATAATGTGGCCATTAACAAATACATTTAATTTTTAATATATTTACCATTTGCACAATATGTATTACTCGTATAATATATTATGATTTATGAAATATTTGGGATTTATGCAGCTTGCAATAAGTTTTGTCAGAATATATACATTTTTATAGCATCTACTAGTATCACTGCAAAAATGTTTTGCTGCCCTAAATTTTTAAGTACAATCACGTTCAAAGCCATTTCAGCTTTTTTAAATTGTGGTCTGTGGATAAGTTGATGTAACTTATAAAAATAAGTTGAAATTGGTTCGCTCAATGTAAAAACATTGTAAAATTTAAACAGTAAGTTGAAATAACTTATAAAGCCAATATGACTTTTGAAGCCAATTTGATCGAACTTAAATTATGGCTGCAAAACAACAACGAATGCAACAGGTTAATGTAATGCCAAAGCTAAAACACAATGGCAGCAGACATGTGGGATCAGAAACAAACATGGAAACAGCATGCGAGAGACATGTTTCACATAAAAAAACACAAAACTAACATGTTACATGTAAAACATTCCCATGGTGACCATTTAATCGCATTTTCTGTACTAAGTTCTGCCACCTTTTGAAAGCAACTTTGTAACTGTTCAAATTTCTTTCTCTGAAGAATATTGACTGCAGTGAAACAAAGATAAAGCCTCTTGTATCCAAAGAGTGAGTGAAAAAAGTGTAATACATTTCCTTCTGTCATCATCCATTTGCAGGAAGAATCGAAGGTAATACATAGGCATTCAGAAATAATCTCCTTAGAAATCTCAAGTAAAACAATTTCCAGTTAGAACACGGCTGAATAGTAAAAGAAAAAAATGCCCAGCCACAGAGAACCTGACATATAGCTGACAGGAGCAAGCCAACAGACTGGGTGCTTCAGCACAAATCCAAAGGCACAATGGACTGGCAATTTAATGAAATAATGAAAAATTAATAGAAGTCGCTTCAGGTTATCATGCCTGAGCTCCAGCGGCTGTACAATGAGGCGGCTTTCCAAAAGACTGATTGAGTCTGTACCTGACTACAGGGGGAAAAGCGAGACGATAAGCAAAATTAAACTAATAGAGCCGCTCTGCTGTGAGCAGGAGCCTGCTGTTGTTTTCTTACCACTGCATTAATTGGTCTGACCTTCACTCATTACTGCCAGTGTTTTTCAGCCAAACCAGCATTAAATAGCCTCTCGGTAAGTATGCATAATGTCACTTATGTACATGCAAATTAGTATGTGCTGAATGCATATATGCAACAGCTGTCAACATCAAAGCTACATTAATTTATATAAACTATATTCCAGCCTCAATAAGTAACCAATACCGCAGAGGACATATCAGCCGGATGTTACATGAATTCGTAATCATGTTACAAGGTGGCTAATTCATAATAATTTGAAAAATGTGAAACATACAAAATCGTATGATCATTAGAAAAAAGCAATAGGACAATTCCATGCAAAAGTCAACCTTACCGTAGAAAAATTAAGTTATACTGATATCTCGGATGTGAATATTTGGTGGTTTAAATACCCATGCGAGGTCTCTCTTAAAATAATTTTTTTATTATTATTATTTTTAAAGCATGATTTTCCACAGTCAGGTAAGTGCGGCTTTCAGAATTGTCACATATGTAACGTTAGTCCTTATTCCTCATATATGTGGACATGAAAATTAGCATATAACTATTTTCTTAGGGTCTATTCGTTTAGGGTCTATCCGTTCGTTTGGGTATTATTGCTTCTGGTTTGTGCATTTTAATTCACAGAAATCCTACAAAGTATGTTGTCTCTTGAAAACGTCCTTTTTTGTCATATCCATAATGCTTGTATTTCCATCATCTTATATAGGAAATGTGTATATTTCATGTCTGGTCAACGGGGGTTTAGGGTGGGAAACATAAACAGAGGATTCAATATATTAGCAATAAATACATTTCGTATTTATTTTGTATTTAATATAAAATTCGTTTATATTTCAAGCTTTGACTGAAAATGTCACATCCATAACGCTGGAATTGGCCAATAATGTAGCCCCACCCCCCAAACAGATACTAAAACATACAAATTAGATCGTACATTTATACAAATTAGCCACCTCGTAAAATATTTATGAATTTGTTTTGCCGTGAGATTGTGCTGGATATATCCTCAATACAAATGCTTGAAAGAAGATATACAGTATATATAGTATATAGTATACCAAACAGGGTGTGCTCTGTGTAAAATTTAGTTGAACAGTCTTTCATAGCAATGTGTTTTTATTGAGAAGCTGTCTAAAGATCACCAGATGTTCACAGAGGAGATCCAGGACATTATCAATGACACCATCGAAGCTTATCAATAAAAACTTCTCATTGAGCCTTCATGAGTTCCCCAAAGACATCGCCTGTGAATTAAATAATGATATAGCATGAGGTAATAATGTCACAGGGATCAAACTGTTCTGAGTGTTTTGCACTACTACCAATGAGAAGATCATTGCTAGGGAGGGAGGAGATTTGAATAGAACTTCGAATTGAGCCAGAATTGAACTTAGGTCACCGTGCAAGCACGGCACGCCACCCACCAGGTCACATCTCACCGAGTCATTGCATTTAAGGACCGTTATTGATTATTGCAGGGTAAAATCACAAGTGGGTAAGTTTAATTTAATAAAGATGTAAGCCTTTAGGTACTCTCCCAACACTCTTGAAGCTCAAAATATTATGGTTTTGTTCAATCTAATTTTATTTAATATAAACTCCAGCAGAAGTAACACATTTTCTGCTTATACGGAGACCCACATCATTTTAGACAACAAAAGAATAGCACTCCGAGATCACAAAACAACTGTAAGAAGCTATTATTGCTCCAGAGCTCGCATGCTTTATGATGTGTTTTTATATCACATAAACCTGGTGAGGCAGGATGTCTCGGCAGTCTTCTAACACTCAAAGTATCAGATCTTGGGTTCTCTAATATCAACAAACCTCGACCGACGGCACAGCAGGGATGCAGGAGTCATTCAGCGAACAGGCCAAACATCGTATTTCTCAAATTCACTATACCATAAAGATTAGCCCGAAAACAGACAGATGTTTAGCGCTCACATATAGAGATTCAATCACGTCACATTCAGTTAATCTGAACGGGTCTCCATTACCTCTCCAGACACATCACCTTAGCTCCGCATGCAGACAGGCTTATTTGTGCATGAATTAACTTACACACTACACTTCGTAAATCTTTCACGCTGTATTAGGAGGTAGTCATAACTGTGGCAGTCATCCCCCAGGAGGATGTGATCGGCTCCAACTGGAACAAAATGGTAAACGGTTCTGATAACACAGGGTAATGTGAGTGACATTTCAGAAAGTACATAGCTGTCCATTACATGGCAGACAAATTACTCCGTATATGTCATGTTCACTGTAATAACATTTAAAAGGAGAACTTAGACCATAGCCACGTAAAAAGCTTTCGGTTTCAGATGACACACAAAACATACAACAAAGTGACTAAAAATACATTTACAGTATATCACAGACATTTTATGATACAGAATATTTTAAAAACCCTATAATTTATATTTTAACGTATCATTTCTGTTTTATAGGTTTATAAGTAAAAATTCACCCTCATGTCATTTCAAACCCGTATGACTTTATTTATTCTGCAGAAGATATTTTGAAGTATGTTGGTGACCAAACAACATTGGCCCCCATTGACTTCCATTGTATGACACAATCCAAATTTCTCACAATTCTGTTCCACAGAGGAAGGCGATATATACAGGTCAAATCTTGTTTTTTAAAAGAAAAATAAATGTTAAGCAAGTTTGTGCTTAAAACAAGCAAAAGCCAAAGGGGTCACTTGAATTAGGCACTTAATAAAGAGGGAAAACTTAACCAAGGTTTATTTCTCTTACCCCGTTGGCAGATATGTTTGCTTACTTTAAGCATAAACTTAATATCTTAGGTCATTTTGCTCCTTAAGTAAATACGTTTAAGTAATACGTTTGACATATCTGTAAAACAAGACAAAAATAAGTAAGAAATTTGTTTTTTTGCAGTGCAAATGTCTGCGTTTAATAATTCATGGTCCACATCACAATCTTATAAGTGACATGTGAATGTACCGAGCAAGATTATTACAGAACTCTCTTAAAAGAGAAGTTTCATAAAAATGCCTCAGACAAGTGAAAATGTATAGACAAGTGATTCAATCTTAAATCTGTTGAACACGTACATTTTAAATGCCATTGCATAATAGGAAAAGGACTTGACACAAGCGGTCTCAAAAATGAGCTTCCTCATTAGCACAATAAGAGAGTTGACATGATGAAGTGTTACATTAAGAAATTATTTTATTGTTCCATTTTTACAACTGGACTGACATTTATCAAAAGGTCACAGACAAAAGTGCACTACCGAAATGCTCAAGGGCAGTCAAGGGGACAAGCAGAATTTAATAATTTGACATTAAACGCTTGAAATGGCTCAGTCTCACCAACAAACTGCAACTACCCATATTTCACACAAAAGTCTTCCTCTCTCGTGCCAATTCTAGATATGCTAACAGGCTACTCGGCGTGAAATTCAGTAATGACCAGAGACGGTCAACACCACTTATGGAGCCCACAGGCATCCTAACAGGTCCGTGCATTGTTCTCATCCGTCTGTACGACTGACCCAAAGAGCGACTTTGTCAAAGATGAACCCTAATTACCTTGGCTATCACTCTTCCACTGTTTGTCCACATTCTCCTGGGTTTTTCTATTCAATCTAATTGAACAAAGGCGCCACATGTAAAGGCCATAAATATGCCCTCTGAGAACGTGCTCGGACCTAATGGTGAACTAAATGGCCCCCTTGTAGCTCATTGAGTTCTTAACAGGCAAAACTGGAACATAATGAGAATAAAGGATGCCTTCAATCTAAATCGAGGGAGCTTTTATGAGGAGATGCATCTCCGCTGTAACATGCGGTCGAATACTGTAATATGGACAAACAGTCACGGTAATGTGAGATCTAATGGCCCATTTGCTTGCTATGGAATACAAAATGAGGCCGGGCAGCTAAAGATGATTTTGTGTGTTAATGACCAAATTAATAGTTTCTATGTTGTGATATTTCAAGTAATTATGTTCCAACCCAACTAAAAGTCACTAAATTAATGTTTCATTTCCCTTAATCAGCAAGCACTTAGGCTAGTAAAAACATTAGGCTGAACAAAGAGAGGATATTATTTTGTTTTCATAGACAACAATTAGGACCTACAGTAATATAGGAAGCAAACATGAGGTCACGACGCATGTCAACATTGAGGTCTTTGTTATGATATTTTGAGCTTTAATTGTTGGCTAGACAAGCGGACGTCATCCGCTTTCCATACTTCACGAAATCACCCAACGGTAGACCGTAGCTACCCGCGTCCCCTTCCGCTGGAAAGAAGAGTGACCGTGACGATCGAGCCGGTCCTTGATAAGCTTTCATTAATGCCAAGCGGTTCAGCTGGGTTCGTCGAGAGGGGGATAAAATGCGATCAGATGCAATTAGCCATCAGGAGAGCTCCGGTAATTGTATCATTTTTATCGTCGGCATGCTTTATTGCCCCGTGTCTCTGAAACGCAAGAGTCTGCAAATTACAGCATTAGAGGCAGTAGTCATCTCATGGCCTGCATACTGCTTGCTTATTAAAGTAGCTTCGGTGAAGGCACTCAGCGGGCAGAGTTGATGAATCACCATCTAATCACCTCCCTTTGGCCTGCTTCTTTATCTCCATACAGCCCCCATCTACTTCACTAAACACTCCGACCCTCTAACGCCTTGGTCTTCGCATCAGGCTGTGAATGCCTCTACATGCAGTGAAGTTCTAGCCGACCGCTGCTACGCGACAGTGATGACAATCTATTCCGAGTACACGGAGCGCAACGTCCAGTTACATTTTATATCAATGTGACATTGAACAGGGGGTTGTGCAACACTGGGGTACTTTTGAATATAAGGATTTTAGACATACAGTTGTGGCCAAAAGTGATGTCTTGGTGGGGGATATTTGCACAATATTAATCAAAGCCCCCTCAGGTTAAACATGAAAAATATCTAAATATGAGGTGTACTGTATAAAATGGGCAAAAATAAAAATGTTATTAATCAGACAAAATACAAACTACAATCATGGGTTTTATTCGAACACACAAAAATGAGAAAAACAAAGCTCACTGGAAATAAAGCATACATGGACCGGAGTTAAAGCTGTTATTAATATTTGTTGATCTTTTTTTAATTACATTTTGTAGCCATTTGCCAGAACCTTAAATAGTGAATAGTTTACCCCAAAATGAAAATTCTGTCATCATTTACGCGCCCTCAAGTTGTTTCAAATCTGTAGACATTTTGTTGTTCTGCTGAACACAAAGAAAAAGATATTTTGAAGAATGTTTGAAACCAAACGGTTTTGGGGCACTATTGTCTAGGAAAAGACAACTATGTATCAGCTTTCAATAAATTGAGGGGGAGTAAATAATGACAATTTTCACTTTTGGGTGAACTATCCCTTTAACTCCGTAAGCATTGTACATGTTGTGTCTATTTTTGTCAAGCCACCATAAATTATTCTAAAAACTGATTCACACTCCAATTACAACCTTGCTGCATGAATACAACTTTTTTAAATAATAGCTTTGAGTAAAAACCAAATGTCCATTTTCCAAAGTTGCACATTTTGGCAATAACTGTAGGTTGATTTCTGCAACAAATGTGAAAAGATGTCCCAGCTCTTTGTTCGAATTTTTATTAACAGCCCCGTTCTATTCACCTCCCATCACATTAGCCAGCATCACAGCAACACAAAAGTTTACATTTTAAACATGGGCCTCCAACCTCTTCACTGACGATAAACATACTAATCGGAGTCTTAAAAAAGGGACATCAGACAAGAAAAGTTGGCAAAACTGGCATAGAACACTTCAAGTCTCCCATCCCGAGGGGTAAACTGAACACTGTCTCCACAAGAGGGCGAGTGCACCCAAAGACCTGTCTGAACAGTGACTCATAACTTCATGAAAAAAGGCAGCGGGGAGACCTGAAGAGAGGAAATGAGATTTCCTCAGTCTGTCACCGGATAGACAGGGTCGCCAAGAGGAGAGCAGGGTTATGTTTTATGAAGCGTTCCTCTCCCCAGCTTTCATTGCTCATGTGTCACTATTTAAAGAGTTCCTAAGAACTGCGCCTTTTAATAAATCGCCGCGTCTAACATCCCATAGACTAAACCCTGCTTCCAGTAATTCTTAGGTCATCTGTTCAAATCCAACCGAACGTAAAATCAATCATCGGTTGTTTTAACGTCTTCACGAGCGTTATAAACAACAGAATTAAAACTTCCAAAAACCAGTCAACAGGATTTTCACTTTCCTCCTCTGTATCCTTCCCTTCCCTGCGTTTTGTTTGTGCTGGCAGCTTAACTCAATGTGTTACTCGTACTGAGAAATAGAATGAGCGCACATGAGAAAGTGTAATTCCCCCGCAAAAACTGTCGGAGTTCTCACCATTTAAAGCCCCATAAAACCGACCTTTCATTCTGATTTCCATCCTGTCAGAAGACAAAGGCATGATGTTATTTCTGCTGTTGACTTTTCCAATGGATTTCTACTCTGGATGAATAGCAAACTCTTTTTTTAGGCAAATTAGCTCAACGTGCAATGACTGAATGACTGCAGGTGTTGGCTCCTGCAGACAATGACAGAGCATTTCTTCTTTTGCAGCGACACACCACAACTCCTGCACGTTCCTCGCGGCCTACGCGAGCATCGTTTTCGCTAGCCATCAATTTGCTGTAAGCTCTGCACGGGCGAGCAGACTCCTAAAAGGCTCTCGAAAACTCACATCAGAATCTGTTTACACTATATACAGCGAATATAAATTCCCCTGGTTGCAAGCAGTGAGGTATTTTAAAGTGCATTTCTGCTTTACAGTGCATCTGTTCTTTAATATGTTTATGAAGCCAGTATAAAGCATAAATATGACCTGTGCTCTTCAAAGCGTCTACAGACTCTTCCGGCGTAATGTTTTTGTGGTTGTATTTGAAAATAGGTTTGTGTTCTTCCATCCAGGGAATAATTATGTAATCCACCCACAACCTGAACAACATCTTTTCATATTATGTTTACTCGCTTGTTTTGACCTTTTTATTCATATAGAAAGGTCAAAAGTCACCCCAGTCTTTGACAGTGATGCTAAGAAAAACTGTTATGCTTTATTTCTATTGCAAGAACAACCTCTGTTGTTGGGGAATTGCATACGCCGCAAATTTATAAATCCATTTAAATTGACATGTCTATTCCCTGTTATACAGAACATTGAAGTCTGGAATTGGATCAAGAAAACCTGACTGTTTATATACAGTAAACATCTTTAAAGTGGGCATGAGCTTGCAAACACCTCCTTATTAACTTTCTTTTTGTTTTCTGTATCTTGTTCGTATGATCTTGTCTGAATACTCCACGTGAAGCAGAGCATAGCAATATGGACACGACAGTCGTGTTTTCTTTAATAAATCTAAACAGTTTATAGTTTGAAGATTGCTTACGTACTGCACACTGTAATGTCAAACAAAAGACTAAACAAAATTTGATTCCAGATTAGCTGCAGGTTTGAGGACAGACGCAAAAACAACTGAAAGATAAACAGATCTAAATCTGTTTTGCTTCGTTAAATACCACACATGACAAAATATCAACAGATCTGACAAGGGATTAAAGGTCAGCTGGTTAGCACGGCCCTGTTACATGACGAAATTATATATATATATACTGTATATTACGTGACCGTGTGACACATTCACGTTCCACAGACATCAAAAACTCAGCTCGTGTAAAAGTTAATTTCTTCCATATTATTATGCCGGAAACTGCTAAGTGATGTTCTCACTCCCGCAAATGGAAACATTTGTGCAGATATGTTTCATGTCAATATTCATCTGCAGTGAAATCTTTCCTCACAACAACAATGTAATGCAATAGATTTCAACATCTGCCTGACACATCTGCGTTTGTTATGTAAATTGAAACAAACAGTTTCTGATGGACTCGGAACAGAAGTGTAGCTACCACTATCCGCATATGCTAATATTCTCCATTCAGCAGTCAGAAGG
Source organism: Triplophysa rosa (assembly GCF_024868665.1). Taxonomy (NCBI): domain Eukaryota; kingdom Metazoa; phylum Chordata; class Actinopteri; order Cypriniformes; family Nemacheilidae; genus Triplophysa; species Triplophysa rosa. Next base: position 13,878,374 of record NC_079908.1, read on the forward strand.
TCAAGTATTCTTATTTGCATATCGACTACCGCAGACCTCCAATATGTCACCAGGTAGGATGACGAAAACAAAATTCTAATAGTAAACTGTGCAGTTATGCCACATGAACATCCTTATTTATGTTAAACATACATACTGTAGCAAAATACATCAAAATTGAGCAAAAGTTAGCATACACTGGGCCAGTAAAAATATAACCAGACAGCATTGTTGGCGAGTAACTAAGTGCAGTGATGCTATTGACTTCGGTTTAGTAGCTTGACAGCATTTCCAGTAACAAGCTTCTTTTTCCTACACTTTTTACTAAAATCAAACATAGTTTTCAATATTGTCCACATTATCGTATGTAGCATTGGAAAGTCTGACTCATTTCAGCCAATTGCGTTGTTTGACAAAATTAATCAAAACAAAGACTCATGGATTCAAGTGCCCTTTTGGTCTTTTGTAGTGAAATACGCATTGAATGTTGTTCATTACTTTGTTTTTGACTACTCTTCATATTAAGTGCCACACATAAACAGACATTATAATATTGTTCATATTTAATGCTGTCATCCTTTTTGTAAGCTATGAATTATTGATTTTAAATGATATTGCCCCCTTAAGTGACTTCAATGTATTTCAGTGTATGTTTCGTTTTTGTTTTTCTATGGCATTAAGTACACTAACTTATCTGTCCATAAATGACTCCAAAAATAAAATCAGTTTGTGCATTACAGTAAATTCTTTTAATATTCATGCTTCTACATTGAATACATGTGTTAGCGCAAGTACAATGTTGGCCACATAACCTGCCAGTACAATTCTTATTCATTGTGTTAGAACGATTTAATCAAACATAAATAAACAGGCAGAGGCCGGTTAATATAAAAAACATTTGATTTGTGTCACTAAGTCAGGCCAGTTTTTTTCAGCCAGACTTAGTCTTGCCTAAAAAAGGAGAATCCATGAATATCATTGTCATAGCTCTCTGTAAAGATGTTTGTGGTGATGCCAAGCATGAATGTGCAAACAGCCTCCATTTGACTGGGAATAATAATAGTGTTAGCAGCTGCGGGTTTGCATAGGCTTGTTAGGCGAACATTAACTTGAAAACTTCCCAAGTCGAGGGCGGCAGTCGACAGTACGACGTTCGGCTCCTCAGACTGAATGGTAATTACTGCTGCCAAAGCAGAGAGACGGGGAGGCAAGAGGCTGTAATATGAACTACTGTCTCTCTAGTAATTTCAATTAAACAGACATCATTAGCATGAGACACACTCTCCTGTGAATTGCCATTTAGATTGTTTACCATACAGTAGTTAAGACACACAGACACATGCAGGTGCACATAAGCACATTGACAGAGGCGCCATACGCATCAATACCAATATGTTCTGTATGTGGTCCCTTCTGGTGCTATTTGCAGAAAACAACTTCTAAACAAACAAATTCTTAAGAACAGGACACCTGTAATGCCTAGGGAAAGCTATCTGTATTAGCATTTTGTATTTCATTGGGGTTTTTCTATATTGAAAAAAATACGTGTGGGAATAAATAGAGAAATGCCTTATGCCAGGTGGTGCAGTTGCATTTCACCCTAAAAATGAGAAACCTTTCATCATTTACTCTAGGGCTGCTCGGTTATGACCAAAATCATAATCACGATTATTTTGGCCAATATTGAGATCCCGATTATTTAACATGATTACTCGCTAAGTTTTAAAACAACATAGAAAAATAAAAAAACTTGGCTTTTAAACTGAATTCAATTGAAAAATAAATGTAAAGAAATAGCACAGCTGAACAACTGTAAAGGAAGGGAGTGCGCTGTGGATTTATACCACAAGAAAAGAGATGATCCTTGCAAAATGGAATGCGGCACAATAATCGTTTTACGTCGATTATTTTGTTTTTGTAATTGTTGAAGGCCAAAATTGACGATTACAAATTATTTTCGATTAATTGCGCAGCCCTAATTTACTCACCCGTATGTCATTCCGAACCTGTATGACTTTCTTTTTCTGCAGAACACAAAAGACATTTTGAAGAATGTTAAGAACCAAACAACATTGGGCCTCCATTGACTTCCCTTCTATGGAAACACAACCACTGAGACATTTCTCAAAATATCTTCTTTTTGCGTTTCACAGAAGAAAGAGTTCTGAATACAAGTTTGTGACTAAATGACAGAATTTATCTTTTTGGGTTAACTATCTCCTTAAGGTATCCACCAGCAGAAGCTAAATCCATCATGCCTAACCCAGACAGATGTAACCATCTCCCTAGAACCAAACCAAAACAACAAAAAGGCAAATGCAGCAATAGTGATATATCAAAAAGATGTTCGAGACTGGGATTAATTCTTGTGGGATGTGCCGACTCAAATTCTCAAAGCTTTGGCCAATTAGCCAAATTCAGGGCTAGTTTCCCTATTTTCCTACCGTATATGAGCACATACTTCACCTCCATCCTACCGCTGCCTAAGTGATGGATGGCTTGTCAAATTTTTGTTTTTGCTCAAGATTCCTGCCACATTCTTCTCAGGCCAACAGACTTACATAACCTTGTCAATAGGCTGCACCTTTTGCTTTCAGTGCGAGGTAAAACACTTTGTATCTCCCATTTCAGAAACACCAGAAAAGCAGTAATCTGAATCTCCTGAAGCGCCAATTCATTGAGGCCCACTGCGAGCTGGAGATCTGTGTGACCACCCTCAAAGGTCTTCATAACAAATATTCCCACTAAGACAAACCGGTATTGCCCTCTCGCCACGTCAATATGCTTCTTTCTCATTAAAAAACGGTGGTCTTATTAAACAGACACCCCTGCACCACCTTAATGGAATAGTTTGTCTTGCAGAAATTACACGGTTCACATTTAAATCTCAGTCGGCTTCTCACACAGCTATCAGATGGCTACAGAAGTTTTAAAGTCCCCGTGAACCGTAAGTTGCACTCGTTTTTACTTCCGTATTCTGACACATTTCCGAGTGAAAAGGAATTTCAAAGGAGAAAATGAGTGGGCATGGCTTGCGTTTTTCACTGCGAATTGATTGGATGTGTAAAAACAGCTGTTGCATTGATTTTGAAAAATTAAACTGGCAGCAGGCTGACAGTTGAAGGGGAGGAGTTAAGAGATGCTCCGGCCAAGCCGTCTAATTTACGTCATTTGAGATGTATAGTCATTATAGGGCGGAAGTGCATTTTCAGATTTTAACTGAAGATTATGAGGGTAGATGAATTTTAAAAAGAAAAATGACCCACATGGATAAACTATTGACTATAGACGCTACAATATTTCATGAAAAAATAAGAATTGTCATTTTTAATTTCACTGGAACTTTAAAATATAACACAAATTTTTCATCAAAAGTTCATCCAAAAACTTAATTTACTCACTCTCTTGACATTTGAAACTTGTATGACTTTCTTTCTTCTGCAAAACACAAAAGAAGATATTTCAAAAGTAAGTTGATAACCAAAAACCGTTGGTCTCAATTGACTTCTATTGTATGGACACAAAACCAATGTGTTGAACATTCTTCAAAATATCTCCTTTTGTGTTCTGCAGAAGAAAGAAAGTCATACATGTTTAAAATGACAAAAGGGTGAGTAAATGATGACAGAACTTCATTTTTGAGATCACTTTAATGCCACGTTCTCTAATAGTGGTGAACAACTGAACTTGTTTAATCTAAATGTTCCATTAAAAGAACATGCATAAAAGAACAAAGCTTCACTTTAATTGACATGAACTACCTCACCCCCATACGTTCTAACCGTGTTTTCAATTACGAAGGAATAACAGCGGTGCTTTCCACAACCCTAAAATGATTCTCCGTATTACTGTAAACAGATTAAGGTATTTCTTGTCTGAGCTCCGTACAAGTTTACGTCTGCTGTGCTTTCACAAACAAAATGAAGGATAAACAAATGTAATGCCTCTATAATACCCTCTGAGCCACAGGAGGGGTTTACAGGCCAAATGCCCGCTCCACCACCCACTGAATCCATCACAATGACCTTTACGTTGCATGGAAACTTTTGGCATAGCCCCAGGATGCTGATAATAACATAATACAAGGTAGATATTCACATCCCTCAGGCCAAACCGGTCATAAATATGCATGCACATCACACAACAGACCTTGAAGTCGCATGCTGTGTAATGTTAAAATCATCAAATCACAAATAAACTTGAGCTTATGCATAGTTAAAAAAACTAACTGTTGCTGATGTTTATAAAAGGAGTTTTGAGTTTAAGAACATGCAACATACCAGTACAACTCACCAAGGAGGTCAGTGTCTGGTGATAAATATGACGGTTATTTTGTCGGTAAACATTTTATACAAAACACGGTCCTTCAGGGTGTCTATGGCACAAAGAGTGTGAACTAATTAAACAAGCTCACGATGTGTTGTTTGGAGTACACTGCCATAAGCTGTCAGGGCCATGCTGTATCACATCACTGGGAGATCAGCGGTCGACTAACAGAGAATCACCCGGGGGCATTTATCCACATTCAATAAGCTACGATGTGGCAGAACTAGGCTAGGCCAGACCACACACTGGCCGTGGCCTAAAAAGACATCGTGCAGGCAGTCACCAGCCACCTGCCGAGCCTCAAATGAAGTAAGACTCGCATCTGTTTAAATAAGAGAAGAAGTCATTCGCATTGTTTGTCTGTTTTAATACGGTGCTAAGATCTCCAGAGTCGGATTGACCGGCTGCCAACTCTGAGAACTGGAATATTAATATTTTGATCAGTCATCTTTGGAACGAATGTTCCAGACAAGGCGATTTTTCTCATCACAATGACAGAAATGATAAGACCCCAAGTCTTGTTGAAGGATTTCACGTTTGAACGCAACCATGGAAACAGTAGCAGGACAGGTCAGAAAAAACGTCTCTCGGTTATTCCTCATATCCTTCGCATACACATCATTTTTATAACCGATGTTTCTGGTTTGAACGAATATGAATACAGTGATGCAAATAAAATCACCGCTGTCCTTCTGAAACCTTGCATCTTCAAATTTTCAATTTTATTTTCGACCAGAACTCATGTTTGTGACTGTTTTGCAAATGTCTAACCAATTATTAAAAAGCGCTCGTCAACAATTCAATCATTTTAAAAGTACAGGGTTTTTTCCATTTCCTTAAAAACAGCGAATTCAGACATCTGAGGTTTTGGAAGGACAACGACGAAATGAAAATTAGACTGCATTCACATCTTGAAAGCCTATAGACGGTTTCATCGGACACATGCCTGACCCGAAGTTAACTTCCGGTCTGTGTTTGGTTATCGGTCTGACTAGTAGCTAATAATATAAACATTTATTATTATTGTATATTAATATTTATTTATTGTAAATTAATTGTATTAAATTTAATTAAAAGTACTCAACAGTTATTGATTCATTTCAGAGGTTCACCAGAAGTTACGTTTTAACCGCATAACGTTTGATTATGTTGTTGCTGCTAAAATCGTCTATAATCCTATTCTTTCTCTAACATTCAATGCATGACCAACAATGCTGGCAATTATTATTGTTGCTTAAATACATTTAACATAATAGACCCAATCAATACCAAGAAGGCCTAATTGTGATGGATTCACTTTATGCTGAGACAGTGCTGAAGACTGTGGAGCAGAGAGCTATAAAGTCTCACAGCTACTGAATTAATAATGAGCCTGGGTACCTCTGATTGGTCCTCTCTCTCCCTGCAGGGCAAAAACAGCCTGGGTCTCAATAGCTCTAGAGGCCCGATTGATCAGCTGCTTGTTATTAATAGATAAAGGCAGACTTTGATACATCCATCCTGTTTGAAATCACACATAACATAAAATGTATAAAATCGTTGCATATCACTGCATGCAGTCAATTCAGAAGAAACAACCAAGAACAGTGTTTGTTCAGTTATATGCGCCTCCTGGTAAATATCCGATCTGCTCTGCTGAATTGCCTCAACCTTTAAGTGTGAGATGAATGAAATCGAGCCCCAAAAGCACTTTGTAGTTTATCAGACTGCATTTCCTTAGTTGACAAGTCTCTGTAGTGCACTTCAGGATTCAAGGTTGCTAACAGCACTAGCCTTAAAGCCCTAATCAATATGTTGGGTTTGCCTCTTTAAGTTCCACCTATTTACCGTGGAGCGTAACCTTGAGACACCTCGAAAAACAGGGACTTTAGTCTTCGTTTACAGCTGTCCAATCACAGCGCGGGACCTCTGGGAAATCATGAATTTTAATGAGCTAGACAAGAGTTGCGAGACCCATCGGTAGGACCGGTTTCCTATTTTCAGTGCTGATTGTGAAGGAAACTCGCTGAATGATTTAAACATGGTAAACTGTGTGAAACGGAGCTGGCGGTACTGCAGTATTAAAGACTGAAATGAAAAATAAATTGGATAAAATATTTATTTAAAGGGATAGTTCAGCCCAAAATGAAAATTCTGTCATCATTTACTCACCTTGTCATTTCAAACCTGTATGAGTTTTTTACTTCTGCAGAACACAAAAGACATTTTGAAGAATGCTGGTAACCGAACAATGCTGGTACCCGTTGTTGTTCGGTTACCAACATTCTTCAAAATATCTTTTGTGTTCGGAAGAAAGTCATTCTAGTTTGAAACGACAACAGAGCGAGTAAATGACAGAATTTTCTTTTTTGGGTGAACCATCCCTTTAATGGGATGGAGAGGGGTTGTGAATAATTGGACATTCTATCAGTACAGTAGACATAAAATTACCCTTTATCATGTTATTGAAATAATAATAATAATAAAAGTACAAATAAGAAGGTCTAATATTTATAAAGTAAAAAATCTAAAAAGAAATACAGCTGCTCAAAGAATATTAAAGTCCGCTAAGAGCCCATCCACACAGAGATGCGTTTAGCTGTACGTAAGATTTCGCCGCTTCGTCCACACTGATCCGGTGTTACAGCAAATTCTTTGACCGTCGTATTCTGTGACCCTAGTAGGCGCTGTTGTCACTGTGAAAATACGGCTCTCACTAAATCCTTGGTGTTTCGAGTATGATGTCATCACGCAGCCGTGTTTAGTCAAGTTTAAGAATCATATGTAGTTTAGATACTTTAGGGTAAGGGTTTCGAAAGACTAAACAGCAAGGATTTAGTCAAAAACAACAAGCCACACACCAAGGATTTAGTGAGCGCCGTATTTGCACAGTGACAACAGCGCCTACTAGGGTCACAGAATACTACGGTCACAGGATTTGTTGCAACACCGGCGTTTAGGGAGCCTGAAACCGCTATTTTTTAAACCGGGTCTCAGAGTGGCTAGATCTGAAAAAGCCACAGTTGCGTTTTCGTGTGTGCAGCCGATCTGTATATTTTTAAACGGTGATGTCATCAGTTTATGCGCATGCTCCATGTAGTCTTCTCCGTTTTTAGTGCATCTCTGTGGCAGAATTACAGCGCCACATACTGATTTGGCGTTTACACTACATCGTTTTGAGTCGGTTTCTTGTACGCACATATTTCTTGAGACGACGCTGTGAAAAGGAAAATAAAAGATCGGATAGGGAAAGCTCTGGCTTCGTGTGGATGTGGCCTTAGGTTAGATCACCTAAAATTGCTTAAACAGGACCAAAGCATCCGCAGTCATTAAAAAAAAATTAGGAACACCACTGAATCTGAACTAAAACTAGATCTCACTTGTTTAAGATTCGGCCTAACATTTGTTCAGGCCAAATACACAAAAAGTTCAAATACATTTTTGAGATTACACCAAATTCAACACTATAATGAATTAATCACTTTTTAAGGCCTGAAGCCAACAACCAATCATCATGTGTTTGCTATGCTCCAATGGATTTATATTAATTTATAACAGTCGACAGTTAGTTATAATCATACACAGTTCAGGATTTCCACTCCAATATAAAAAGAACAGAAAAGCAAGTCAGGCTGATGTGAAAATATAAAAAGATGCTAAGCCAAGATAAAGAAAACTGAGGGCTTAGGTGCAGATATTGTAGTATATACACATCCTTCCAATATCACTGCTTTATCCATCTGGATTCACTCTGTCAGCTACAATGAGCTCATGCCTGTGTGTGCGCGTTACACTGACTCAACACACTATCTACAAAAAACAACCCTGAGAATGCATAGAGAACACTTAAACCTAACATTCACAATCACCTCAGTGTTAACCCAGCCACGGGAATTTGGCCCAATCCCCTTGAAAAAACCAACAGACGATCTTCAAAGAGTAAAACTAGTATACGACAACACTAAGCAGGAATTTTATAGCTCAAAGATAAGCCTGTCAGAGCAATCAGGAGTGGGAGGCAGATGGACCAAAAAATGAGTCGGGCATGTGAGATTTCTCTCGCGATGGTCTTTCCTCAAGGAGGAACATCTTTTGTGTGTTGGTAAATGTCCTGTAAAGATGAAGGATTGGGAAAACGCTCCCATTTCTTTAGTTAGATTGGCAGGACTGTCTAGCAAACTGCCAAACCCTCTAGTGATACACTGCGAGTTGGAAAAAAACAGTTCATTGTAATTTTAATTTCCTTCACTGTATGACTAGCAGTGTGACATTCCATCACCAGCCAAAGCACTGTGACCTTAAAGGAAACGTTTCTACCCACGAAAATAAAAAGAATTGCCAGAGCTTAAAAGGCTTTTTTTAAAAGCATGATTTTTCAAACAGCGGGTGACATGGTTGTCAGCAATACTCTTCGTTTTAGATGTCTCTCCACTACTCACTACTCCACATGTACTGTGATCTTCCTCACATGAGAAATAATATACTTGACATCCAACTGGCAGTACAACTCAGATGTCACTTATTCAACAGGGTATACAGACCCCTGGTGGCAAAATAAAGTACTGCACAAAGGGAGAAAACAGCCTACATAAAGTACATTTACCCTTAATGTATGTTTTGTGTTGTGCTGTTAAAACATTTTTAGTATACGAATGGATTATACGAATCCTTTTTTTGCTTAAGGTGTACAACACGTGCAGTTGCAAAGGGTATTATAAATTAATGAAACAAAGTTATTGCCATTACCAAAGAGGAACGGAGCAATATTTCTTCTAGTCTTGCCCTTTAGTGACCAAACGCAGCAGTTTTTAACAACAATATTGAACACACAATACGTTGGGAATGAATTGTTCAATACACAGCAGCATTATTAAGCACGCTTTATTTCAGAACAAACCACTTCACCAGCCTCTGAAAACAACCAAACAAGTGGGAAAAATTCAAACGATACAAAAGACGTGCATATTTTTATTTTAATTTGTGCCCACTTCAAGTACACTTTGCCCATTGCATTGTTACCAAAACAGGTTGCAGAACAGTTTGATCTATTCACTATTCCTCTGGAGGAGAACTAACCCAGTGCAGGGAAATCCTCTGGATCATCTGGGTTTGGAGCCTTAGGACACAAAAACATAATTTAACCCCCAACGCATTTCAGCCCACACCCCATAAAACATTTAACGTTCTTGGTTACCTTGCACAGCGCCCACAACTAGTGTTGCATTTAAAATGCTTGTTCTTTGCTTTTCTGATGCAACCAGTAAGACTATATCAACTTACCACCTCATCCTTCTGTGGAGATCTTTGGAACGGCATGGAGGGAGGAGCCCCCCGGCCACGACCACCTCGTCCACCTCTCCCACCACGAGAGGGCCGAGCCAAGCTGCCGAAGTTGATCTCCAACTGACAGGTGATGTCATTGGCTGGGCGACGAAAAACCACATCCTCGTCCTCCATGCCATTGTGACTTTTCTACAAGGAAAACACAAGCATAAAGCATTACAAATGACAATAGGCAGCAGCTGCTAAAAATCACATTTATTTTTGTATTAAAACGTCTTTTAATAGCATCAAATGGAAGCGAACTGCAGAAAACATCCGTTACAAAACATCATAAGCCTCCATTGACTTTTATTGAATTGACAAACATCTCAAAATATTGCGTTCAACAAAAAGTGTCAAATACTTGTTACATTACAGTAAATAATTGTTTTTATTTTTTGGTGAACTATCCCTTTCGATACTACAAGAACCTTTCACAACACAAAGGGCCCCAAAACCAGCCAGACACAGGCGAAAAAATTAATAGTTGAGATTTGTGCTCCGAATATATCTCCTTACCGTGAGGAATTTAGACTTATGGATGACCACAGCCTTGGAAGGCACAGCGGTTTCTGCCTTACGGATATTTAGCTCCACCTTAGGCCTGCTTTGCTCCTGTAGGGCCTTCCACTCATCCAGTGTCATCTGTATAGCAACCTCCATCACTTCCTCAGTCTCAGTTGGCCTGTGTTAGATAGGAGGTGAGGATTTACACAAAACCATCTTTTATGAACCATAAAAGGATAAGCCAAGTTCATAAGTTCAACAAATCAAATTCACTGCGTGTAACAAAAGATTCCCTGCAGTTGTGTAAAAAGACCTGTTTTCTCCAGTCTCCACACCCTCAGGGGTCTCCTCACGTTCCACAACCTCTTCAGTGGGTGATGCTTCTTCGATTTCACTACAGGACACAAGGACAATGAGATCCATTTGAAATAAGGAGTGAAAAATACACAGACCTGAAAAGCCAAACTAGGATTAGAACAACATGGCATAAAATGCAAAACCTCATATGGTCCCTCATAGAACCCCAGTTGCGAGATCCACTGCCACCACGCTTCTCATCTGACCGGACACTCCTGATTTAAAACAATTCATTTAAGCAGGTTTGTGTGGAGTGCTATACCATGTGCTTGAACGCCAAATTTAGCTTCCAAAACTTCTGTAGAGCCTTCTTAAAATGACAGCAAATGAGTCACTACTTACGTTCTGTCGCTGCCACTATGTCTCTCAAATTCCCTCTTTCCCCTCTGGTCAAATCCATCATTTGATCTTGGATAGCCGGGGCCCCGGGCGCCTCGTCCTCTGCCATTACCTCTTCCTCTACCAGCTCTATCCAACACATCCACAGGCCTAGCGAAAGATAAATTAAAGGCCATACAAAATAATTCAAGAAGGATGATGAATAAAGACCGTGGCTTTTAATAATTCATCATTCGAGAGCTTTACCTCTCCACAGAGAAATAGGGGGTGTCGGCATCGTTGAATTTACGCTCAAAAGTCACAGGCCTCTCTATCCTCTCCTCAACTTCTCCGCGTGGGAGGCGCACTTGGCCTGCAGTTCACTTTTGAAAACAATTTGTAAAAAAATGTTTTACTGCGTGTAACGTTAAACGAAGTATCTGGAAATGTTTACTTCGACGCTTACAAAAACATGTTGCGTCTTGTAACTTGCAGAGTTAAAAAAAGAAAAACAAGGCAGTTGTAACCTGTCCTTCACCCACCTTGGCTAACGTTACCCCCAACGGCCGGAACGGTGTTTTTCCTGTCCCTCTGAGTCTCTTTCTTTCCCGTTTTCGCGGCGTTAGAGGCTTTCTTTTGATCTTCTTTCTTTTTCTTTTGCTGCTTGCCCGCCCCTGCCGCGTGTAAGATGTCGAAAGGGTCAGACTCGTCGTCGAGCAGCTGCCCGAACCGATTCGCCACAGTGCATCCATATCCCTCATCGGGCATCTCCTCCACAAACTCCTTCATCTTTCTTGATCACGTCAAGCCAAAGGAATTAGTCGACTATCTGTCATCGAAGGGATCACACTAATCCAGCAAAGAGAAAATAAAGACGTTAAACAGTCTCCATAGATGGAGATATTCTCTCTGAAAACCAATTAACGTAACCTTCTGATGTGAGTCATGTGACGTATCGGTAATTGAGTTCAGGTTAATATACACGCGATAAGTCTCCGCCCCCGGAAGTCTAATTTTAGGAGCATGCTCATTATTATCATTATGAGATGTTGAACCCATCTTCAATAATGATGTTCTTGTATAGTTTTTATACATTTGCAGAAAATTATTACATTCATTTTCTGTTAATTTGAGAATTTTGAGTCTGAGCCAAAGGCTACTGTTATCTACAAATGTATCTATTATATACATTTCCACTGCTGTACTTTTTATTGTCTTAATGGTTAAGTAATGAACTTTTATTCACCTGAATACTTAATTGTCCCATCCACACACAATAACTGTATTAAAAAAATGCACAATAGTACAACTATTAATATGCACCTATAAGCACAAAACAAACAAGACAGGTGGTTCTTCGTGATTTTTTTTATTATCTTCACACACAAGCTTGCCTCAACTTGTTGAAAATAGAATTGTTTACAGCTTAATTAAAAATGCAGAACTGTGCAAAACTCTTTATTTCTTCAGATCATCTTTTAACACAATAATGCTATGCATTACACAAACTATTTCAAACGGCACTGAACAAAAGCACAATTTAATTTAGTGTAAAACTTTGGTCTTGTAAAAATGAAGAACATTTACATGGTGTATTTACACTTATGTTGTTTCAGATTTCTTTGATCCACAAACTTCTTGCCACAGGTCTCACAACTGAATGATTTCAGACCAGTGTGAACTCTCTGATGGGTCCTCAAATGTACAGCCTGACTGAACGTCTTACCGCATACATCGCAACCGAAAGGTCTCTCTCCCGTATGGATTCTCATGTGCATTTGAATGCTACTTGCATACCCAAACCGCTTTCCACAAACCTCGCAACTGTATGGCTTTTCTTTAGTGTGGACCCTTTGGTGAACTGTTAGGGCAGCCTGCGAATAAAACTTTTTCTGACAATGATCACAACTGAACTTCTTCAACGAGGGACTGACCAGTCGTTCATGGTGCTTCTCTCTTGTATGTACAAGCATGTGTTGGTTAAGAGAACTGGGGAAAATAAAAGCCTTATTACAGATCGAACACACACAATCTCTCCTTCCTGCGTGAATAATTCGCTTGTGCCTTTTCATGTAATCTGAACTGGTAAATCCCTTTCCACAAACATCACAAAGAAACGGTTTGCTTGAAGTGTGCTTGTGCATGTGCATCTTTAGAGCATAGGCAGTAGTGTACCTCTTCAAACAAATAGAACAACCGTACAGCTTCACTCCTGTGTGGCCAGCTCTGTGTCTGTTGAGATTTCCAGAGGTGGGAAACTTCTTGTCACACATGTCACAAGCAAACCGTTTTTCTCTTGTGTGCACGAGCATGTGTGCCTGCAAATGTTTGCGAGCGCTGAACCTCTTCTCGCAGAGCTCGCACGGGTAGTCGTAGGTTTTCTCAATATGGCTCTTCTGGTGATTTTTCAGATATCTCTCGCAGCTGTAAAACTCGCCACACATCTCACAGCAGTAGGGCTTCTCTCCAGTGTGAAGTGTTTGGTGATCCAGCATGTTCTGTTTGATTTTGAACTGCTTGTCGCACACCAGGCAGCTGTAGAGCTTTTCGACTGCTCTGCACCTGTGTCTACCGAAAGAACGTTTGCCAGGGAAAGTCTTTTGACAGTTTGAGCATGTAACCGTCTTCTCTGCTGTGTGAAGACGCTTGTGGTGCTCCAGTGTGGCCTGAAATACAAAAGACTTGGAACATATATCACATTTGTAGAGCTGAGCTCCAGTGTGCATTGCTGCATGTCTGATCAGGCAGCTCCTCATTGTAAAACGTTTATCACAGTGGGAACATTTGTAATGTTTCACGTGAGCCCGAACATGGTTTATTAACTTCCACCTCAGTTCAAAAGACTTGCCACAGGTTTTACAGTGGAACAAACCATCACTCGATGGTTTTACATTCATGTTCGGATCAACGTCTGTGTTCTGGATGGAAACATTTAAATCCTGCACAAGAAATGCATTTGTATCCTGACTGGTTATTATGTCAGTACAAGACACGTCCTCGTTGTCAGAGTTATTCTGGAAAATACCTGTGGGGAAAAACAAAAAACTGTTAGAGAAAAACATATTACTCTTTTCTATTAGTAACTTTTAATAGACATAAGGGTAAAATGTTCTTAAAGTGTACTTTTTAAAATGGTAGAATACTAAAAGTGAGAGATCAGGTTTTTTAATAAACAGCAGTTTGACTAGATGGTTGCCATGTTAAGAACATACGACAAGTCACCAAATATAATAATAAATAAATGACTCAAGGCTGACAGTGAACTTGACATTTACATGCTGCATCCAAGCTGACAATTGTCAATATTAATCCAATATAACCATCAGCTAGTATACATCTGAGCTGTGTTTCACATTTACCTGGAGTAGTCACTTCAAGCGTGTGCAAGGATGGATCAACGGCATCGCAAGTTTCCAGCTGCACGATGAATTCTTGTTCATGCAGAGGAGTTTCAAATTGAATACATAAATTCTCAGTTGCATGAAATTTCTGGTGCTTCATCAAGCATTTCATCATTTTGAAAGAGCTCCCACACATCTGGCAGTTAAAAGGTCTTTCTTTGTGTACTGTATTGTGAATGTTGAACAAGGCCACGTCACTGAAAGATATTCCACAGTTGTCACAAATTAAAGGCTTGTGTATCTCTTCCGCAGTCCCATTTGTGCTTGTAGAAGGCTGGCTTTCATTCAAACTTGAACTGGCCTCAAGAGCTTCTGTTTGTGCAGATGAGAACTGTTGGTACTGATAATTTGCCAAAAGTCCAGTATCATTGTCGTGGTGTTCTGATTCCTCTTCATTGCTACTGTTCTTCTCAGGCTCCTGTGGGACACCGTACTGAGGGTTAGGTTTGGCTGCGTGACTTTCTGTGAAAATTCAAAACCAAGCAAACACACATCAGTGGGTTTTTTATTAGTATGTGAAGGTCAAATTCCACATGAACACTGTTACAGAAAACACTTACCATTTGGTCTGTCTTGTAACTTTCCAGCAATGCGATCATGTATCTGCTTTACCATGGTCTCTACTGCTGCTTTGCTCAACATCTCCATGAATTCAGCAAACTCTTTCTAAATATTAAAAATGAATTAGCATTGTCGTTTTAACTGGTTAATACATACATCTATAACAACATCTATACTGGCTGCAAAACAACAGGAAAAAGCATTAAACCAAAGTGTAAAGTTTCTGGTGCTTAACGAAAAGCACAGGATGGCTAAAAAGACGTTTTGTAAAGAAACAAATAAGAATTCTAATAAGTTTGTCACAAAAAGCCAATGGCTTGTGATTATTAAAGTAAATGGTGGACACTGCATGCATTCTGACGGTAGAACTTACAGTTTTTACTTGGTTCGCTTGTTTAACTTTGTTTTTGATCCCCGCACTGCCCTTGTGGTTTTTATACTGCTCAGATAACACACTCGTGAAGTCCGAGAGATGTTTGCTCAACTCTGACACGACACTTTCAACTAATACCCCCATTACGGAGGAAAGTAACTCGTGAATCACTGTCGTCATTGTCCAAGATTTTTCAGTATTTTGCGAACAACTAATATATTTACTAAGTCATTATATTACGAAAATAAAAGTACAAAAATATTGTAAGTAGCCCGAGCCATTCGCTTGTTTGTGGAGGGTGCCCAAACGGAAGGAAATCTGTCTCTCTCATTCGCAGAAATTTCGAGAGTGTGTTTGGTTGACGCAGTACTGCCACCTAGAGGATTGGAAGTATTACTAATACTGATAAATCTATGAAGTCGTATGAAGTCTGTGCTCCTCTTTCTTTTAATAATGTGACGTTTCGAAATTCCTTCCTGCACTTTAAGTCTCTGTGGATGAGATTTGTTATAGAAAACTCGATATTCATCATATAAAAAAGTCTTTTTTTGAAATTGCATGCCAATAATTTAATTCAATTCAATTTTATTTATATAGCGCTTTTCACAATGTGCATTGTTCCAAAGCAGCTTTACAGGAGAAAATAAGAAAAACTGAAAAACACAAAAAAGGTTAAACACAGCACATTGCATGGTGTTTATAGAACAAGCAAGATTATTATAGTAAATAATATCTAATAAATGCAGTCTCCCGGTGGTTTATTTAGCATATTTTGCATTAAGTGAATGCTTGGCTGAAAAGATGTGTCTTTAATCTAGATTTAAATTGGGAGAGTGTGTCTGACCCTCGAATAGTATCGGGAAGGCTATTCCAGAGTTTAGGTGCTAGTATGAGAAAGCTCTACCCCCTTTGGTGGATTTAGTTATTCTAGGTGTTATCAAAAGTCCGGAAACAATATTGTTTCAATTCTTGAAAATGATAACAGACAATATGGGATAAAAATAATTGATTACTATTTTGTTTTCAAAAATCAAGTTACAGAACTGTGGTCAGCATTCAAACATGACTTTAATTTTATTGGGTGTACACAAAATAACATTTAGACAAGAACATTTCATTGCACTTTGACAAAATTAAATATTGAAGTACTTACAAAGGAACTGAGCTGAAGTATTTCACTATTATTCTTGTGAATGTTAATGCATTTCTATGTTAATACAATCACCATAATAGTAGTAAAATGCTACAAAATGCCAATGATTAAAAAAAGTTAATAAAGTCCGAAAGAGATTTCCATGGAGTTATTTGTTCCGCAGTGTCTGACAGTATTCATAGAGAATAACATTAGTTTTATTGTAGACTCAAGAGTCTATTCAGTGTGGCTCTCAGGCTGAGGAACAGGACTCTGAGGAGGAGCAGGACTCTGAGGAGGAACAGGACTCTGACAAGCGGGACTTTGAAGAACAGGAGTCTGAGAAGTACTCTTCACAGCAGGAGCGCGTGTAATGGGAATCACTCTCTCATCACTCACGACTGAAGTTTCCTTTGGTGCTTGGATCTGCAGCTGGCCATTTTGTAAAGAACAGGTGACTGCATCAGCACTGACACCTCCAGGAAGGTCAAACTCCTGTCTGAATTCTTGGCATCTATATGAGTACGATCCTTTCCCATCATCCTGCTTTTTCTCTGTTTTGCCGCTGACTCGTAACTTCCTGCCCACTTGTTTGACCGACAGGTCCTCTGGAGAGAAATCTGTAGTATCTAATGTCAGTGCGTAGCGGTCTCCTTCCTTTCCAAGCTTGAATGAGATTGGTTTGAAAGACGTCATGGGTGGAACATGGTCGATCTGGTCAAAAATCCTTTGATGCAAACGTTCCATGAATTCCAGATTTTGCCTCATTTCTTGCATGTGTCTCATCATTTCTTGTTCAATCTGAAAGAACAGAGGTCTCGTCTCTGGCCACAGACTGCGCACTGGCCAGTGGAAGTCCATCATGAATGGGCTGAGATGAGGCTGAAATTTGCTCGGACAAAGCATCTTCTGTTGTTCTTTGCAGTGCTGTGTTGAGCTGGTCGACTGTCTCTTCTGTGCTTCTGTCCCAGTCAACAAGGCACGGTGCTTTTATAGGCGGCCTGAGAATGTTCCAGTAGCATTCTTCTATTAGCACTGCAGTATGTGTCATCTTGCTAAGGGTTGCTATGACTGGGCACTTGCAGTCATATTCCAAAACAAGTCGGCTGTATTTTTGTGATCCATCTGTTAAATACCAGACTAGTACATCATTGTTCTATTTACAGTGACCACTCAAGCTGTCTAATGGCTGTGCATAACGTTCTATTAAGGGAAGAGGTTAATGCTAGAGGATGGCAACTTTTATGCATTTTGTGTTTTGTATTTACTGTATCTTTATCTGATCAATATCTAAGTGTTAGACATCGTTCTTTCATGTATATTGCAACATCCTAATATGGCTTATACAGCTACCAACGCTTTTTTAAATTCCTGTTACTCATGTTTCCTCTTTTCAAATGTTTTCTGTAAAGTGGCTTTACAGTAAAGCACATTGTGAGAAGTGCTACACTGCTATAAATAAAACTATAAAATAAAAAAGAATAAATAATAATTACCATTATAAATATGTCAGTGGATAGACAGTGCATATTTTCTGTCTGTGTCAGAACATACGTCATATTCTGTCATGTTTA
Source organism: Triplophysa rosa (assembly GCF_024868665.1). Lineage (NCBI taxonomy): Eukaryota > Metazoa > Chordata > Actinopteri > Cypriniformes > Nemacheilidae > Triplophysa > Triplophysa rosa. Next base: position 13,896,203 of record NC_079908.1, read on the forward strand.
TATTTAACTTCCAACATTCTTACATGCTTTCTAATCCTACAGGATTGTGAACCTGACACCTGTGTTGGCAGAGCCTCTATACATCATATCTGAAAATAGGCCACAAAAGGAAGTTATACCAAACCGTATATTCTCACATATATGAATATGATTGACTTAATATGTAAGCCTATTTGGGATGTATGAGTCATCTTTACTATTACATGTGAGTCATGTTAAGGTGTGTTTTTTATTTCATATGTTATATCTAGTTTCTAGTTGGGCAGATGGCTGCACAGATTTAGCAGTTGGCGTTTCATCTCTATTTATAGAGATCTTATAAACGTAAAGTAAAAAAAACTTTCAAAGCACTTAAACATACAAAGCCTTTATCATTTCTAAGCATTTTATCCTAAATATGTTTGGTAGAAAAAAGTTATGTTGATGTTATAACATATGTCTGTCAACTACCCCTAAAAGTAGCACTGAGTGGACTGGAGCGCCGCTGTCATACTGTAGATCTCACGTTGACTTCCTCTCCTGTCTGAAGACATACAAACATGGTTCCTCCGGTACAAGTCTCACCTCTTATTAAGGTACATTTATTAATACGCGGTAATATTGTTTCTCTGGGCTATGGCCCTCAATGAACAAACTTTGTATTCAGAGATTTTGAAGCGGCGACCTTCATTCATCCTAAGTAAACGTTGCTAGCGTTAAACGTGTTAGCTTAGCATAGCATAACATTGAAAGCTTTGGTCAAATGCACTGTGAGCTAACTGTGTTAGCTGCCTTGTACTGCAAGGTCAGTTCCTTTTTATATGGTTTTGCGGGTACAAATGTTTTGTTCAAGTGCACATATTTTGTACATTAAAATATGGAAATTGAATGAATTAAAACGACTCCTGATGAATCTTCACACCTAATAATAAACTGAAAACGTTAACGTTACCCATAATAAACTGATTGTATGTTATTGTCCAAGAGTTTAAAACCTCAACATGTTAACAGCTCCGTAGTAATATGTTATATTAAACTTGACGGATTTCGTCATATATTCGGTGTTATTTAGATTATTCAGTACAGAAGTTTTTTTTTTAAATCAAAAATCACGTGATTAAAGATACAGTACTTTAGTCTTTGGCAGGTTCATTAGTCAAACCACCAACAACAGTCTTTTTTTCTCTTTATTTCAGACTGCAAGATGGTCAGCCTTGCTATTTGGAATAATTTATGGAAAGCAGAGATATGGTAAGTGCTGAGTATATGAGTAAATTATCTTTAAATGGCGCATAGTGTATTATGGCCTAAAGAAAATTGTGTTCAATCGCCAGATTATTTGAAGCCCATCGCTGCTGAAGAAAGAAGGATTGAGGAGGAAGAGAAGAAACTCAGGGAAGAGCAAGAGAGGATTTACAAACGGCTTGCTGAAGGTCTGCTTACCCCTCTATTATACTGCAGTTATCCAAGTATACTGTTATTTGTGTTTCAGTGATTAAACACTGTATTGTTAAATTGTGTCCTCTACTTTTTTGCTGTTAGACACAATGTAAGATTAACAGACATGGTTTAGCGCTTCTATTTTACCCATGTGAAATTTGATCTAGGGACCACAGATGGGTTTTGTTCAGAATGGATGTTGTGTGAGACATTCTTATGCAAAGAAAGGTTATTAAAAAAAAAGGAATTTGAGGAAATGTAATACTGAGCAACTTAGATCATGTTCCAGAGAAATCAGTCAACCTCTGTATATGTTTTATACAGTATGTGGGGTGACAAAGTAAATAGTAATGCAGGGTGTTGACTTAATCTTAGACGATTAAACACTATAAAATATCTTAACAGTTGTTTTTACCTCCACAGCAGACTCTGACACCATTCTGAAGTAAATCTCCAAGATGCACGCATTCCAACTCTGAGATGATTCACCAAGACAATTAACTTATATCTATTTTTCAATAAAGACACATGAAGTTAAATCTTGCATTGTTTTCCTTGTATATGTCAACATTGAGGTTATTATGAGGTCGATTGAAGAAGAGTTGCAGACTGTCTTCTCTTTTCTGCAGTTGTATAGGGATGTTTATAGAGGGAAGATTGTTGTATAACATCACCATGGTTTAGATAAATCCTTGGATTTAGGTCAGGCCAATACAGCAAAGTGCCTATTTTGCAATTTTTGAGGGCTTCGCTGTTACTTATCTGCCATGCTGCATTTCCAAAACAATTTAAAGTATTTTAGAATAAAACTTTGCTTTAGTTAATTTGTATACATGTACACTTTTTATGAGGACCTAAATATATACTGTATGTAAGAGTGAGGAACAAGTATCAAATGTATTTCAAGAAAATTGTCAGAGAATTTCTAGTAACGCAGATGTGTAACTATCCAAATAACCATTGCAGGTAACACCCAGACATCTAGGAAAGGCAGAGTGGAAACTGCTGAGAGTTCTCATGAGATAAGAGGCTTTCTTAGCGACTGAGTCACTAAGCAGAAAGGGCTGTAAGGCCATCACATCTGAGCCATGTAGTGGAAGAACTGTTTGTAAATGTATCTCTTGGTTTTACTAAGTAAGACAACAACAAAGTTCATAAAAATAAACCGTTTTATTCTCATGGCATTGGGCATACAGAAGTGATGCATAACATTTCTCTGGCATATTGCGAATGGTTTGAAATCATCATATTTGATGTTGAATCATGATGTTAGACATGCATTTAGTTCTTGTGAAAAAAGGATGACATTTGCAATGATAGTAAATATAATTTGTATCAGAGCTGATTGATTTTAAATATCAATTTTCTTTGCTCCACTACTTTTATGTGAAACATAAGCAGCATCTTTGTTTAAAAAGCACAAAGAACAATTATATGCACTAACAACACATCTTTAGTATTTACTTTAAAACTATAAAGATTTTTTTATGTATTTCAAAAATGTAGAAGCTCATAAAATGTATTTATTTACACAATTAGATAAACAACTGACATCTATTGATTTTTTTCAGCATTTTATGGAAAGCCAGTGCTTCCTATAAAATGAAACGTAGGGAAGTATCTAAATACCTTTATGAAAAAAATCACACACAGATCATTTCTGAGGGTTCAGTGTGATCAGGTGAGCTGAGAGTTTACTGAATGAATGGTATCAAGGCCACTAGTATTAGTTTTCTCTGTGAACGCATGTCCCAACAGTGGAATCAATGAGTAACAAGACATTTCTCAGTAAAACACACCCATGACACCGCTTGATGTAAATCAGTCAGAAGGACAGTTGCTCATTACCTGTCAACTTAAGTGGAAAAACTTACAGTTGTTAAATAGGCCACCAACACTCATATGTTTAGCTATATTTTTGCTGTGCACTATAGTGTTTGCCTATGAAAGGGCAAACTGAATACTCAGCTTTGGTGCGATAACTTTTAGAGGGACACAATTTAAAACGTCAATGAGATGTCTACCACACATACAGCTTTTGTGTTTTTAGATATTTAGGGCATACTTAGGTTTCCCATGACAAAAGAATAAAGCAATGTTGCAATTATAAAATGGAGAAAACGTAAAATAATCATGGATAAAAATCCAGAACCAGAAGAGGTCAAGATCATTTTAATCATTTACAGAAAATATGATGCTAATGTCTTCTATTGATTTTTTTTACATTTCAAAAATGTCAATTATTATGATGAATAAGAGTCTCATTCGCCCTGTTAGCATTCACCTTTCATTCTCTACATAAATTTTAAGTCTGCCTTGTGACCAAATAAAATATAACGGAATACCATACCCAATGAAAATGCTTTTAACGAAACACTTTGTCCCAAAAGATACATTATGAAATAGCTGTTCACCTGTCTTTCTTTGGTAACAGATGGTCATTTGGCTTGCTAATATCATATGCATTGATAATGTTTGCCCACTTGCTCTCTTATTGCCTCTCGTGTGAGGGTACCTGCTTACCCCCCCCCCCCCCCCTTTTTGCTATTCTCTGTGTCTAGCAGATTGTGCAGGTCTTAGACCCAGAAGATCCAGTGGCGTTGTTGGCAGATGCAGCTGTAGAAAAATCGCCAGAAATAAATAAAAAAACACAAATTATTTAAAAGAAATACACTATAACACACAGTAGCATTACAATATTTGGAAATATAACCTTGAGCTGTGAACGGGCTCTGGTTAGATGTTCCTTACGATTTACTACATATACATTGAACATAAACAGAAAAGACGAGTTCAAACCTTTGTTGGCAGCTGCCTCCTGCTTGGCCTTAGTTGCCTCCTCTAATTCCTTCAATTTCGCCTCATATTCATCCTGCCTCTCTTCCCAATTCTTCCGGTTGTTCAGAATCCCATCATACATCGGCTGGATGGCAGAGTGAAAGCGAGAGAACTCCTGTGAAAAACAGAGAAGTGGGTTGCCAAGTGACCAAAATATGATCAGTCAAAATTCTGTATTTGATCATTTCTGTCAACAAGAATTTCTCACTCTCTATGCATAAACATACCTTGTAAACAAAAGTACAGACAAAGTCGATAAAACCGCACTGAAGTTTAGGCAGATCACCAGCTTTGTTCCTGTCCATCATGGGCTGGAAAAAAACATTTATTACAACAGGTACTGTGAAGGTATAGTTTTGTTCGGGGACCCCTTAAAGATTAACAGGAGACCCCTTAAAAACTGTACCATTAAAGAAACACAATAGGTCCTTATGATACAATTATGTACCCAAAATGTACAACATTTTGTTTTGTACCTGCATGAAGGAACCCTTAAGGGTACAAACCCAGTGACGACTAAGAAGTTCAGTATTTTTGTCTAATGTAACAATAAGCAGGCACTTACAATGGGCTGTTGCTCAAGAACAGTTCTCTCAAGGTCACCCTGCTCCCAGAATTCAGCGGCTACAGAGAGGGCAACCTAAGAGATGAGAGTGGCAATGAAATCTTCTGACCCTGGCACAGCGAATAACAATTTGTATAATCAAAAGATGGTACTTTTTCCTACCTTGCTTTGTACCTCCCAAGGCTTTGTGATAGCTGAGAGGTCACATGCCGTCATCATCATGGCCCTCGTCAATGAATAAAAATATGAAAACATTTATACTACACAACTGTGGTGTTAAAACGTTTAAGTGAGGTTATAACTGTAAACGCTTACATTACAATTTCTTTCCTTGTTGTTTCAAGAGACATGAAGTCTACCCATTTCTTCTCATCCTCATATGTCTCTGAGAGATCCACAATTTTCTGGAACATTGTCCTCTTTCTTTAAGACACAAATTCAGTTGGTTTGAGTGTAGTGAGGTTTGTTATTTTAATTCATTTTTATTATTTTTGTTAAAGGACCAGTTCACCCAAAATGCTAATTCTGTCATCATCTCTTTAAAGCTATATTCTGTCAATAACAGTTCATAATGAGGTTTACAAGTTAAATAATGACATATTTATTTCTGAATTATTTGGTAACTTCTCAAAACATATATCAACTTTATAACAGATTATAACATGACATCACATGAAATGTCATATACAGCTCATAACTTACTTGAAGTACAAGGCAAGGTCAGTTGCAATAATAGCAATATCGATGAGATGGAAGGCATGTTCTGTTTGTCTTCTGTTGAGGTTTTGGAAGATGTTTAAAGACTAAGAAAAACATTCATATGTCAGTATTAAAAATCAATTTGACACAGACCATCAAGACTTATGGTTAACCCACTCATACCTCATCTCCTAACAAGAACTTGCCAAAGTCCAAGTGATGTCTCTCAAGAATGGAAGATCCATGTAGCTTGGCAAGAGGATTCAGGGACCTAATTACAAAACACATAAATATGATGATAGGAAGTAAAAGTAGAATTCAATTACTAGTCAAGTAGAGTCATTCTCTCACTTCACTTGGTAGAGATTATTTGTGCCTCTGTGGTCAATATCATGCAGGAATCCAGCAGTAATCATGGCCATCACCTCCAAATCTGTGTAATAGCGCTTCAGTTTCCCTGTCTGCCTCCATAAAACACAGAAAACATTTTCTCATTCAGATTTTTCTCACATTTTGTGTGTTAAAACACATTGGCTCATCCAATAATGTGAGTTTGGGGCGGGGCTACTCGCTTGGCTGAATGTTGGCAGATGAGGGCTAGTGCTCGAAAAAATTTAACTGCAAAAATATTTTTTATTTTTATTTTTGCAGTTAAATCAATTATCAATATACATGTAGTTTGGACCCCAAGCATGCTGAGCAGATCATACCGTGAGTAATGTGAACATGGTTTGCCCAACGTTGAAGCCGTGTCTCCAGTTGTGATATGTGATTTTCCTGTAGCCTTTGCTCACCGAGTACATGAACCTCACCAAAACCTCACAAAAAACAGCAGTCAATCATCATTTCAGTTCTGTGAAATTTCACAAAACACATGCTACTAACAAAGGATATGTAAGGATACCTCTTGAGGGATCTGGAACTTTCTGACCACTCCAACTTCATAGTACATTTGGATGCCACACATTACAAGCTCCAATTCAGTGCAGTCAAAATCTGAGAAATGGAAGAAGTAGATATCGAACTTTTTTGGCCCTGGAAGCTCTTTTTTCTGCATGAAAAATAACAATTGAACAAAGAAAGTCAAACAGTCATCTTTCATTATGAGACACAGATGAACCAACTCAAAAAGAACAAATATGCAAATAATTGAACTATGACTGTAAATTATGATCTGTGATAGGTGAACCAGCACAATCTAAAAATACTGTAATTAGTCCTGCGCTTTACTTATTTATAACATTTTGAAAAGCATCTGTTGAGTGCTGTTGCTAATCCTTCATCACCAAAGGCGTCAGAAAATGTTATGTTCAAAGAACAAATTCTTACTTCCAGATATTAAAAGAAAAGTAAGCTGATGGGTGTACCAGAATCTCCAAAAACTCTTCTTCATCGCAGTCCCCGGGCTCTCGGTCAAAATACTCTCTTGTTTTCTGGAATAGAAACACCAATGAGAGCCTTGAAGAAGTCTAATAGAAGAATTAAGGTTTACATGGTTTTCAATGGAACTTACAAGGATATCTTGAATCTCATCATTTCGACATTTGACGTGGTACAACACCATATCCTGGGCGATGTCTTTCCTGTTCTCCAGCTTATTCATTTTGTCATATGTGTCTGTGTTGAGGACCGACCAACCTAGAAACTGCGTCAAAGCCTTTCAGAATAACAAATGCATCTAAGAGTCAATCACAAGTACTCAAATATCTTGCTTTTTGACGCTACCTGTCAATCAAACAGCTATACCTCCATGAGTTGTTCATCGAGTTCATCGAATGGTTTGCCATCCTTCCTGTTGTAAAAAGTTGCAACGCCAACAATTTCTTCTTTTTTGTTGACAATAGGCAGGGAAAGCACATTTTTAATAGTCCATCCACTGTCATCCAGCGGCTCTGTCTAGAGAAACAACAAAAATGTTATTGTACTGCAAAGCGAAATTTTAATCGTAAACATTAAGACTATATATCTACCTGGAATTTGAACATTTCTTCGGCTGCCGCATTCATGATGTTGCAAATCTTGGCCAAGCAAATAAAAACAAATGGATAAATAGATACATTCGATTTGGTCTACTGTCATTTGCATGTACCGTCATTCCCAAAGTAGAGAAGTCACTTACAAATCCACTTTCAGCTACATACGTGGGTAATCCACTAGCCAGGGCCCAATGGTCTCCAGTTGGATTTCTTTGAAACAAGAAATGTTTTTTAGCAACAAGAGGATGTTTACATGTATTCTGAATTTAGCATCATGTGTCATTAAGTGCACCGAAAAAAATCACCAAAGAGAATAAAACTTACGGTATGACCTTGATGTCCTCTTTTCCATGCAAAATATAATCAATAACTTTGTAGAAAATTACTTCCTAAGTGGAAAAAATATAAACTGGTTTCAGCATTTTAGACAGCTTAACATAAAATGTAAAAAAATGAAGTTTACTCTTCCATCTGGAGTTACAGGACCGGAATACGGTGGCTGCTCTCCCATCAACACAGGCCAAATATCAAAGAACTCCTGCAAGACAACAAAGCCACAGTCTTAAAAAGAGAAACAGGACTGGTGGAAGACTCTAAACTCAATGCGCTTTGTACCTTTTCCTTGGTCATGTCCAGCAGGCCCACAGAGTACCTATCACAGTTGAGGTAGGCTCGCACTGTGTACAAAGCTTTGTGAAACTGTCGCTCAATGTCTGTGAGCTCTTCAAACACCTTGTTAGCTGACCACAACAGCAGCTGTGAATGAGACACATAAAACGTACTACAATTTTTGAATTTATTCATAACAATGACACCATTTTTACTGTGTGCAGCTTATACAGACTGACCTGTCCTTTACGTGTTTCACAGTTGTGTAGGTAGCTCAGGTGAAAAATCTTCAGGTTCAGAGAGCCAACTTTTAAGTACTTTAAAAAAAGCTTTAAACAAAAAGCAGACATTAAACACTTTTACTCCATTACACCCAAAACATTCTGCATTGTTTTACATAAAACAGTCTATTTTTATGCTTATATGACACTTTATCCAGATTCAATACTTTTCAAATACTTTTAAGCATTAAAGGTCCAGTGTGTCATTTTTGGAGGATCTATTGACAGAAGTGCCATCTAATATACATGTCTTCAGAGGTGTATAAAGACCTTACATAATGAAGCGTTATGTTATTATTACCTTAGATTGAGCTATTTCTATCTACATACACCGCGGGTCCCCTTACATGGAATTCACCATGTTGTTTCTACAGTAGCCCTGAACGGACAAACTGCTCTACAGAGCATGTTTGGTAAAAACGTTATCTCCTTCGACAAAAAAGCGAAAATGTGACGACATCTTAGTCCTGTATCAGCCACCTTAGTGCTACGAAAGGGAGGGGTGGAGTGAGCCATTGGTTGCAATTCACAACCTCACCACTAGGTGCCGTTAAATTTTATACACTGGATCTTTAACAATTTGTCACAAATTCTTTAAAACAGCTGAAATAAATTCTGACCAATGTTTTGCTGGTTAGTTTGTGTTGATTAGGTAAAGAGAAGGGAAGACAGTCACTTACATCCTCATCTTCATCTGTGAAATGAGGTCCAGTGATTTTGTTGACAGCCATGATGACAGCGACCACATCCTTGCCGTTCATGATGGGTGCAGCCAAGAGGTTGTGTGTAATGTATTCGGTAAGTTCATCAACAAATGAGCTGAAGTGACTATTCTAGAGTGAAAGCAAAGGTCCTTTTGTCATAAACACACGCTGCTAACACAGAGTTGTAGTTTGAAAACCAAACTAATAATTGTCTTTTTATTGTGGTGCTTAGCACAATTATAACTAATCATTTTTACGTATATTAAAAATAGATTAAAAAGTACATTAAATGTTTTCACTCAATTAACAAAGTTAACAAATCTGTGGTGTAAGTTATTTTTTTCCAAATGATTAAAGAATAATCTTTTCAAGTTTTTTGTGAACTACTGGAAGTAAATTTGGTCTTTTAAAGAGCCATGCACCTGTGAATGCCATAGATATAATAATCCGGTAACACTTTAGAATAAGGTTGCATTTTTTCTAACATGAGCTAACAATGAGCAGTGTAGTTTTTCAGAAACTGTATTATTCTTTGTTAATGTCCATACAATTATTCATGTTCATTTATGGTGCATTAACTAATGTTAACAGATACAACATTAGATTTTGAAAAATGTACTAGAAGCTAAATGTTGAAATGAACTAGTATCAATAAATGTGTTGTTCATTGTTAGTTCATGTAAGCTAATGCATTAATTAATTGTTAACAAATCCAACCTCATTGTAAAGTGTTACCCATAATCCTTCATGCTGGACATGGGTCATCGAATATTAAAATAAATGGATTATGTCAAGAGGATTTGCCAAGCCTCAAAATATGGATTGACCATACCTGCAGTCATGAACTATACTACAGTAATTTAACCAGTTTCTAATAACAATAATTTACACATTCATGCTTAAATAAATACCATGAGTTACATATCTCATGTAGAGATATTTTAAACTAGACATTATGTCTTACTTGTGTAACATCCTTGACATTGATGGTCTTCTTGGTTTGAGCAACATGTCCCACAATACCGATGTCAAGAGGGAATACGATCTCAGAATCTGGAGCCACCACACAGTCATCTAGCTCAGAATTTTCATTCACGTTAAAGAGTCGTGTAGCCAGCTCAGCGATGCCGTTCCGCTGTCGATACATAAAGAGGCTACACCTGTCGGCGTGGATCAGAGCGCTGGTCCTCTTCAGGATCTTAAACATCACTTTCTCCATATTTACGTTCTCCTGCATGTCTGTAATAAGATCGTAGAATATCGCTCCCTCCTCCACTGAGCTTACGTCTTTATAAGTATCAATATCCACTTTGGATTCTGGTATTCGCATGATCGAGGCCACGGCGCCCGGTTTGAGCTTTCTGTTAAAATAACTCTTAGCGAAATCAGGGTTTCCGTCCAAGAACTTCTCCACGTCTTCCTTTTTGACACTCATCTTGGGTTTGGGAGCTTCTACCCCGGCCAAGTAAGGAAAGTTCAAATGAGTTTAGGAATTCAAATATTTTTTTACAGCATTTACTCAAGCTGTTGTGAAAAAGAGAAGTGATGTGAAGAGACACCTGCAGCAGCAGGGGCAACCCGAGTCCAATCCAACTGACATCAACGGCAAGGTGTTTTCCTAATAGTGTTGAAGGTGAATGAGGATCTGCTGTAGTGAAACTGATCAGGTGACCTTATCAAAGCCTGAGCCAATGGCTGAACTGTCCTCCACCTCACACACTCTTTCTTCTGGGAGAAGAGATGCTTTTAATGAAAGTTTAGGAAGTAAACATATGAAGTCATGAAGCCTGTGTTGGTTGGCAACCATCCGCATGCATTTGCTTTGTTCCCCTTCGTATCCTCTTGCAGAAGTCTGGCCTTTACAGTACAAGCTCTTTAAGTTCTTATTAAAAACACACTCCTCATTACTAAGCCCTATTTAACCAGGCCACTAGCTGATTATCTCAGCACCCCGGTCGTCTTCTTACTCAATGTGACTGCAACCAGGAGAGCTGTGAAAGGTTTTTTTTATAAATAAGGGACATGTATATATACTGTATATATATGAAGATTTTTTTCTTAATTTAGTTGTTGAAATATGCAGTGGTACCACAGGATGTGTCGAAAATATCAGTCATGCAACACCAAAATGATATGAGAAATAAAAAACATACTGTATCAAAACTATTACCATGGATCTATTTGAACTTCATTTGTATGACAGTAACAGGCATAATCTCTAAGGCATATTGCAGTAGCATAGCTGATATTATTCAACTATATACAACAATACAGAATTACAACAGTAGTGTCAAGTATTTACAGACATATACATCAATGCATGTATGGTGTTCATGTTTTGTTACTCAGCCAATGTTCACAGGTCGAGTGGACCCATAGAATTATTCAGTTCAGCCATAAAATCAAATCAACACAGCCATAAAAATGTGTGTAAAAATACTTCACAGACATTTTCTTTATCCTACTTACAAGCCACATAGAACGCATGTGGTTAATATTTGTCATCCACCTCAGTTAAATCGTATTAATGATGGAAAAAGAAAATGTACTAAAAAAGAACAATCTGTGATAAGGCCGAAAAACGTATCTTGAATACATATAAATGGCAGTGTTTAAAAACAAAAACAAATAATCGCGTGATTTTTTAGTAAACTTTAAAAACGGGTCCAACAGACCACACAATGGTTGCCTCCTTAAAGGGATGAAAATTCTGTCATGAATTACTAAACCTCAAGTTGTTCCAAACCTGTAAATGTCTTTATTCTGTTAAACACAAGGAAAAATATTAGAGATAAAAAAACATTCAAAATATCTTTCTTTGTGTTGAACCATACAAAGAATTTTTTACAGGTTTGGAACAACTTGAGGGTGAGTAATTCATGACAGAATTTGTTTTGGGGTGAACTATCAATTTAAGACGACTCACTTCATTGTTTTCCTCATTTTATAAAAGCTTCTGCTAAATGTTAAATGTACGGTGGATAATTTGTGATATGAAAATATCATGTCATGCCTGACCGCATATAATATTATTGTCATGCTTTTAATTGTGAGTACATTTTATGTTATATTTTAAATCGATGGACGGCATCTTCATAAAGTTTATACCCCCGTAACCATCTTAGACAAAAGGTCATGGGGATAATCAGCATATTAATAGCTCCATACCTGCACAAAAGCAAGTTACAGCTTTGATTGCTGAGGAAAACACAACGTCCTGTGTACAGCTGAGTACTACTGTATTATTTGTTAAAGAAAGCAATCCCAACAGTTGTCTTAATAAGAATTAGGAATTAGGTTTAAAAACTGCACGATTAGTTTAGCAAATATTTGCTAAACTAATCATGTGTATGCTACATTTAGATGCAGATAAAAAAAATATTGTTTTTTTTAAAACAGTTTTAAAAATGAAGGCATATTTTTGGGATCTCAGTAGCTCTCCAGGTGAGTTTCTAAACCTGCAAGAGCTGTTTCTGCTTAGATCTATAACCAACCAGTTCATGTAGATTAAAAAATAAAGGTAAAAGTCCTTGGTTAACAGCAATTTTGTGTTTGCCTACAGATATTATATGATGCAATAAACTTTCTGGACATATTATGCAACACATTTTATTTAACTGCACTAAATCCACCCTCCAGTGCTTTTCTAAATTGTTATTTTGCAGGTGCGCCACCTAGTGATAGTAATCAGTCGTTATTCCACTGATCATACAGTTTGCAAGATGATATGAGATCAGATCGACAGAGAAAGCTTGGAAAATAAATCAAATCAAATCAAAATAAAGGACCAAGTCTGTATTACGAAAAAATATTAATTGTATTAAACGCACTGTCTTTGCTATAATGCTTTTAATCATCTAAATCCTGCTGTCATTACCCCAAAAGCCCACAAGATCGCAGTAGACAACACAACTTGACTGACTAGCATAATTTGCATCTGAACCTAAGCAGTGCCTTTGTTTTTAAACGTTTCATAGGTTGACCAAGAGCCTTGAGCACATGCGGAATTTGAGGGATTAGGCTCATGGTTTATAGGGTAAAGTCTATGAGGACCACAAACAAAACAGAAGGGTACTTGTGTGCTGGATTTGCATGAAACATCACAATAGTTGGGATTAGGGATATACTGTACCCTTTGAAAAATAACAAAATATGAAAAAGAAATATTTAGAGACTTTTTTGCAAAATACAATAATTTTGTGTAAGACGTTTTACCAAAACTACAATATACATTGGGAACAGAGGTGTAACCAGGTTAGATGTTGTCAGACATCAACTTTAGCAATGGTTGTTTAACAGCGCAACCAAAAAGAGTTCAGTTTTTCTTTGTTTAAACAGATTTAGAAAAAGAAAAATGAAAAAAGAAATGAAGATCTTAAAAAAAGAACTGCACTAATCTCTGCGCGGAGCTCAGGTGCGAATAGATAACATCACTGAATGCTGTGTCGCCAGAAAGGTCAGATCAACTTTATGCTGTAGTTTAAAGCCATATCTCCACCATATGGAGTTGCTTAAAACTTAAGTCTGAACATATTTGAATGTTATGCAATTGAACTTCTCTGTGATTTCAATGTAACATGTGATCGGATCACCCCACCTGATCATCCCACAGCTCCTTCAGGACACTGTGTGTGAGCCAAGGGTCCACGTGCCAAAACCAGCTTAGTCCTCTTGCTTCTGAAACAAAAAAAGTTTGTTATTTCAAAATACAAGTAATAAGAGTACAGAGATCATATTGTACATTAAGTCTTTTTATATATTCAAGGTCTGGCATAGAGCTATAAAGTATAGAGGCACATGAGAATACTAATGAAAGGCAAACCTCTTTTTTGCGATGTTTTCACAATAACAGTAACAAGATATCTAATGCTATATGATTTGCCAGAATAATAATAGATGTCTTTTCCACATGCCATTAATAGATAACAGTCCAACTTTTCACTTTGTTGCTTTTAAAATTATACATATTTTTAAATCGCATAATAGACGTTATATAATTCATAACTGAGTTAGACATTGAGAGAGACTATAAGTCTGGACAATATCATAACAAATGAGTCAGAATAGCTAATGATTAAGATAAGATCTTGTATAAGAGGATAAAAATTCATAGATGAGGGTGCATAAATATGACATAATATGCTTTTAAATCACTATACCGTTTTTTTATAGAAAACTGACAAATCTGATACAAAAATACATTCATTATTATATAATAGATTGTCATAAGGAGAAAAGCTGTTTCTGTAATCATGTCCATCTAAACAAACAGACACAAAGCCATTAGAAGCCTATTGTACCTAAGATAACACTGGACCACAATCAGATGCTTTAATAAATATAGAGCATTTTTGTTATCAATTTACCAATGTGAATGTGATTTACATATTAAACTGCTACAATAGCAATATGCCGTTAATACTGTATAAAAAACTCAAAACAAATAACATTACATAACAGATGTTCAATATAAATAAAACAAAAAATACCTTTATCTGCCAAACTTCTATTTTTTTTACAATAAATCAAAGTCTAACAATATTCCATTACATAATTCTTTAATTGTTTTTATGGCAAGGTTCAACTGAGAAGCCAGATTACAGTAAGGATTTCTAGAACCGGATTAACCGTAGATTTAAGCACCTTATTTAGTCACAAGAAGTGAAAATAATCAATAAGCCTGTGTGTGGAGTAGGTATAAAGCGGCTCTTCCTCAACGTAAGACAACACAGACCGGTGGAGAACCACAGAGAGAGATCCTACACCACAAAACCTTTCCGTCCCTGCACTTCAAAAAACAACAAAACAAACAGGTAAGACCCAGTCCTACGTGTAGGCCTTCTGGGCCACTCATGCAGTCTAGTGCACTTTTCATATTATCTAACAAAATGCAACTTGCCATCCGGACTATTGGAATAAACAGAATGTGTTGACTAGTTGGCAAAAGCTTCATTTGTACTTTTCTTCTCTGCTAGACAGAATGGAATACTACAAGTTTGCTCTGCTGGTGGTTTTCCTATCCTACATTGAACGCTGCTGGTCTGCTTCATGCATCGTGGACAGTTTCACAGTCAAGGAGAACTTTGATCCAAAGCGAGTATGTGTGCATTTTGATGCCCACAGGTCATGGTCTTGTTTGCTCATTTATAACGTTAATGTCAAACACTCATATTTACGTGACTTGTGTCTTGTAGTATGCAGGCAAATGGTACGCTCAGCAGAAAAAAGATCCAGAGGGGCTGTTCCTCCAGGACAACATCTCTGCTGAATACAACATTGAGGACGATGGCACCATGACTGCCTCTTCCAAGGGTCGTGTAACTCTTTTCGGGTCAGTGAAACAATAACTATAATTCTGCTAAAAAAACAGCTTAAACTGGTTTGCTGGGTATAGCTGGTCAACCAGCTTGGTGGCTATATGGGCTTTTTCAAAAGGTTTTGGGTACTTTTAGCTTTACATGCTAGGAGGCCAGCTAAATCAGCTAAGACCCACACAAAAATAAAAATTATGTCATTATTTATTTATTATCATGTTGTTCAAAACCCGTATATGACTCTTTCTTCTGTGGAACGCAAAAGAAGATATTGAGAGATGTCTCCGTGGTTTTGTGTCTATGCAATGGAAGTCAATGGAGGCTAATGTTGTTTGGTTACCCACATTCTTAAAATGATCTTCTTTTGTGTTCTGCCAAAGAAATAAAATCATACAGGTTTGGTTTGGAATGAAATGAGAGTGCTTGAATTATGAAAGATGAAATATTGAATTTTTTATTTTTGGGTGAACTATCCCTTTAAGCTTTTTAGCAGTAAGGGAAATTATAATAATATACAGGAATCCCATGATTTTTGATACAGATATATTGATAAACAATTGGTGACATTATGCTAATGCTAATCCCACCATCTGTTGTTATATCTCTACAGGTTCTGGGTTGTGTGTGCTGATATGGCGGCCCAGTACAGCGTGCCTGATCCCAGCACCCCTGGAAAGATGTTCATGAACTACCAGGGCCTGGCTAGCTATCTGTCCAGTGGAGGTCATAATACATTCAGATTCATACATCTGTACTCAGTACGGTTCAATTTCTGTACCAACATAAGACATGTCATGTGATTCACTTGTTCAATGTTAACACAGGTGACAACTACTGGGTCATCGACACCGATTATGACAACTACGCTATCACCTATGCTTGCCGCACCCTGAAGGACGACGGCACATGTGATGACGGCTATGCTCTCATATTCTCACGCAACCCCCGTGGCCTTCCCCCCGCAATCCAGCGCATCGTGCGCCAGAAACAGGACGAGATCTGCATGGCTGGTCAGTTCCAGCCCGTGCTTCAGTCTGGTAAGTCGCAAAAATTATTTTGAGCTAAAACACAACAAGTGGCACAGACAGTTTTGTAGCTGACTTTTTCGTCTGTTGTTTTACAGGTGCTTGCTAATGTTTTCGAGCAAATGAAGAGGGAATAATTTAGTGTACTGTCAATGGACAAGGCATTTGGGTCATTTCACTGCTGTAGAGATGCATGGAACAATGTGTGCATACGGGAAAGACCATGTGAAGCTTTTTATCTCTCAAGGGAATGTGGAATTTGTTGTACTGGTGAATCTGTGACAATAAATATTTTTTAAACAAAACTTTATGCCTCATCTTTTACAATGGGTAAAAAGGTTTTTCATCTACTTGGTTGTCAATACGCAGACAACAACTGATGACTCCAAGCAAATGACAAATAAATTAAATTTACTCACCCTGTATGGCTTTCTTCTGCAGAACACAAAAGAAGTTACTTTGAAGAATGTTGGTAACTGAACAATAGTGGTACCCAATTTGTACCGCTGTTGTAGGGTTACCAACATTCTTCAAAATATCTTCTTTTGTGTTCTGCAGAAAAAAAGAAAGTCATACGGGTTTGAAATGACAAGAGGGTGTTTAAATAATGACAGATTTCATTTTGGGGTGAACTGTCCCTTTAAGTAGCCATGAGTTAATACTTCAAACCCAACCGTATTCTTCTTATTAAAGTTGTTCATGTGACCCTTTAGTCACGACTCACTGTAAACCCAGATAAGTTAAGATAACTAAAAAAATTGGGGAAACTTATTACCTCAAAACTTTTACGCTGATGAACTCAATTCTGTTGAATAAAGGACACTAAACACATAAGAACCGTAAAGTCATAATAATAATTTTGAAAAAAATAGTTACGTTTCAATGCTGTCGTGAAGGAACAACAGCCAATTACAGTTGGACCATTATGTAATGCCTTCAGAACTAACAATTAAGATTTGAAATGCGTCTGTTTTCCTCCTAAGCAAATGCTCTACCGTCTGCACAATGGTAACCTCTTGAAATCACTAATGTTAAAAAACTCTTTAAATAACAGAATAGAACAGAATACTAAACATTTATAAGCCTCCTCCCTTTGTAATCTTGTATAAATCCATAGAATAACACTTTATTTCGAGATTTACTTCCATTATGCAGTCCACACAAAGCATGCTGGGAATCGCTCTGACGTAATCGGAAGATATAATAAAACATTTTGAGTTAAGTGAATTCTTATTTTTGAGTCCCTGGAACTCAAAATATCAAAATCGTTAAACACACTTAAAAGTTGTAAGATAAACAAACTTTTTCGCAGTTTTGAGGACAGTTCGCTTATTTTGTCTGTCTGCACAATATTATGTCTTCCTGTAGCTTAAATACAGTATACATAGTGTCTCTCACAACACACCGATGCAGCTGACGTCATCTCTCCAATCGGTTTATCTACAATAGGTTAATGCCCTCTAACTGTTCTTGTTATGACTGCCGGTAAGTAGTTTCATGCCAGCTGGTGTCTCTTGCAGACAGAACAGATTGTCTGTACTGGGTTTTGCTGGTGAAAAGGCAAAGATTATGATATAAGTGGCTTTGTAAGATCGGTCAAACCTGCCTGATTTAAATAAATAAGATGCAGAAAGGTTTAGACACAAACTGTGACCCAAATAAGCAGACAAAGCACACATATTTGTTTACAGTAAGTTACTATACAAAAAACTATGCAACTTATCACGCTAATCTCTAAGATCGCAAAACTCTTGACTTCTAGTAGTTTGTAGGATAGCAAAATCCACCAAAGGAGGTAGTAGATCTTTTTCGCACCTGGCAACTAAGATGTGGAATAGTCTTCCTGTCTGGGGCAGCGACCCTCAATCCTAGTTTAAATCTAGACGACAGAAACATCTCTTTAGCCAAGCACACATAATATGTCTTGTAATTATGCATTTCATGTTTATAGATTAAATACTTATAACTATCCTAAAATGTCATGTCATCATCTGCTCTCCATCTTGAGATGCCCATCCCAAAGTAACCAGTGATTACACCAGCTTCAGTCTGGTTTCAGTGTGCCACAGAGATGTAAGATGACCCAACACCCGTGGATAGATGATGCCAACCCATGCTATGACTTCAGAGGATGCCAGCTCTAAACTATGACCTACTTTAAATTTATTTAGAATTCTTGATTTATGTTTAGTTTAATATGAATTCAATTTAATATTTTCAGAGATAAAATGTAGAATGTCTCATATCTCAAAACACATCTTTCCACTCATGCACATGCTGCAATGATTATATACAACTCGAGATGTTATTTCTGTAATTGTGGGGTGTGCATTTTAGTGACACACCCCAGTATACTTGCTGAAAACTATCTCGGGGAACTATCTACATAAACAGCAATGGAATTTAGCTGACGTACAAAACCCATTGCAACATCAGAAATTTTCAGGACTTTGTAATTTACACTCAGCAATAAGTCATAGTTACTATAATACTATAATGCCCAGCCACTTATAAACATTAACAAGACGACACACTGTCAGCATCTCAAAGGAACATACTGACCTGTTTAAAAGAGAATTAGCTTAGGCTCGTGGTTTGTTTGCTGTAGAACAATGTAAAAAGTAAAAAAAAGGATCAAAATGAACAAAGCAGACAACCAAACACTAAATATTATTTTCATATGTGATGTTAAACATTGGCTGAGACATTGACAATAATATGCTCACGGGAAGAAATGCTTGCAATGAGTAACTTGGTTGGTTTATACTGAGCTTATTTAAACATTTCCGTGTAATGTGAGAGTTAATAAGTAAAGGATTTTTTATTTGTGGATACTGGAACAACATATTATGTTTGTTGCATTCAGGGCTGGATTGGCCATCGGGCATACCGGGCATTTTCCCGGTGGGCCGATGTATTTTTTGGGCTGAATGGACGCATGGGCCAGAGAGACGGACGGATTAGGCCCAATTCACATTTCGCGTCTTTTCCGCGCGCATATTCGTTATTTTAAATGTAGACACGCGGCAGCCACGCGGAAATAGGGGGCCACGCGGTCGCGATGCGCATGCGGTGCGACGCGCTCTTTTTTTCAGGAGCGTCGGCTCCGCATCGAGATGAAAAAATCTCAACTTTCCAGAAAGGCGCAAGCGCACCGCAGGTCATGTGACAAGAACCAACCAGCCAATATAGACAAGCTCAATGAAGATGGAGACACAGATGATCACAGCATAACTAAATCTAGTAGCAGAGTTATTGCAAGGTATTTTCAGTGCATATAATCCATATATCCTTTGTTTATACCTCCTCGTCTCAACGGCTATCGTGGCCCATGGTTGCTTAGCGACGACAGACGCCAGGAGAGCGCAAAGTCCAGGCGCTTTGGAAAAAAAGGAGAACGCAGTGCAGCTCATGTTTTCCGGAAGGTTTTAGACGCGAAATGTGAATCGAGCTTAAGAAGCGTGAATCGAGCACGTATGCATGGAACGCGAATGCAATTGCGAATCGGACATGTATGCAGGAAAGGCAATGACAGCAGCACAACCTAGCACAACCCAACCAAACCCCCCCGTCGACAAAAATGGTGGAGGGCCGAAGCTGGTAAAAAACATCAGGGCCAAATTAACGTCCCAGTCCAGCCCTGGTTGCATTGAATTCAGAACATTGGTCAAATGTACATAATTTAATCCAAGATTAATTCTAGAAAAAGTAGAACTCATCTGTTAAAAAATATATTGTTGTAAATATTATATTATATTTATTATAATAATATTATATTAAATAGAAAAATATACTATTTAATATTTTATAATAAATTATAAATGGGTACAAAATAAACTGCACGTGTCCTATTACTGACTTAGCAAAAATTTAAAAAGCGAACAATGAAGATAAATCGCTCTGCTATTTTATTTTATAAATGTAAATAATATAAAATATTATTAACAGTTTGTTTTCTACATTTTTGCCGTCAAATCATAGGACACATGGTACCATTCATTTATTTATACCATATAATGTTTGATTCTTTTTTTTCTCATTTTAGATAAATAGTAAGGTCATCATCAAAACCATGAAATAACACAAATGTAGGCTAACATTTGGGAATATGTTGTGACCAAAGTAAATTAAAAATAAATCAAACTAAATATTTTTTTGTTTTCTAACTTAAAATAATTAATTATTTAAATTATTTAAATAACTAATAATTTAAATAATTAATATGTTGGCACAATGATATTTTATAGCATACATCATAAGATTAAAACAAATTTATGATCATGTAGGTCGCTTTGGATAAATGTAGATAATCAAGAGAAACAGTTCAGTCAAGTGACCCAAAGTGTAGCAGGGAGCAAGTCTTCACATTCCTCCACTGTGGTTGATATTCACTTGTCTTCTGCTGCATTCGTCTATTCTAAATGCACATTCAGAAATTCTGAACTCTGACAGTGGGTGGCACTGTTTCCATGGTGATCAGCTCAGCCTCCCATAGGCCCTCCTCCCTCTCTCTCGCTCTCTTCCTCTTTATCTTTCTCTGTCTATGATTGGTTACCGAGGGTTAAGCAACCAAGCAACATCTACACCCACAATCCTTTGCCCCTTTCAGCCAAGCTAACCAGCTCACCGGGAAATTCAGCAGTGAAGGCATGGCAAATGTATACTCCATTCTGCTCATCTGCTCCTATGCTAATGGTGAGTCTGTTTCAGTCACAATATATTCTTCCTCAGTACCATAATGGGGAAGGTCTTACAGTATGCTTACATGCAACATTTACATATTAGTACAATAGCACTAGAACATAGGAAAGCAAGACGGCTACTGTCACTGGCACATTTATTTGTTTTAGGATATAAAATGTATGTTTTACAGTTGCATTTTAAGATGTGTTAAAAACCCACCTGACCATTTACTATAACACCAATTCTGCTCTATTGTACTAAACTTTGCATTGTGTATAGTAAATACTGTTGACTCTGTTGACATATTTGACATGCTGTTCTTCATTTGAATAAAAGCACACGCTTAATGAATAAATTCAAATGTAACCACGCATTATCTAAACTGAAATTCCTGTACTCTTGGCAGAATGCACATATTTACATGGGAAATAACATAGTCAAGAATCATATATAAAGGTTTGTCTCTTTCATTGATTTACATGACACAATTCATAACTGACACATTTCCTAAAGAGTGGTCAGAGATCTCTAACTATACAGCACGCCAGACATGACAAAGAACATATTACTGCAATAAATTAAGCAGAAAGAGCAACATTATTCCAAAATACAGAGGCGTTATTGTACCAGATGAGAATAGAGACTCACAGTTCTTAGACTGTTCATAGAAACTGACTGACTGTCTGAACCGACCTTTGTAACGCATCATATCTTTGACATACGGTAACAGCAGTACGTTAATAAAAAATAAACAAACAGTGAACATATGGAGCAACTATGCAGTATCAACTTCCACAAGCATAAGCTATGTGTAAAATTCAAAACTAGAATTCCCCTATTCTGACTGAACTCAATGGGATAATGTTCCACACCAAACCCTTAAAATCAGACACTCATCACAAGATCACAAGAGATCTATATTTAAAAACAGAACATTTATGACAAAAGCCTGAATTCTTTGACTGAGTCATGCTGAAATGTGCATGTCCATCAGATTGTATACACCATTTCACAGAAGATTACAGATGATTTTGATTTTGTTATTTTCATGATTTTCTTAGAACGCTCTTGTGTCTGGGCAGAAATGTTTTCCGTTGTTAGATAAGAACCAGTAAAAGATTGACTTTTTGTGCCGTTATTACCACAATGCCTGTTGCTCAATGCAGTAGTATGTTTAACCCAGAAGAGACACAAAACTGACACCTTCTCTTTCCTCAGCCAATGAGAACACTGGGGGGTGGGATTTAGGAGAGGAGGGACTGCCACGAGGTTTTTGTATAGTACGACATATACTTGTATCACTGTTTTTTGGTTTTGCTGGTGGCAGGTGTGGTAGAAAGAGGCTACTGTATAAATATAAGCAATTTTAAACAGCTTGTGAAAGAAAGACCATTTATTCAGGTGAGTGATGGACATTCTTTTTCTGCTTACCTTGAACGCTCAATCTGCAGAGAAAAACAATCTGCAAACAAAAACAAAAAATATGTATGAGATGTCATGGAAAATTGTGGAAGACATTTATGATGCACAATAAGAAAGGCAGTTAGGGGTTAAATAGCATGTGCTGAGTTTGCTTTGGCTTCGGTTTGATTCCAGATTCTCTCATTGTCAAGAAGTAAAGGCACATGACAATATGATTAAATGGGACTGACTCAGAAAGAGATGTTTACTTTTCCCTGCTGAGTGATTTTGTCCTGGTAACAGATTAGCTCATTTACATTTTTCTTGGGAACTAAATTACTTTTGTCCCTTACCTATGATAAAGCACTGATGCTACAGCTGTGCCACTTTCTAACTGTGATTTTGAAAGAAATTGTTGCTGATTTTTTTAACTTGTTATACTGACATGTTATCTTATGAGACTTTAAATGGTTAACTAAGTAATTAAAATGACTTCAGTGGGTTAATAAATGTCTTCTGAAGCACAATATTGCACTTGTGAGAAAAAATGATTAATATTTTGAGTTTGTGTGATTTTCAATTTAGCTAAATAAGCTAAAATTATTTATCGTTTTCGCACACACACACCTCTCTCACAAATCCATTTTGTTTTTAAAAATGTTTTAAAAGACATTTATTATGGCATGCGGATGGGTAAACTTTAAATGGTGAGGGATTTTACCACAAAATACTTGTAGTTATTTTGTGGTAAATATATTTATTTATATTTTTTACATTTTAGAATAATAGTAAACTCATTAAATCTATGAGCAGCACAATTGTAACTGTGGGAATTATGTTATATAGCCATGTTATATTTAAGCATCTTCAAAGTTGCCACCATTTGAGTAGAATTTGCAAAACCGTTCTCTTATTTTCACATCTTCAAGTTCGCAGCTTCTTGACTTACAAGTTTTTAAAGAGTATTAAAAGGAGTTTGTTTTCTAATGAGAGAAATTGACATGTTGGCACCTTTATATTTTATGTCCACAAAAGTAATTTCAAAAAATTATTTCAAAAAAGTATCCACCTTAAGATGAAAAGATTTTTTATCTTTTTAAGTTTTTATCGGTACTGTTTATAAAATGTAGTGAATAAAGTGTATAACAGTATCGACTGATCAATCTATGCGTTTTCACTCCATCAATCATGCAGAGATAAGAGAAATGTGTGTGAATAACTTTGGCTCTTTTCGGCTGTTTTTGCCAAGTGGTTGATGTCCTTAGGACAACATCACGTTGACCCTGGGACAACATTTAAATCAACCAATGAGATTTCAAAAATAAATGTACAGTTTATTTTAAGTTTAATCTTCCAACCAGGATTAGGTGCTTCTAGACCATTGTTTTTCACTTATCATTTTAGGGGTAAATTATGGTTGGGGTTTGGTGTGGGTTTAGGTTTTATTTATAAAAATGTTGTCCTTAGGTTGACAAAA
Source organism: Triplophysa rosa (assembly GCF_024868665.1). Lineage (NCBI taxonomy): Eukaryota > Metazoa > Chordata > Actinopteri > Cypriniformes > Nemacheilidae > Triplophysa > Triplophysa rosa. Next base: position 13,920,194 of record NC_079908.1, read on the forward strand.
TATGTTGCCCTGAGGACATCAACCACTTGGCAAAATCAGGTCGAGCGAATAACTTCTATTCTGATTTCTTGTAAAAAGCACTTTAAGCATATCTAACTCTGTGATGAGTGCATCACCTTTGATAATTGTGTTAACTTGTCACACTGATTATTGACTAGAGGAAGCAACATTGTCTTACATTCACACTTGCTTTAAGAGCTGTGATTAATCAATTACTCCCATTTAACAGTCATCATGCCTGACCTCTTTAAGACATCACTTCCTGATCAAAGATTTCTTTATCATCTTTCATCAGCTCTAACCTTTTCCCTATTTCAGGAGCTGTCCTAAAAGCCCCAGCAGCACATGGGCCCGTCATCAGCGGAAGCCATGGAGGACCTGATGTCTACAACTGTTGCCCCCTTGAAGCGTAAAGTACGACGGACGAAGAAACCTACAGAGATTATTAAAACCAAGCTTCAGCGAAACCTCTCCTGCTCAGCATCCAAAGTGAAGAACAGTCTAACAGGTCTCTTCCCTGTTGTGCAATGGCTTCCCAAATACAAGGTAAAGGATTACATATGGGGGGATATGATGTCTGGACTGATAGTTGGCATCATATTGATCCCACAAGCCATAGCGTATTGCCTGTTGGCCGGCTTGGATCCAATCTACGGCTTGTATACGTCCTTTTTTTCAAACATCATATACTTTTTCATGGGGACATCGAGACATGTTTCTGTGGGTATCTTCAGCCTCATGAGTCTGATGGTTGGACAAGTTGTGGATCGAGAGGTCTACCTAGCAGGCTTTGATATAAACGAAGACATTAAGCAAAATGCATTTGATGGGTTAAATGGAACGGGGGAAATCAACACCACAGTAGTCAACTTGAAGATCATGGCATTGAATATGGAATGTGGAAAGGAATGTTATGCCATCAGAGTCGCTGCAGCTGTAACCTTCCTTGCTGGAGTCTATCAGGTACATATTTAAAATTCATAAATCATCAAAACATTAAAATTGCATAAAAATATTGTGTTTTTCTTCAGGTCCTGATGGCTGTGCTTAGACTGGGCTTTGTTTCAGTTTATCTCTCCGCTCCTATGCTTGACGGCTTCGCCACCGGTGCGTCATGCACTATCCTCACTGTCCAGGCTAAGTACTTGCTTGGCCTCAAGATCCCTCGCCACCAAGGCTACGGAACGGTTGTGATCACCTGGATCAACATCTTCAAAAACATTCACAACACGAACTTTTGTGATTTGATAACAAGTGCCATTTGTATCTTAGTATTAGTTGCAGGAAAGGAGTTCCAGGATCGATACAAAGACCGTTTGAAGATCCCGCTGCCTACTGAACTGGTAGTTGTGGGACTTGCAACTATAGTGTCCCACTTTGCAGATCTAAACGGGCAATACAGCTCCAGTATCTCAGGTGCCATTCCAACTGGTTTCATCCCACCGAAGGTGCCTAGCTTTGAACTGATGCCCAGGGTAGCATGGGATGCCATTCCGCTAGCGGTCATCAGTTTTGCATTTACAGTTTCCCTGTCTGAGATGTTCGCCAAAAAGAACGGTTACACAGTTAGGCCCAACCAAGAGATGATAGCGATCGGGTTCTGCAACATCATTCCGTCTTTTTTCCACTCTTTTACTACAAGTGCAGCTCTTGCTAAGACAATGGTGAAAGACTCAACAGGTTGCCAGACCCAGATCTCAAGTCTTGTGAGTGCCTTAGTGGTTCTTCTGGTTCTTCTCTTTTTTGCACCATTTTTCTACGCCCTGCAGAAATGTGTACTGGCCTGCATCATCATCGTCAGCTTGCGGGGTGCCCTGCATAAATTTCGAGACGTCCCGAAGCAATGGCGAGCGAGCAAGATCGAAGCAATCGTGTGGATGGTGACCATGAGCTCGTCCGCTCTTATTAGCGTGGAGCTTGGATTGCTGATCGGGGTGGTCTTTTCTATGATTTGTGTAGTGGTTCAGACTCAAAATCCTAAAGTTGCATTGCTGGGACAAATTGAACAAACCAATGACTATGAAGATATGGGGGAGTATGAGAATCTTTCACCTGTTCCAAAAGTGAAGATCTTTCGTTTTCAGGCACCGCTGTTTTATGCTAACAAAGACAAATTTCTGAAGTCATTATATAAAGCAGTTGATCTTGATCCGTTCAGTGAAATGACCCGTAGACGAAAACTAGAGAAAAAAGCTAGAGAAAAGGCAGCCAAGAAGGCTGATGGAGTGGACCAAACAAATGGAGACATTAGTATAAATTTGATTTCAAAAGAGTTGGATTTCCATACTATCGTCTTGGACTGCTCCTCCATTTCATTCATAGACACAACAGGAGTGAGCACCCTTAAAATGGCATTAAAGGACTATAATAATATTGATGTGAATGTAATTCTGGCTTGTTGCAACACATCAGTAATAGATTCTTTAGCGAAAGATTCGTTTTTTGGGGCTGGTGGTCAAGACATGGAAAGACTGTCATTCCATACCGTCCACAGTGCTGTTGGTTTTGTCACTGGTACGGCACAACCAGTTAATGACTCACCTGTGTAATGTGTCCACAAAATTTTCTCCCTATTTTCTGTAAAAACATTAAAAAAAGTTACATTCCTGGAAAATGCCCACATGTTAAACAGGTTTATGAAATCATTGTTAAATAACCCTTTAAAAACCCTTTTGAGACCAAACTGAAGTGTACTTTTTCTGCTTTTGAACACACTCAGGGTTGTTTTTATAGATACTATGTAGTATTTCCAAATACTAAATGCATTATGAAGGCATTATGAAGCCTTTTGTGTAAACTTTTGTGTATTGTTTTTTTAAATATTTTACAAAAAAAGAAAAAATGACATGACAAAGTAATATCTGTAATCACAAGCATCATTATTTTCAACTGTTTGAAAAGTTTACATGATGTGACAGACTGTGAAATATCCTTTGTTATTCTGATGCACAACTTTCTATTAATTATTTTAAAAAAAACATCAGTGGCATTCTGTTATTGTATTTTATCACCATGGAAAATGAAAATCTAAATATTTACAAAAATGGCAACAAATATTACAATCTACAACACCCAAGAAATAAGCTGTGATTTTTTTTGTTATACGTTGTTTTAAATATCATGTCTGTTTTATGGTCTTGAGAAAATAAAATACGAATTCCTCCAAAAGATTCCATTTATTGTTTATTATTGAGCGTGTTATCGATCGTACTTGTTATCGTTTCATACACGTGCAACATATTACACTGCTTAGAAACTTATAAGGAGTAAATATACTATAATATACAGTAAGGAAAGCAGTAAGCTTACGGTTCTTTTGTTGAGGATACTCCACAGCGCCCATTATATTTTATAGTTTGGTGAGGAGAAATAAATCAAGCTTCTCTTTTGCAGCATACAAATCCGATGTTAGTCACTGAGGGTTACTACATTCTGCTCATTTAGCAACAAATGATATAACACTATTATTCTAAAAGACATAATAGCATTTAATTGAGAAAAAAACAACTATTGGTCACAAATCAACAAAGTTTTGCTGCGTAGACATACATAATTCCTCGCCAGAACGCGTGGTGACGCTGTAGGCGTAAAGCTACATTTTTACGCTGCAACACGCGAAAAAGAGGAGAAGACGTCAGCGGAGATTCAAATTTTACCGCTCGTCGGAAGAGCGAGGGGAGTGTCATTCAATTTATACTTAAGATATTATTGAGTTTTTCGACGGATTGGCGTGTTAATATAGTACAGAGATGTCTTGCCGGCGAAGGTAAGCGTAAGAAGTAATTATAGAGCATGTGTGCTTAATGTACTGGCGAAACAACATAACATATTTTGATTGTGTCTTCGATAGTGCGCTGCCTACCTAGACAACATTACGGTGTTTCATATGTGCGTTTAAACGTTTGTTTCAGAATTCGCGTTTTAGCCTCTGAATTTGCAACACCTTTGAATCTCATAAGTTATGAAACATTTTCTAAAACGTTTAACCGCAAGCAAAACAAATGCACTATATATTGAACGTTTTAATACGGTGAAATTTATTCAAGCTCAAATCGTTTTAAACATCCTTTTTACCTCGAAATTGTCAAAGTCTTGTCTTTCTATTTATTTTGTTTATACGCCATATGTACAAGAAATCATACCAAAAATGTTGATTGACATGATTTGGATGATAAATTGCTGTAAACAGACAGCCTGTAAGATGTCATACGGTTTCTCAGCATCTGGTGAATCTCATATGTCTTGTGTTTGTCTGATCAGTGAGGCTCTGGCATCCTCTCTTGTTACTGAGATCAATCTTGCAATGGCCAAGCTTGTGGACATATGGGACAGCATTGGCATCATGGAAGATCAGAGGGTGGAGCGAATGCAAACTGTGAAAAAGCATATAGATGTAAGTTGCCTTTGTTTAGATCGCACACTACCATCTTCTTCATCAGGCTTAAAAAAATAAGTCTGCAATGACCTATTCTCTCCCAGGGTCTGTTGCATTCTATGATCATGGAAGAAGAGGCTTTAAGGCATCGCATCAAAACTGATATCTTTACATCTCAGAAACAGCTAGATACATTGTGTTTAGAGCTGGCTTTGGAACCATACAAAGTAGGTGTTGCAAAGAACTGTCACACGTAAACCCCTCACTTCTTGACTGTCTTAATTCTGTAAAATGTATTTACCAACAACGGAAGAGCCATTTCCTTAGATATGTTATACTGCGATCTTTCATAGCTGGAGGAAGGCCTTACAGTTCTGCAGTTGGAAAAGAATCTGCGCTGTCATGTCGAGTCTCTTCAGAAAGAGAAGGATGACCGCATGAGAGAGCTGAATGATCTGAGTAAGCGGGACGAGAAGTTGTGCGTTACTCTGTGTGCCACACCCTACTACATCCCAACAGGAAGTGTGCCCTCTCGCAGCCAGCTCCAGGAACTCCAGGAGCACGTCGAGAAACTCAACAAGGAGAAGGTAAGTGTCACCTCGAACCACTGATCACTCACGAGTGTTTTTCCTGGATGCTTGTCATATGTGACCTTGGCTGTCTTTGTTTGTAGGAGGGCAGGGTGAAGGTGTTCTCTGGCCTCAGAGAGGACATCAAGTGTCTGATGGATGAGATGGGGCATGAACCTGAGAGCAGCCTGGAAAAAGATTCTATCTGTCCCGATGCTGATATCTTCCTGCTCACGCATGACAACATCAAAGCCCTCAAGCTGCTGCTTAGCCAGGTGTTACACTTTAAATGCTTATCTATTTAATAGCAAAAGCATATTTGTTCAAAAATTGTGCCTTATGCACCCAGTATTTAATAAATATTTATTCCCCGCAGCTTGAAATGAAAAAGGAATCCTTGATTTCAGCAAAAGACAAACTCAAGGAGCGAGCTACGAGCCTGTGGAATCGCCTGAGTTGTCCAGAGCCGGAAGGCGAGGCATTCCGAGAGGCTGCGATGAGCACTCTCTCCGATGATATCAGACGGGTGAGAGAGCCATTTACGGCTAACCCACAGGATATCCCATCAGAGGATCGGAACCCTCACAGATCTTAATGTTCTTTCTTAATGGAGTGTATTTCCTTTTGCAGTGGCGTGGAATAGTGGAGCATCTTGAGGAAATGCAGATGGCTCAGCTGGAGGTGGTGATCGATAAGGTCCGACAGGAGCTTGTGGTTCTGTGGGACAAATGCATGTTTGGCCCAGAACAGAGAGAGCCGTTCGACATTCACTTTTGTGATGGTACGTTGCATTTACTTTTAGAACGATTAACATTTATTATAATGTACATGTTCAACAATTCAGTTCATTTAAAGGAAAATCTGTACATAATATGTATGCATTAGGCAGACACTTATCCAAAGCGGCTTTCATGTATTCAAAGAAATACATTATGCCCTCTAGTGGTTGAAATATGCATGTGACATTACAAATGACATCCCAATCCGTCCTGACAACTCAAAAATATAAATCATTATTATATGATTATCATAATGAATTGGTGTAACATAATATTTGGAGGAAAATCCTCAGTGTTTTATTGTTAAACGTTAACTGCATTGTGTAATGATCTATATAACAGCAGAAACCACAGAGGAGCTGCTGGCTGTTCACGATGAAGAGCTGCTGAGAATGAAGGCTGTCTATGAGACAGCACAGCCAATACTGGAGGACCTGGAGAAATGGAAGAGGAACTGGGCTTTTTTTCAAGAATTTGAGGTTCTTCTCACAGGCATCTCTGACCCAAAAGATTACACTTAAACATGCGTGATGTATATTTTAGCATTTAGCAAACACATGTGTAATTGTCTTTGTTTGTGTTGCTAGAGGAAGGCTGCAGATCCAGCTCGATTTAGCAACAGAGGAGGATCTTTGCTTAGAGAGAGTAAAGACAGAGCCAAAGTGCAGAAGCTGCTTCCAAAGGTCTTTGAGTTCACCCAAAACTTAAATGCTGCAATTATTTACTCATCCACAATTAATTTATCGGATTGTCTAGTATTAATCGTGCCTATGTGTACACGTACAGCTGGAGGAGGAGTTGAGAGGACAAGTAGAAGACTGGGAAAACAATAAGAGCACACCCTTCCTAGTGTATGGGCAAAGAGTCATGGATTTCATCTCTGGCCAATGGGAAGAGCACCGCCAACAGAAAGACAAGGAGAAGAACGAACGGGTGAATTTGACTTCATAGATGTTTGTTTTCGGCAAAGGGGTTTTGTTTTTAAATAAAGTGACTTACAGTACATTTGAGGTGTAGGGATGGGTACCGAGAACCGGTACTTTTTTGGACCGGTACATAATTGGGTCCATACCAGAGTATCGATAAGCTTCATGACAAACGATACTGTTATCGATACTTGCGTTGTTTTATCTCTGTGTATTCGGGTGTTAAACGGCGAATTAGAGGCTGCTGCCGGTCATTTTCCCTCCCTGAATGATGTCCGAATGGCTGAAGTTTGCTCGACGTATGTGTGATATCTAGGGCCATATGATTTCCGCGATGTATTTGTAATCTGCGTGTTTATGAGTGAAAGAGTGGCATGGTTGCGCTTGTTGAGCGTTAAGCTTCCGCGTTTCACAACGAGGAAGCTTCCGTCAAACAACCCTTTGCGGAAACCCGTCAAAATAAAAGTCCTGTATTTGAGAACAAGTTAACATTGTTTTTAATAATTCGGCCACGGAGTATATTTACTTACTTTAGTAAATTGAAGTAAATGTGCTAGTAAAATTATAAAAAAATAGTACATATAATTAAAAAAATATTACTTTATTATACTAATAGTACTTAAATTTATGTAGACCTAAAACCAGAAAGGAAAAAAGAAATACGGTCTACCAGCCAAATAACCACAGTGATGTAAAGTAAATGTTGAATTACATTATGATGTGCCCCTATGCACATGCTAAGTGCCGTAAGTGGTATGCTAAGGAACACACGTTTTGTTATGTGGCATTTTCTGTTTGCTCATAAGTATTTGTAAACTGCCGTTCTAAAGCTCAGCTGTAATAAAGAAACTTAAAATGTTTAACATCTTGATTTTTGCATCAAATTATAGAGCGTAGTATCGATAACAGTATTGATAAGTACCGGTATCGATAAGCAGTATCAATGTCGGTATCGATAAAATCTTAACAATACCCATCCCTGTTGAGGTGTACATCCTTGCATTAAACTGGAGTTAACAGTGATGATTGACCTCTTGCAGATGACAAAGAAAGCAGAAACCTCGCAGTTCAAAACTCCAACGAAAAGACCTCTAGGAATGATGTGCGCCGCCTCCACTCCCACCCCCAAAAAAGTTAAAAAGGTACTGAGGACATTGTATTTAAAACAAGCTATGAACAAATCCAAAAACCCTTTTTAATTGTATATTTACCTGTCATCTGTCAGACACCCAGTCAGCTGGCCCCTCGCTCAGCCACAGCCAGCGCTGGCAGTAGTACCAGCAGCACCAGCAGTTCATCCACATTTCTGTGTGTGCCAGGGAGGCCTCCACTCTCTACCAAGGTAAAAACCCTGACCCGGAACAACCACAATTTGTTTTGGTTGGAGCTGTCAGGACTAAAACAGATCAATACACGTGTTTTGTAAGAAGTTCCTTTACCTACCACTAGATGACACTGTTGCATAGGATGAAAAATCTTAGAAGAGGTTTGTAATAGAGATGGTCTCATGCCCTGAACTTTATTGGTGTAATGTAGTGGTTTATTGATGACAAATGCATTATAAAGTTGCTGAAATCACACGCCTAAAAAAACTGACCAAACCTCTGATCTACAATAAACATGAACAAAATTGAAATTTATCTGCAAGTTGCTTTATGATAATCAGTTTTCGGTTTGCTTTAAGCCAATACTGGGATTGAATCCGAATCATGCTTTATTTGATATTTGATCAATCTGTGGCTCTACACCCAGATTGAACGTGACATTGGCGAATCATCAGTGGTCTTAAATTGGTAGTATTGATTTTTGGTCTTTTCATTTTTATAAATCAGCTGGTTAATGTCTTCTAAACCTTTCTTTTCTTCCAACAGAGGAACAAGACTGCTGAGAGCAGCGCTGGGCCACGTACACCCCTGCAGGAGTTCAACAGCGACAAGAAGCCTGTGCCAATGAGCTACACCGACTTTACCGTAAGCCCAGTCACTTAGCACTGAATACATATTAACTCAAATGGAGCATCAGTGCTTAAACGGATGTTCATTTGTGACCGCTAATTCACATGAAAGACAAGATTATAAACATTTTAAAACATTCTTATTGATGCACTCTGTTGTTTATTCTTAATAAGTTAAACACTGTTACTTTCTCTTTCTTCAATTATAGAGCGAGCTCTCCAGGAAGGCCAGCTTTGATGCTTTTCTCAATTCTACTGTCAGAGACATGCTCTGATCTGACAACTGTTTGGCTTTTATGTATTTATTTCACTTTTTTAACGAAGCTTAGGTCAAAAATAATCATGTCAGGGTTCACACTGCAGCATATGTGTTAACCTTCTCTCAGGTGTTTCTCTTTTCTACGTATTAGCACTGAGCAGTGCAATTATTTTTCAAATGCATGTTTCCTCAAGGTCTTTGCTAGATGTTTTGTTTATTTTAGATTGGTTTGTCATTTACTTGTGTATCTGCATTATGTATATATTATAAAAGGTCCATTCTTTGCATTTCTTTGTACATACAGCACTTTTAATAAAAAGCTTCTTTATACATTTCCAATTATTTTTTTACACATTTCTTAATAAAGCTGGATACATTTTTACACCTTGATCTTTTCCATCATTTTCACACATGGTATAAGTTATATACATGTATACAGTATGTTCTTTTTGTTCCATGGGACACAAATAAAAATCTTCACACAGCTTTTCATACAAGGACACTCATAATGACCACTTGTCGAACACTCTTCTGCTGCTGCAGCTTTTAAATGTCATTCTGCATGATCAAACCTTTTTTGATCATGATGAGATTTCACAGCTTAAGAACCGTTTCATTGCAAAAATATTTGCTTTAAACACTATGGGGAAGTTATGCGCAAATGCCAGATGATGTGTATTGCTGAACTAAAGTTGATTGTTGATAGCAGATCATAAACTATATGTTGCGTAGCCTCTTGATGAAATATCAGCCTTCAGAATTTTGAATTGGTATAAACCCATATCTTCACATTTGTTTTGCAAATGGATGGTAACATGGATCTCTAAAAGTTGCGTATGAATTTTGATTGGCACTTGATGCTTCGGCATCGCCTCGACATAATTGGCAAAACAATGTAATGGTCTGATCACACTAATGCTCTCAAGACCATATTCAGAATTATGCAATTAAAATGGTTCACCATTCGGCTGTCTCCTAGGAACCTCAATCAAACTGTCTGGAGAACAATGGGAATAACAATGGCATATCCATCAAACAGGGGCTTTTATGTAATGGATGAGATGCCACAGAATTCTTATTGAAGTGCTGAACAGATGAAAGAGTGTTTTGTAGGAAATCTGATTTTCTGTTTTTCTAGATCCATCCGTAAGATAGACTGTCCATTAACTTCAGTTCGATTACACAGCGATATAATAAAAATAAAAATGTCACATGGTGACAAGGCACAGCTTCTTTGTACAGAAGCCCAAACATAAATACATGAAAGAGTGAAGATATATAACCAACACGCTTGAATGTGAGCAGGATGTGTTTGTCAGAATGCACAGGTGAAGCAGAAGTGTTTCTCTGAATGCAGTACGACAAGAATAGCTTTATAAATGAAAACAGTTCAGCTGACAACTCCATTAAGTGTAAAAAATGTCCAGCAGGGACTGAATTTGTTTTAAGTACAGTCTTTGTTGGCGCCTCTGTTCGGTTTGCTGACTTCTACTATGTCTTCAACCCTCCTGGATGTATTTCTCTTCCCACAGTCATACTGATTTTAGATAGTTCGGTTAAAATACCTGCATGCTAATATCATCTCAACAGAGCCGGACCTTATATGGTCAATCTTTGTAACACTGTTATTTACAGTTACATACAGTCATTTAGCAGACGCTTTTATCCAAGGCCACTTACAAATGAGGTAACAATTATCATGGAAAACACATATTAAAAGGGAAACCAGAATGAAGCCTCTGGTTCAAGATATATTTCCTCTGAGCGCTGATGTTTGTATGTTGTGATGGCACCTGTCAGAATGAGGACCAGACTATAAAATTCCAACAGAGTCCTGCGATTCCAGCTCGCTTGCGAGAATTCGGTTGGAATTGTCACTGTACCTTCGATTTGGAAGAAATGACAATCTGAAGGGAAAAAACAGAAAGGTTAATCGTATTTTCAGCTGTCTTGGAAAAAATAGCACAAAACGCTCATTTGGTACAACAGAATGATGTGCAAATAACAACCATGTGCAAATATTTTGATTTATTTTAATAAAATGCATTTCAAAATCCTGTCAGGGGCAACATAACATTCTCCCCACCATACGTTAAAAAAATAATTTACACACCCTCGTGGCGTTTTTGGAAAGAATAGCTCATTATAATTAAAACCGTTAATAGTGTGTTGCTTTTGGAGACCTAAAATATAATTTTCTTAAAATCTAAGAACAGATAAAAAGTGAGTGTCTTTACAAACTAATTTGACCTATTATTTTTTGGTGTATTTTATCCTAACAACAATATTGCTTTAAGAACGAATGAATCACAGTATATTAATGTTATGTAAATCTCAAAATAGAAAACAGAAACAGAAAAATGTCCAAAGAGTCCAAATGAAGCCCTTCCAAAATCATCAGAAACACAATCTGCAGGTTTATTGTTACAATGACTTCAGCTCTCCACTTTTATCTTCTTCATTTTAAACATAAATGTATACATTAAGGCTTGATAAGAACTATGAGAAAGGTTGAAAAGTTCATATTGTGTTTGGTCTATTCCTATCTTTACTTTTATTAGGTGAGACCAGGGCCCAGTTGCATAAACGTAGCTGCTAAATTAAGACTATGTCTTAACCACTAGTACAGACTAGCGATCTAATCAGTCTTACTTTTCATATTTAGCCCAATCTACCGTTTTATGTATCTGGTTTAAAGAAGTTATGACCAGTCTTGAATGAAAAAAATCAACAGCGTCATGCAAATTCTATGAACATAATTTATGAAACATGGTATAGCACAACAACAGCTGTTTGGAGTGGCGAAAAAGCAGAAATGAATAACGGGTTCAATATGCTGGGGGATAATACTGTAGAGTGATGGACTCATGGGAGTTTGACTTGAACCTTCTTGGCTGAGGGTCGGCCAGGACTGAGGAATTCTCAGCCTGACTGTCATACAAGCCACAAACTCACTAAGTTCCTCATCACTTTCTCAGCTCTCCAATTGTCTTTCCTTCCTTCTTAAAATCTGGCCTCGCGATCTCTTTATTGCACAAATATATATTTTTAATGTATTATTTCAACACAACACTGCATGTTCACATGGTTTTGATACAAAGTTGCACAACGCAACAAACCAGTCGAATAAGAGAGGAAAACTCCTTTGTGGGAAAGTGTTATTTTTGCTAATACGTTTGCTTTGTAAAGAAGTTTTGATTTATTAGTCTAGAATAGAATTAGCAAATGAATGTGCTTCTGCTGTCCAAAACAAAACGCGATTAACCTTGAATGGGAAAGTGAAATCTGATCAAATTATTCTGATCGAATCAAGAAGACATCAAGCTTTTTTATAAAAAAAGAACCTGCAGCAAAACACCCTCAGAGATACATTTGTTTTGAGAAAGTCAGTATCAAGTATTCATGACCAGAATGCCTTTTAAACAGTCATATTAAATAAAAAACATAGTAATAAAATATTTCATGACTTCATGTCTTTCACACTGAAAAATGCCAAACCATCAAAGTGCTTACCATTAAGATCCCAATAGAACCAAGGAAACCTTCTGGGTCAACAGGCATGTCTAGAAATCTTTTTCAAGCCGTTCTCATGAACTGTTCTATAAAAAGAGTCAGACTGATAAAATCAGTAATCCAGCTCAGTCGCGTTCCCCCTTTTATGAGCTACATTTTACATCTAATATCCAATAATACTCCCCATATGCCAAAACAGAGTCCCATTCCCAGCCCAGGCATGCTCTGGGCTTTAAAAACCTTTTGTTGTTTGTCTAAGTCTTAATTTGAAGATACTGATTCAGTATCTTATACTATTCATGAAGCTGGAATCGTCAATGTTCAAAAATCTTTCAACAAACCCGAAGAAAAACAGGATGGTAGAAATGATGAGAAAAGGGAGAAGATAGTAAGTAAATAAAAATGCTAGAAAATCATTTAAAATCTAGTTGAATCTACCAAACAAAAATACAGTATGTACTGTATTTAAAAAGACACAAACTATAAATTCTGTCATGATTTATGTCACCACCCTCATGTCATTCCAAACCGTGATTTTTTCTTTCTTTTGTGAAACACATATTGAAAAATGTTCATTTTTCATCTCAGTCATCTATATCTGTACCTGATATATAAATATCACATTTAACATTATCCTCTGTTTTTAACAGCACTTCTTAATGCAGAATATTCAGTAATTGGACTGGTTTTATATTATTTAAATGAAATAATTGTGACGTAAATGAATTTGTTTGCCTAAATTGATATTTGGCGACGACAACAATGCTAATAATAATAATAATAATAACAATAAATATTCCAAGATTTAAAATAGCCGTGCTAAAGAAAAACCAGGGAGTGTGGGTGGTCGACAATAAGGGCCCAGAGAATGTGTGCAGAGATATCTGACCAAACAAACCTTTCCTGAGTTCATTTTGATCTCCAAATCAAAACCACATCAATGCACGATCAGAGAAACATCTCAAACATCTGTAATTTATCAAACCTCAGAAGGACATGGATTCCTCGCTTAAATCAATCTGTCCACGTTCATCCTGAGAATTCCTTGTAAATTTTACTTAGAAAAGGAAAAATATTTTCAAAACTGTCAGTCTGAATTGCTAACAAGGCTATAGTATGCTGATATGTTGGCCAGCACTGCAATTGAGCCCCGCCAAATCTCCATTCCAGTCATTTCTTTACAATCATCCCTGACAAATTGGCACCGCTTTTACATTGGACCCATATGTTCACACGCACCAGTGGTACACATCCTCTCGTCCCCTGAACAATCTTAGCCATTGGCAGTAAAACATGCACTCTCAACCTGATGAAAACATGAGCAAAATACTGATGGGAGACATTTTTAATCATCCAGAAATCATAACATGTGATCCTTGAGTCACACTTTATTAGAATAAATGAAATATGAGTAAGACCTTTTATCTGTAGAGAAATGTAGTTACAGTACACTATTATGCCGATACATATCACTTTAGTCACAATTGATGATTGCACTCTCTAACATAAATTCTAATGCTGACAATTCCGTAATGGGCCAATAAAAACAGCAAAAAAAATTGTGATAAGTGTGATTCACAATGGTCTCTCTGTAAGCCCGTTCTAAAGCTGTGGGGAGAAGAATATAAAAAATAGATATGCATGCACAACTCTGTCCATTAGTCTGATGACCATTTCATAACTCATCCTGACATTGACCAGGAACTCAAGGATTTGGTGCAGCCGAGACTAAAACTTCCCCATTTTTGACCAAACATGGAAACATTATCTTTAGCAGTGAATTATAGCGGACAACTGTCAAATGCTCAAATTTATCCTACAGAGAAAGAGTCAAGATAACATGTGTTCATATTACGACCAGTGTGTCGTGCCTCGTTTTTTTTACAATGTCAGCTTGTTTCACAGATTTTTCAACAAAGCAATAAACTGAGTGCAGACAGATACCACCAGCCACTGGATTTTTAAAGAGACATTTCAGAGTTAGAAACTACAGAGTTATTATGGCTGACACCCTAGAATGTCTGAATCAATATTTAAGGCACTCTAATATCTTTACTGCAGTGTCAGTTAGTTCAGAAAATGGCTTTAATCATAGTGAATACTTTTTTGTGTTGAAAAAAGTTATGTCAGGGAGCACGTCGAAGGTATGGCAAAGTGCTATAAAACCAAAGTTTTCTCAAAACCATTAACCATTGCAAACTCTAACAGGACGTTTTTATAGGCAGCAATAACAACAATGGCCATAATCTAAGATGGGGCCATAAAACAAATTTCACCAACTTCATCTCATCCGATTAATGAGAGATGCAGAAATGTGTCCTAGAAAGTAGGATTTCTGTTTTCATTCCTGAATCAATGTCCTTATTCAATTGAAAACCAATACTTTTTGCTGTATTTCTTCACTTTGTGTCTCATGAGTTCAAAGCGCAGTTTGCACCTTCAAACTCGTAAACCTATAAACATCTGTCTGACAAAATCATCCAGCTGCAAAATTAAATAAGATTCTTAGAGCTAGTCCTGCATTATTAATTCCTGGAATACGCAGTCTTCTGACAAGAGTTGTACCTGGTTCTGTATGAGTGAGAGGTCCAAAGGTACAAAGGTGAAGTTTTTGTCAGTCACATCGAACAAAACGTGAGTCCGACTACACTGATCGGATTTAGAAAGCTCAACCAGAATGCCCTCCGCATGAGCAAACGTAAACCACATGGCTCTAACGTTAAGCTGTCCGACTGTTTCTTAGGTTAGCCCAATGTCACATTCCAGACATGCATTAGAACTGTTCAAGAAAAAAAATAGTAGCATTAGGAAAAAAGTGACAGGAAATAAGCTGTGATTGACAGTTCAGGTGGGAGGTTTGAAGGTTGTTGGATGGTGGCCACTAGAGAAATCTCTATGGAAACCGAAGCAGAGAGAGCTGTGTTTTTGACACCCTTTCTGCATCACCACTCATCAGTCTGATAATGAACAAAGTGGGAAAAATTCAGTGCTAAAATACTTCATACGGACAACCAAGGTCGTGGCTCTCATATAAAAACCTCACGTCCCCTCTCGCCGCGTATTTGCTCGTGTTGCACAAGGACTGATTTTCTAGCGGCTCCTCACAAAGTGCCTACGTGCCACTGTAAATCCTTATATTTATCCTTATGTAGCTTTTGAAAGCTGATTTCATAAGAAAAACACAGGAGTAATTGAGGTTTGGTTAAGCAGTCAAGCGAGCTTGAATGTTTTGCATTAATTAGGATATAAGATCAATTTCAGGGGACAAGTAACAAATCATTATGCTGTTAGTTTTGGAAATCAAAGGCATAATGAATATTTTCAGAAACATCCTCTTAACGCACACTGCCTCGGGAAAACAGGGATTAACTAGCAAACTACTCAAACATTTGAACGCGTACCAAACTTTCTAACATGTTGTAACAACCTACTTAAATTCCAAATGGTTGGACAAAATGTACTAGCTATTTATACCAGGACGTATTAAAATCGACCTGCTTTCTGATGTCGTTTTTAAAAAGATCATATTTAGCTGCCACTCCTCGAAGTGCATAGTGAGAACATAAATGCACACTATCTAGTGTAAACCATATTCTATCAATTAATGCAGCAACTTAAAGGTTCAGTGTGTAATTTTTGGGATGATCTATTGACAGAAATGCAATATAATATACATAGCTATGTCTTCAGATGTGAATAAAGAGTTTACATAATGAAGCGTTATGTTTTTATTACCTTAGAATGAGCTATTTCTATCTACATACACCGCGGGTCCCCTTGCATGTAATTCACCATGTTCTGTCAGCCGTCATGGTGTTTCAAAAGGGAGGGGGAGGGGTGGAGTGAGCGGTTGGTTGCAATTCGCAACCTTGCTGCTATTTCACTGACTGGACCTTTAAAAACATGAATATTACATTTACATGTTCGGCTAAGCAGTTTTGAAAATGTGTAAGCTTGTCTCTCCATCCATGTCCCCCACCCCAATTCCACAAAATATACAGTAAAAAAGGCATATTTAATTGACGTTTAAAGGCACACTTTAACTAATATTTTTAAACATCAATAACCGAAACAGACATTTAACTATAATGTTCAGCTATTATTATGATTTTTCAATTCTTAATACAATTTCTGCAGATGAAATAAATGATGTACACCTTTAAATTTACCCACGAGTGCTTACTAAAAACAAATACTTGGACATATCATAATTTAAAGCTATTTTAAGTTTAAAGCAACACTATAGAACTTTTGCGCAAGGTTCCCCCATGTGGTTGATAAGTGCAACTGTCTGTTACTAGTATTGTAAATACTGTCGCTGTATAAGCTTTCCCGTGGGCAGCACAATACATGTAAATTTGTTTACTAAGCTGATGGAACCAGCGAATGCAGAAACTGTCACGGTATGGCAGGAAAGAACCCAAGCGCAGGCAGGCAGTGAAGGGGTTAACAGATAATTTATTAAACAAAACAAAGGAACAAAACAAAACACCCACGATGGGGAATAACTGAACTAAGGCAGGGAACAAACAGGATCACACTCGACAAGAACAATACAAAAACAACAAACTGATATAACTCACTTAGACTTGACTTGACTTGACTTGACTTGACAACACAGAGCACACAACGTCATACACGAGGCACAGAACAGACGTAGTACAATCCACGAGCAACAAGACAAAGAAACATGAGGGTATATATAGGGATTGACAAACGAGGGATAACGACATGGGGCAGGTGTGAGACATTAAACACTTAGGGAAGGATAACGAGGAAACGAGATGGCGGGAACAGAGACGAGACACTGGAAAAACACATGAGAGGCATAAACATCTCATGGTCTTCCCACATAAAACCCAAGAACTCTGCCCCGATCCCACCACACGACTAGAATTTCATAAACAAGAGGTGGGACCGTGACAGAAGCCCCCCCTTTAATGACACCTCCAGGTGTCACCAAGGGGTGACACAGACAGCAGACTGGACCAAAGACAAAAACCAGACAAACATGGTGAACAGACAAGGGGTAGACAGGACAACAAGACTACAGGGACTGGGTGGACAACAAGAACAACAAACATGGGAGGGGGGGTGGGGCAAAACAAGAGTACATAGGGGCAGTCCAAAAGGGTTGGGGGGAACAGTCCCAGTCCCCGGCTGCGCTCGAGGGCGCTGAGTCCTGGGGGACTTAGGAGGAGTCCCGGGGGGAACAGTCTTTGGCCCTGGGAGTCTCCCAGGGACCGGCTGGACAGGGCTTGACGCCGGCTGGAAGGCCGGCTGGACATGGCTTGACGCCGGCTGGAAACCGGACTGGACGCCGGCTGGATCACCGGACTGGACGCCGGCTGGACCACCGGACTGGACGCCGGCTGGACCACCGGACTGGACGCCGGCTGGATCACCGGACTGGACGCCGGCTGGATCACCGGACTGGACGCCGGCTGGATCACCGGCCTGGACACAGACTGGACAAACAGACTGGACAAACAGCTGGACACACGGACTGGACACGGACTGGACGCCCTGGACCGCCCGCTGCGCCTCTCCCTCCTTCTCCGCACCACCGGATCCATAGCCGATCTTGGCGAATCCGTGGGGACCGGAGGGAGTTCCGCATCGGAGGAGACCGCAGACGTCATCCCCGGGTCACACCTCCCCCACTCGCCACAGGCGCCGCCAGGAGAACCGGGGACCGTGGAGCTCCAGCCGAAGGGTACTGAGTCCCCCCGGGCAGCGGCAGCCAGGACGAGGCCCTCCGGAGTAGTCGACCGTGGGGCGAGGGCTCCGAGTGGAACCTCACCCTCGGGACCGTCCCGGTTGGCCACGAACCTCACCATGTCCGCGAACCCAAGGGGAGCCAGCAGCCTCTTCTCCGACGGGGCGAGGCGCTGAGTGAGGCAGCAGTTGAAGATCGCCTTCAACTCTGCCTCGCCAAACTCAGACGCCCTCGCCACCGTCGAGAATGCCCCGGCGAACTCCCGGTTCCCGTAACTCCCCTGACGGAACCCCAGCAGCAAGTGGGCTTGGGCGGCCCGCGAGGACGACGCCGTGCCGTCCATATTCCTGCCCGCTGGGTTCTGTGAGGGCTCGTGCATTCTGTCATGAACTGGCAGAAGAACCCAAGCGCAGGCAGGCAGTGAAGGGTTAACAGATACTTTAATTAACAATAACAAAGGAACAGAAACAAAAACACCCACAATGGGGAATAACTGAACTAAGGCAGGGAACAAACAGGATCACACTCGACAAGAACAATACAAAAACAACAAACTGATATAACTCACTTAGACTTGACTTGACTTGACTTGACTTGAATGACTTGACTTGACTTGACTTGACAACACAGAGCACACAACGTCATACACGAGGCACAGAACAGACGTAGTACAATCCACGAGCAACAAGACAAAGAAACATGAGGGTATATATAGGGATTGACAAACGAGGGATAACGACATGGGGCAGGTGTGAGACATTAAACACCTAGGGAAGGATAACGAGGAAACGAGATGGCGGGAACAGAGACGAGACACTGGAAAAACACATGAGAGGCATAAACATCTCATGGTCTTCCCACATAAAACCCAAGAACTCTGCCCCGATCCCACCACACGACTAGAATTTCATAAACAAGACGGTGGGACCGTGACAGAAACGCTGTTTGGAAACTATGTGGCACTCTTCCACAGGCGTGGGGATTGCATGTAATGTGTACATAGAACATAGAACTTACAGAGTGTGGTTGTAGCTGATGAGGGGTCGATCAGACAGAACGCAGGTTTTGCGGTTAGATGCGCCTCTTTGAATTGTTTTCAGTTGTCAGGGAGCGTTTTGCGCGCTGTTTGCGCCTTGCATTTTTGTCGGAGCGCTCTCAGCGCCTGAAGTTGAAAAAAAATCAACTCTGAGCAGAAAAGCGCTTGACGTCATGCGCCTTTTTTACCATTGTCCAATTAAATGAAAGGAGAGTGACGTTCCAATGTGGTGACGGAACTTTACAGTTGCTTGATGAAGGAGAAACTTGTGTTGGCTGACACAGGTTAACCGAGTAAGCGCCCTCTGCTTGTACCTTTTTTAAGTTTCTGATAATATGACAGTTAACAGCAACTTAAAACATAACATAAAAAAAACGCTGCGTGCTGCTCTTCTCATAGAGTCAACCAAAAGAGCAGCGCTCTCGCGTTTTCGAACATGAAACGCTTGTTCTATGTGATCGCCCGCTAAGGCTGCTCAGGTAGCAGCAGCAGTAGAATTCGTCCGTTTAAGAGTTGTTCTGCCACATTATTTTAAGGTCGAAAAACTACATAGTGTTGCTTAAATTCGATACAAGTGGTCCTGTCTCAGTGGGTTGTATTAGGGCTGTGTATTGGCAAGTGCCTTCCGATACGATACATATCACGATAGATGGGTCACGATACAATATATTGCTATGTATTTCGATACGATACACATTTGCGATATATTGCAATACTTTAAATAGAAAATGTAAAAAGTAGAGCTAGAAATACAACATGCTGTGCACCACCGGGGGTTTTCTGTAAGGATAAGTGTAAAAACATCCCTTACCTCCCCAGAGTGGCCATGATGTGCGATGCATGGACCTTTAGATCTGAGGTTTGGGTTCTCAAACTGGATTGCGCCCCTCAAGTGGGTAGCACAGGGGAATAAGGTGGCTCACGCAAGTCACTTGGCTGTTGTGGTGCATTATAGTTAAAACATTGAACATGGGCAGTATAAAACCCCTGGTTCATCCGTTCTGCAAATGCGCTGGTGTCATATCCGTGAAAGCACAATAAATGTCATTGTTTCTTTTCTTAATAAACTTTTTGTCTAATGCACTGCAGCAGCCAAGTGACTTGTGTCATGACTTGCGAAGCCTACAAACAGCATTATTTGATATAACTCATTACTCCATGACTTATTTTGAAAACCAAAGCACACCCACACATCAGCTCTGAGAGCTCCAAGCGTTCTTATATTTTTCCCCATGCTCGCTTCCACTTACTTTTGGCCGTATGTATATGACATGATTTAAAAAAAAAATCGATAGTAGAGGTATCACTATCGATACACTATCGAAAAAAAATATTGCGATAGTTACATGTATCGATATTTTTGCACAGCTCTAGGTTGTATTGCGTAAGATCATGTCAAAGGTGAGAGTGGAAGATGCCAGCAAATCAAATGGTTTCAATTGCACCCTGACAGGTGACATCTGGTTTGGAAACAGCACTAAACAGCATGGACTGGCTCTAAAAAGGGTGGTACTATCAGCCTTTGCACTAACAAATATAAACCATTTGCTAGGTTAATTTAACCCAATGGTGGGGTTCGTCCCTTTTTGACCCAATGCAGGCATTTGTTAGAGTGTAATTTTATTCTACTGGATTGCATTTTTATTTTTATTATTTTTATGAAAACGTACATGTAAAAACCTTTGGAGCATTACTGAACGGCATCTTACTTACAAAACCTAAAGGTGTAAAATAGTCACTACGGAATTAGTTCCACCAGTCTGACCCATTCACCTAAATTCTTGTTTTCAAAATCTTTGTGATTTCTACATTATCATATGTGTATTTCATAATATAATTAGTTGTGTTCATAATATCATTTATTTTTATTTTCCTGACTATTATTACATCCAAACCTTTTTTTAAGGAAGCCCTTTTTAAAGGTGTCCTCAGAGATCACTCATACCCGTGGTGCGTCTAAGTACATGTATACAACAAGCTTCTGCTGTATTATCAATTCTATAATTACACTGAGTGTGGAAAAAGAGCCATCTGCTTTGTGTCCCGGGCTGATTATAAAAACAAAAGCGACGGCGTGTTTCTAATATCGTATTATTTGTTTTTGTGCTTCCAGAATTACGCTCCCTGGGCATAAGCTTTGCAATATAAACACTTAAAGCGCAACAGCCAACAGACAGTCGGCTCTGGCGAAATTCTCTCTAGAAATGAAAAAGGGGGCAATGCATGCGAACTAGACATAATGTTTTGTCTGCAACCATTTAACAGTAATAAAATCTGTTGTTTCCCAAAAACAATTACTGTCTCAAAGCAAATCATAAAGATCCTCCTATTATACTGGAGCATAAAACCACAAGTATTTTGTTTGGAGAGATGTCAAACCACT